>NC_043705.1:129336203-129439947 GCF_006229205.1 Suricata suricatta | reverse complement strand
TTTTGAGGAACCTCCACACTGTTTTCCAGAGCGGCTGCACCAGTTTACATTGCCACCAACAGTGTAAGAGGGTGCCCGTCTCTCCACACCCTCTCCAACAACTGTAGTCTTTTGCTTTGTTCATTTTAGCCACTCTGACTGGTGTTTTTAAAATAATCTTGAAGCTTATCAGACAATTAGCTATACTTCTAAGAAAAGAATCTCTTAACTACTTTCATGCATGTTTGACCTTTAATTTAAATATAGTATTGTTTTCAACAAGGTTATTTTTTACAACCTTACTGATTGAGCTGTGAATGTTTAATGTTTAAGGTAATTAATGGAGCTTTCTTATGATGTAATGAAAAGATTCTTTCATCTGTACCGTGCCTTTAGTGTGAGACTATATGCTTTCTTCTGTATTATTTGTATATAATTCTTTTCAGAGCTTCATAGGAGAACAAGTTATGTCTAGTTCTACTCATGAAACTCATCATATATTCTGTCATGTGCGTATGGTTGCTATCTTTTCTGATAATCATCACTTAATATATAATAGCTGAGAAGCAATTTGGCCAAACTGACCAAGAAGTCACCTGGAATGATATTCCACAGCCATAAATTTCAAATATTTCTTTCTAACTCTGTCTCTGTTTCTTTTACTCCCTTTTTTCTCCTCCCTTTTCTCTTTCTCTTTCAACAAGAGTGATGTCTTCCCAATACAAATCCAGAATTAAATAACATACTTGTAAAAGCACAGAGAAGTTGTTGATAAAAAAAATAATTAAATTACAGGTGGCCAATAAAAAAGAAGATAACAGAAAAAAACAGGATAAGAAATCAGTATTCTTAAGGGTTTCTGACTTGGACTAGTGTCTCGAGTTTATACCAAAGTCAGAGACCAGTTCTTCAGCCCATGTTAAACTTTTATTTGGAACTGAGATGATTGGTTAAATCTTGAAATTTTAAAATGTGAAAATGTCATTGGTAAGTTGAGTAGACAAATATTCAGCCTATTAATAGCAGGGGAAATTAGTGTCTTTGGATAATTCATAGTGTATTTGGATAATCATAATACATAACTTTGCATCCACTATTTTGAATGCAAATATATGTAGGCCAGTCAAGTGAAATCCATGCTAAGACATGATAATAAAATATAATTTTAGGAGGATATTACCTATGTTTTCCTGGAAAAAACAAATGGAAAATCCTTCCAGCAAGGATGCAAATTACAGGTGTCTGGGTGATCCTGTTGACTAAGTATTGGACTCTCAATATTGGCTCAGGTACATGATCTCACCATTCTGGGATGAGCCCCTTTGCATAGGGCTCTGTGCTGAAAGCTTGAAGCCTGCTTGGGATTCTTTCTCTGCCCCTCTTCCTCTCACACCAGTGCATAAGCATGCTCTCTTATCTCTCAAAATAAATAAACTGTTGTTTCAAAAAAATTAAAATTAAATTAAAATTAAAAAAATTAAAAACCCACAAAGATTTTCTTTAAATAAGCTCATAATCCAGAAATAAACATAAAATAGTAATTGTTATACCATAAGTTAGAGTCAGAATCTACAAAAAAGAAAATAGATTCAATTCTTGTATATCTTTAGATAAAATGCTCCTATTACATAGACTCTATAGGTATTTTATGTGTAAAGTAAGAATTCCTAGGATGCCATTAAAATAGCCAAGAAAGTTTCAAAAAAATTTTTTTAAACTTCCTATAAACATTGAATATAGCTATCTTAATTTTTTAAACAAATGTTAGATTGTAAATGTTTTAAATTAAACTGAGAAATTTAATGAACTGGATCATCGTTTGGGGTAAATTACCCACAATGCAGCATAGAGAGGAAAAGAGATGCCAAGTACAAGATAGGTGATGAGACTTGGAGGCTCATGTGAGAAGCTATAGCACATATCGAACCTGAGCTCAAGAAGAATAATGGTAGATGTAAGAGTTTAATGAAATAAGCCTAAGAATTTTCAGAGGTGATAAAATGACAACACTGAGTTAAGAATAGAATAAGTGAATAAAACTAAAACTAATTTAACCTGAAACATAACATTGACCTGTAGAATCTCAGAATAAAGCCAAGATGGCACAAAGATGAATACAATGGAATATTACTGAGAAGACTGTTTATTATCAATAACTGAAGACAGAAAACAATGCAATAATATTTTGAGAATGCTAGGGCAAAGGAAATTTTCAATTAGAGATTTTTAAACTTTTTCTGCCATTTTCATAGAGTTAAATGCAGACAAATATTTCAGGTGCATATATATATATATATATATATTTATGCACATTTTTCAACTTAAAAGAAACAAAAACGAGGACAATTTTCTTGTGGAGGTGGGAGTAAAACTCCTTGAAATAAGCCCTACAGGATCTATTTCAAGTAGAAATAAATTAAACCCAGAAGAAAAAGTGAGATTCAAGGGAGAACATTCCCGAAGGACTGGCAGTTATGTTGGTATTAATTCTTTATCACAAATGTTAGAATATTATCTATCAGTACTCTTTTATTCTAATCAACTATACATTTGCATGAATATATGGGTATGTCTAGTTTGGGGTGCTTGACAGTGCACATCGCAGCATACAATTATCATTGGGTCGGAGATAGTCCTTGACAACTAAGATTTTCATTCAGAACCTAACATTAGGCATTGGCATGTTGTCTCCTTGGTGAGAAGCCTCATTATCCTGCACCGGGCACTAACAACAACACCTTCCACAGACAAGGAAAATACACAAATATGGAAACCACAGCAAGTTTCAGATGCTTTTTGTTTTGTTTTGTTTTAATTTTTTTAATTTATTTTTGAGAGAGAGAGAGAGAAACACACAGAATCCAAAACAGACTCCAGACTCTAAGCTGTCACCACAGAGCCAATGTGGGACTTGAACTCACCAATCGCAAGATCATGACATGATGAAGTCAGACATCTAACCCACTGAGCCACCTGGCACCCCTATGTCTTTATTTTTTTATGTTATTTATTTATTTATTATTGAGACAGAGAGAAAGAGAGCATGAGTAAGGGAGGGACAGAGAGAGAGGGAGACACAGAATGTGAAGCAGGCTCCAGGCTCTGAGCTGTCAGCACAGAAGCCGATGAGGGGCTCAAACCCACCAACTGTGAAATCACGACCTGAGCTAAAGTTGGCTGCTTAATTGACTGAGCCACCCAGGAGCCTCTGCCTTTATTTTTTTTAAAGGAGGAGTTCGAAAGGAGGACAAGCTGATGGGTGAAATAAAGAATGTGTTAAACATTGTGAAAATGGAGATTGATGTCTTCTCTTATGGTGCTAATATGTTGATATTTTCCTGTGTCATTGGTAGGAGAAGAAATGTCCTAGGCTCTCTAATGCTGAAGTTTTAACTTTCCTATTACTCTAGCACTGGGTGTTATCTGGAAACCAATTAGACAATAAACTGTTACTAAATAAATAAATAAATAAAAGTTTTCACAAATGAAAATGCATAGAGAAAAAAAGAAAACAATAACAACAATAAAGAAAACAAATCAGGGCCTCCACAGGAAGAACTTAGACTAATATATCTAATACAGAGATAATGTTCATCTTTCCTCATGTGCTTAACTTTGAATATGATTCTCCTTGTCTTGAGCCAATTTCATTTTATTTATTTTTTTTAACTTTTATTTATTTTTGAGAGACAGAGCATGAATGGGGGAGGAGCAGAGGGAGAGGGAGACACAGAATGTGAAGCAGGCTCCAGGCTCTGAGCTGTCAGCACAGAGAGCCAGACACGGGGCTGGAGCCCATGGACAGTGAGATCATGACCTGAGCCAAAGTCGGACACTTAACCCACTGAGCCACCCAGGCACCCTGAGCCAATTTCATTTGAATAACTGGGGTTAGTATGTAGCCTGTGTGACAAACTCAAGGAAGCTACTGGCCTGTTTTAGGTTCAGGCTTTCCAGGACTATCAAAAAGAGAGTTTCTGGGGCGCCTGGGTGGCTCTGTCAGTTAAGCATTTGACTGCAGCTCAGGTCATGATCTCCAGGTTGATAAGCTGGAGCCCCAAGTTGGGCTCTGTGCTGACAGCTCAGAGCCTAGAGCCTGCTTTGGATTCTGTGTCTCCCTTACTGTCTGCCCCTCTTCTGCTCCCACTCTGTTTTTCTCTCTCAGTAATAAACAAAAACATTTAAAAACTGTTTTTAAAGATTGTTGCTGATCACAATGATCTTGCCCATTTATTAGGAGTAAAAATATGGCAGTTTAAGAACATAACCCAAAATAATTAATTTATAGATTGTACTAGATTGCCTAGAAGGCCATCAGGTTACCTCGGGATGGTTGTAAGTGACAGATAAAAAATTCAATATATAAATTAAAGAAAAATAACTTTCATCACTGGACTTCTAAGTAGAATTTTTTTAAAAGCTCTGATAAAGCAAATACTATTATGAATTGGAAGATACATTGGAGAAGAATTGGAAAAGCAAATAGAAGCTTTTTCTGATTTGTTATGGTTAGTATTCAAAATACTGGCTTCTTAGAAAAACTGTTTAGTTGTATAGTTTTATAGTCATTTACACAGAGATATTTATCTAAGAAGTCTTGAAAATGCAAAAGAAATTTTGCCTATGGAAATTTTATGTATGATAACCCTTCAATCTCAAATTAGCATGGAGAGAATGGTGTTTTAAATAAGTGGTTCTGGAATTGCTATAAAATCATGTCAAAAATGTTCAGATTGGGTCTATTCCTCATATCATGCACTAGGATATGTAGTCCAAGTAAGTCAAAGATTTTAATTTGAAAATAAAACCAGACAAATGATAGAAGAAAATGTGGGTGAATCTCTCATAAGTAATTGAGGAGTAGGTGCTATTTATTGTTCAAACTCCCGGTGGTTAAAATGAAAACAACAACACATTTAATCATAGACCATTAAAAAAACCCTGTATGTTAAGAAAATAAAAACTGTAGTTGAGTAAAGAAGCAAATCACCCATATTCCCCACCTAGGGAAATATTTGCACAGCATATTCTAAACATATAAGAACATTTTAGGGCAAAAAAAAAAAAAAAGAGAGAGAGAGAGAGAGAGAGAGACCAACAGAACATAAGCTATAGCTATGAACAAGCATTTCACAAGAAAATAAACTGTAAATAAACATGTTAATTTACACTCAATAAAACAAAATAATGTTAAAGCAACATTGGAATATTCTAAGAATAAAATACAAATGCATTCATTTGGAGGGAATGATTTATTTGAAGGGCTAATTTAGAAAGGTTTGAACAACATTAATCATTATAGGACCATTCATTCATAGAAATTTTGAAAATTAATACTTCCTTAACAATTACTACAGAGCAATTTTAATTTTTTCTTCATCAGCAAATAAATTAAACAGAAAAATCAAACAAGTTTTAAATACACTACATCTCCTCAAGGGGAAGACTTTAGTGTAAAAAGCACTGGAAGCAGTTAAGAATGTTGTCTTAGATATTTATGCAACCATACATAATTTCAGTGTATATTTATGTGAAGTTTTAACATGATCTATATGGACATTATATAATATTTTCTAATTTAAAAATCTGAGAGTCTGATCACAACCTTTTTATAAATATCTTCTCTATGAATGAAGCATTCATACTTAAATATTCATTAGAAGAAACAGTACAATCTTACCACTTATACTTGAAATTCTTTTACTGTAAAATAGAGTGTGATTTAAATATGAGTTGTGTCCAAATTATTTTAAATGAGCTGGTACCCAGAGAGAATTCAATTAAACTTCCAAACATAAACATTTGCTAAATCCATATTAAGGCATTCTAGCCCTGTGTATTCCATGTGTCTCTCTCTTTATGACCTATGTTGCTTCCCCTTATATTAACTTAATTATTCTTTAACTCATTTATATATACTATACTAATATATATATATACTATATTACTATACTATATATGATACTATACATACTATAATATATATACCATACCATATATATTATACTATACTGTACTATACTAATATATATATTGCTTGTGCTTATATATATATATATATATATATATAGCTTGTGCTTATAGTGTACTTTTGAAAAAAAAATTATGTAATGATATCACCATTTGAATGTGCACATAATTGACCCTTTTTAATTAACCAAATTTAATATTGGTAGAACATCACCAAATTAATTCCATCTACCTCTCAGAAATTGGTACTTTCTCAGTGATATTTTTCTATAAGGTATAACATGAATGTCACAGGAAATTTCAGAAATTACCACAATACTCACAAATGTATGGCTCAAAGACTTATCGATGATGCATCGCTTTCTGGGACATCAAAGTGGAGCACATAGGATAACAACATCCAAAATGAAGCAGTATAAGACTTCATCTTAAATTAAACTGCAAATAATTTATTCTCACCTACATTTTCCTTAATGTTTCTCTTTCTGCTTGCGATGATAAACATGGATTTTAATGCCTTTCACTTATCGGTATATGTTTAATTAATACCACATTAACCAAACCTTCAAATAAAAATCAGGGATCTAATCAAAGATTTGCCTACTTTCTTTCTGTGAAACCCAGTCTGCATAATAAAAATCTTCTGTCACAATTCATATATCAAGAAAAGTCAATGAGAGTCTTATCTTAAAATTAATGACAAAAAAACATGATATTAGTTCTGACATCAATTGCTGCCTTTCAGCAATGAATTTCCACTTAGCCAACCATTACCTCTATTTAGTCAAAATAATTACCTCTGCTAATCCCAAATACTAGAGCTGGTTAGAAGGAAAACAGAACAGGAGATATATATATATGTGTGTGTGTGTGTATATATATATATGTATATTTAGTATTTGTTATAGCAAATTTCAAAGATATTTAAAAAGCTAGAAGAATAATGTAGTCAGTGCACAAGCAACAACTTAAAATTTTCTGCAAGTATCCATTCATAATGAATTTTGCTTTATTTAAACTCCACATACGTTTTCTAATACCCTGATATTTTGAAGCAAATTCCAGTATCATATAATTTCATTCATAAACATTTTAGTACAGATGTGTAAAAAATGAGGACACATAAATTTTTATCTAAAACACTATTGATAAGCCTAAAATAAAAAAAATATAACAATGTTATCAAAGTCCACTCTCTTTATATCCATCAAAATTTCTTTATTTGAATAGACTTTGTGCAGAGATACACACATGCTGGATATTTTTCTGATTGTATACCTGTAGAATTGTTAAGTAAAGGCCTTCATTAGCATAGTATTTTTGAACTGGTAATTATATTAGAGGCCTGATTCTTTCCTCTCCTCTCCACTCCTCTTCTTTGTCTTCTCCCCTCTCCCTCTTTCAACCTCTCATCTTTTCTATTTTTCAGCAAGAATGCTTCAAAGGTATTCTTTGGAAAAGAGGCACACAATGTTTAGTTCTCTTTTATTCGCAATGTTAAAAGGTATTGATTTTAATGCTTTAGTTCCTTTATCTTACCAGCGATTGCAAAATCATGATATTCTAATTCTAGATGTTTTTATTTATGAGTTAAAACAATCACATAAAGATAAGCTTATTGATCTAAAATATTTATAAATTTCAATCAGTTGCATTATTACTCTTAATACTCAAATTATTACATTGTTAACCTGTTAGAACTTCTTCAGACTGACCCCTAAGTTCTTTATAAATGACCTTTCTAGTCTTTGAGCATTTCTTTGCTTTCTGCTGACAAGCTATTTACAGTAATCCAACCAATCTATAAATATTTAACATTAAAATTTTCATTGTTAATAATTAAATTAGGACAAGAGACATAAGTCAGAAATGTCTTGGACAATCTAAAGTTGTCACTCCAACTCACAATCATGTTACCTTCTTAATTTCTTTTATATCCCTTGTCATGACTTCAAATTTTCTTTTTCAATTTATCTAAGTGTTCTTTATTTCTACACTTTTCCCCTAACATTGTCTGTGACATGTGGAGGGCTATATATCAAGTTCATAAATGCATTCACATTTTACTAAGAATGCACCCAGGAAATATGTTTTTCTTCTTTTATAATTTATTATCATAAGATTCTGCCCAGTGGGGAGTAAAAGAGAAACTGATCTTATTTCTTTCCAATTCAAGATTGGATCTGATGATTTAATAGTCCTTTAAGTAATAGTCTCTCCAATTTCTACTTGCCCTCAATGTACCTAGTTTGCTTCTGAGGTAATTCTGGGTTCCCACGACTGCATAGTACCTAGAAAAGAGCTTCCTGATCCACATGGCACATAGTTCTGTCCTCTGCCACTTTGTGGTCCTGAGCTCCTGCTCTGGCCTTAACTGTATTTTCCCTAAGTCTGTATGGTGAAGACCTAACACTCGAGGCAATGATAGCTAGAGATAAAATCCTTAGAAGGTAATTAAGCTTAAATGAGTTCATAAGGGTAGGAACCTACTTACATAGGACTGTGGCTTATAAGAAAAATAGAAATGAAAAAGAAGGAAAGAATACATTTTTAAAAATTAAGCTTAAATAAAATCAGTGAAAAATATGATTAAGATACAAAACAAAATTAGAACCAAAGAAAATGTAAAAAAAAAGGTTTATAATCAAATTTTAAAAGACATACTATGATAAAAAATCAATTCCCCAAAATGAAATATATTAAGGCAATATAATTCTAAATGGAATTCCAATAAAGGTTGGTTTGGAGATTGAATACAATGATTTTAATGTCCATATCAAAAAATATTATCTGAGAGTAATTTTTAAAATATATAGGAAGTGATAGCAAGGGCTATTCCACATAAATATTGAAAAAAACATATGGCAAGATGATGGTAACAGTAAAATTTTGGTACTAATTCATAAATAGACAGATAATTGGAAAATAATAGAATACCCCAAAAGTCTTATACTGATTAGTATATAGGACCTTGTTGTGGGACAATAGCCTTTTATTTTTAATATAGATGAGGAAAAAGTTAAAATATGATTATATCTTCAATTCATACCTCATACATGCCAGGAGATTAAAATTTGGGATGTAAAACATAACCAAGTGCAACATGTGGCAAAGCATTTCTAAGATTAGGCATATATTATACAGAGAGGAGAATGTGTTTTTTCAAGCAAGCCAGAAAAAAAATATTATAGGAACAAGGTGATATTTGGCTTCATAAAAAAAAAAAGCCACACATCCTGTATAGCTCAATGATGTCCAGTAAAGATTTCTGAGATGATAAAAATGTTCTGTATCTGACTTGCCCTTATGACAGCCAGTAGTCACAATTTGAGCACTTCAGTTGGGAATGTGACTAAGAAATCACATCTACAAATGGCTGCTTTATCTGAGAACATGGCCAATGGACAATGCTACTGCTATTATTAATAACAAAAATCATATGACATATTATCTATCTAGAATCAATAAATGTTCATTTAAATTAGTAACCAAATTTAAAATGAAATATGGTAAATGCAAAGTACTTGAAAGGATAATCCTCAGAAGAACAAATCTAGGTGGCAAATGCTCAAATGGAAAGAGGATGGATCTTTCTAGGATTCAGATGGATCAAATTAAACTAGTTTAACATCACTTTTTACCTACTAAACTGGTGAACAATAAAATAGATGTATAATAATATCCATAAATGACCTGGATTAAAGGAAAAAAATGTACTTTCAACACTTCTTTTGCATATTGTAATTGTTACAACTTCTTAGAAAGCAATTCGTGGGCACCTGGGTGGCTCAGTCTGTTGGGTAACGGAATCTTGGTTTCAATTCAGGTCATGATCTCATGGCTCATGGGTTTGAGCCCCATGTTGGGCTCTGAGCCAGTGTGCAGGGCCTGCTTGGAATTCTCTCCCTCTTTCTCTGACCCTCCCCACTCATGCTTTCTCTCTCAAAATAAATATAAATATACATTTACATAAATATATGTATATGTGTATATATGTATATATATATATACACACACACACACATATATATATATATATATATATAAAGAAAGCAACTTGTTATGTGTTAACATAAACATGAATGTATCCTGACTATGAATTCTTACCAATACCACATCCAGGAATCCATCTGTACAGGAAAACCATGACCTACAGTGGATAATACACAGAGCTGTCTCTAGTGGCAAGAAATCAATTCCAAAAAAATCTAAAAAGGAAATATTATTACATAAACTTTTGAATTAAAGATATATTAATGTAGTGTAAAATTGAGGCTAATGTATGCAATTTGAATTGGAAAATTTTCCATTAGGGAGCCAGTTAAAGGGGAAAAAAAAATAGTAAGAATCAAAGAAGTATATAGAATTCATTCCTATTTTTTAATTTTTTTTAAATATTTATTTATATTTGAGAGACAGAGAATGAGACAGAGCATGAGCAGAGGAGTGGAAGACAGACAGAGACACAGAATCCAGAACAGACGACTGGTTCTGAGCTGTCAGCACAGAGCCGGATGCAGACTGGAACCCAGGAACTGTGACATCATGACCTGCGCTGAAGTCTGACACTTAAAACGACTGAGCCACCCAGGCGCTCCCATTCCTATTTTGTAAACAAACACTGACGAAAATAAATGGCCACATTAGACTCTTCATAATCCATCTTAAAAAGTACACGCTGCCGGGCGCCTGAATGGCTCAGTTAAGCATCTGACTTAGGCTCAGGTAATGATCTCAAGGTTTGTGGGTTCAAACCCCGCGTCGGGCTCTGTGCTGACAGCTCAGATCAGAGCCTGGAACCTGCTTCACATTCTGTGTCTCCCTCTCTCTCTGACCCTCTCCTGTTCACGCTGTCTCTCCTTGTCTCTCAAAAATAAATTTAAAAAACACTAAAAAAAAAAAAAGTACACACTGCAAGTGTTAACAGAATCTCCAGTGCCAGAACCTGATGTACCCTTGAGAAGATCATCTCTTGCACTCTCCCCCTCCTACATCTCCTTCCCTCGCCATGACCTTTGCCCAAAGGCCATCTCTAAAATGAGACCAAGAATCAGATTTTTCTGGAACCTAACCAATAACCCATTATGCCCTACATCTCTGTTTTCCTCAATCGCTGAAGAATTCTCAGTCACACAGAACATCTCATTTTATCAGAACATGTGCGTCAAATGGCTTTTATCCTTCTTCTGGCATGAACCCTCATTCCCCCTGACATGCCACCCTCAAGGTTGCCCAAAGCAATCTCTGGAATTCTAGCTTTGTACCCAGAGGAATTCCCATCTCTCAAATCCTTCTTTAGTATTTTCTTCATTTTCTTGAAGAATCCATCAGAAACCATCATTAGGTGGTTATTTGAATGCATGTATGTATGTGTTTTCTTTGACAAATCGTGTGTTCTACTGAAGCCCTCTGTCTGTTATAGAATTTTCATGTTATTCCCTTTTTCTTATTTTCCATTTTTCTGCTGAGATTCTCAATCCTCTCATTCACTACATTGATCCTTTTTGTTAAATGTTTACTTTTTTTTTTTTGCAATTTTAACCTCATCATTATGAATTTTCCCCTTCGGTTATGGGACCCATCCATGTTCCTGACTCTTCATATATTTAGCATTTATCGTACACTGGAAATTGCGGATGTTACATTGTTGAGTGTTGAGTGATTTAGTGTTGACTTTTACTCTTGTAGTCAGTCAGTTAATTTGCCAGCAGATCAGATTCATCTATTGATGCTCAGCTTGTCTGAGACTTTCCCAGAGTATCCTGTAGTGTATGGATGCAGTAAGCTTCCTGCTAAGACAGAGCCATTCTTGGTCTGGACTGAATTCTTAGAGTGTTCAGTGAGGGGTCTTTATTCTGGCTGGTTGGTGGTCTCTTACTTTTGTGTAGCCCCCAGGCCTTTGTGGAGTATGCCTTTTGGGTATATGTTATCCCAAGATTTGCTGCTGTTGTCAAAATTCTGAAAACAGTTATTTCAGATATTTCTCATGGTTTTAGATTTACCCTCAGCCAGAAGGGTAGTTTGATAGCGATTTTTCATACTTAGTCTATTATTTTATATTGAAACCTTTAAAACAAAGTAAAATAATAATAATAATAATCTGTATAGTAAAATAAAAATATCCTGTATAATTTTTAAATCATGGAAATGTTGATTTTTTATTTTTACATACTGTATTTATTCCAGAAACATTTATTATATAATATTTCTAGATAAACTTGTCATCTGTTATCTATTCTTACTAGTATCATTGTTTTTGCAGACTAAAGAACAAAATGCCAAATAACAGCTCAGTTTCAGAGTAACTGAACATACCAAATATAGCACAATTAATATACTCTTCAAATTTTATCATCTTTTTTTTATCTTTTGTACTGTGACAGGAATACATCAGATGTCTATTTAAATAATCAAATTTGACACCATAACATAATATTTATTTTTATTTCATCACAAAGAGATACAGTTAACAGTTTGTTACTTTGTTTAATTCCCTTGAAAGCCTTAATTTCTCTATAGTCTTTAATTTTAATATAATTATAGGGGCACTTGGGTAGCCTACTCCATTAAGCATCCAACTCTTGATTTCAGCTCAGGTTATGATCTCATGGTTTTGTGAGTTCGAGCCCTGCATCAGGCTCTACGCACCAACCCTTTTTGGGATTCTCTCTCTCTGCCCTTCATCTACTCATGCTCACTCTGTCTCTCTGAAAATCAATAAATAAACTTTAAAAAATTACCATAAACATAGTTATCAAATTTTCCTATAGCATAAACTAATTATTTAAATATATTATGAGCAATGTAATACCTCTAAATACATTTTATTTAAGCTGTATAATTATTGTAGAGAAAAACTTTTTAAAAAGTTAAAGAGAGAGCATGATCAGAAAGAGTGGCAGAGAGGGAGAGGAAGAGAGAGGGGGCTGGGAGGGGGGGAGAGAGAGAGAGAGAATGCAAAGCAAAGCTCAGCATGGAGCCCAATGTGGGGCTCAATCCCACACCCTGGGATGATGACCATAGCCTAAATCCAGAGTCAGATGCTCAACGGATCTAGCACCAAACGAGCCCCTAGAAAGCACTTTTAAAGAATTAGGATTAAGCTACAATATAATATCTAAAGAATTAATATATATTATCTGATCTTTCATGATTGTCACTGCTAAAGATCCTAGAAATCTTTAAGCCACTAAAGGAGTACTTTGTAAGAGGTATATGGAGAAATGAAATAGATTGCAGAGTAGAGCTCCTCCCATTCAGCAGTTCATGATGCATTTCTTTAGATTTAGCCATATTTTGGAATTCTTGGGAGAATACTCTTTCTACCTCATTTTGTGTAGTAACGAAAACTAGCCACTATACATGTTACATTTTTAACTTATGTACCATATGTCTCTGGAAGAAAATTTTAATTGTTTGGTAGTGCATACTCATTAAATTTTACTGTTATGTAACATTTTTGCATAATCATAAAATAACTTGAAATATATTCTATAACTTTCTCTTGCTATGTGGATTGTAAAAAAATGTTGAAATGGTAAATGTTTGAATCATAAATGCTTGTCCAAAAAGAGCTGACTAGAAAACTATTGAAGGCTACATTTTTATTTTCTTATTGTGCATGCTACTAAATAATTTATCATTAATTACTATATATTTCACAAAGTTTCTTAAATCCTAACAAACAGAAATTGAATATTTGAATAAGTTTAGCCAATGAATTCTAATACGTTGCCTTATGGTAAATACTTCTACTAGAACATGTCAATTAGATAAATATGGATTTGAATTTACTTTCGTAATTCTATGACTCCCATAATTACTCACTATTATAGATTATTTTACTAGTAAAAGAGTCTCTTGAATTAGTTATTTTATGAATTATTTTTCTAATATTTTGAATTTTATTTTACTTCTTGAGTATTATTTTAAGTGAGTTGAGTTGATTACATCATGACATTTGTGTGTTTATTTTTTTAATTTTAATTTTGGGTCTATTAGAGGATATTTGTAGTTTTAAATAATTAACATTATAAATACCAGGTATTATAATTATTTGGGATGAACTGTAAACTATAGACTAGAAACCAGTCATTTTATTAAGTAGACATGAATCTAGTGAGAACAGGGCAACATATCAAAAGAAAAAGATTTGGGAATGAAATTGAAATTAACAGAAGCTGTGGGAAAAGACAGCCAGAGAACTTTAAAATATTCACTTGGGAGTTGATCCAGCATTGGGAAAATAGGAAAGGATATATTCAGGACTAAATTGGATGGGGGCTATGGATTTCTACTATTTTATTGATAACAAAGTGTAGAGACAATTGAAGAAAGCGTAGATTTTATTGTTAATACATATTCCCCCTCCCAGCTATTATAATTTTTAAAGGAACTAGAGTTAATAGTAATTCCACTGATAAAAAAAAAAACTTTTCAATTTAAATACTCTGGTCTCAGATAAGATGGTATAAATACACTCTTCTCCTAGCCTCTCAATACATCAAGATACTTTAGAAATAATTCGACAAAGAACCGTAAAACTGCCCTGAAAGGTAAAAAATAAGATAGATTGGCCAGGGACTCAATTCTTAAAGATGTATATACTTCAGTGAGTTCTCCGGAGTTTTATTTTTTACCCAGAACTGCCAATGGGCATAAGAGGATCACACACACACACACACACACACACACACACACAGAAAGAGAGAGATAAAGAGGAAGAAGAGAGAGAGAGAGAGAGAGAGAGAAGCCTGCTCTCTGGCCAAATGACTAGGAAAGTGTAAGCTCAGCAGAGACCTAGTAGGAGATTCATTCACTGACCCACACCCAGTGGCAGTGACATCAGGGAGCAGCAGACAGACTTGTCCACAGGTCTGACAACAGTAAGACTGATCTGACCAAATCCCCGCTCTAACAGGTCAGGCATTTCCTTCATCCGCTCCTAGCAGAAAGTTAGCTAGGGTCAGGATTTCCTCGTTGTCACCCGGTGGCAGAAAATTGCCTAAAGAGGTATTTCCTTCCTTCAACAGCTCAGCTAAGATAAACCAGAAACCTCTAGCATCTGGTGTGCGATGAACAGGGGAAAGAAAACATTCTCCACCCGGCATCCTCACCACCTAGCGGGGAGTCTCAGGCGGTGCTTTCTGCCCCAGCAAGGGTAGAGAGGGAGCCCTCCTCAAGACCAGAGAACAAGGACCAGAAACTCATTGTAAAGCCTGAGCTAGAAAAGGTGTCAATGGAAATACAGCCTACAAATGAGTGCCAGAAACTACATGCTACACCTGAACAGAATCAATGCTGAATGAAATAAACTCAAATATTATCAACAGTCTCTTAATAGACTAAAACCATAAGGATCAAACATTACCCCTCATACCTAGAATCAAAAAAATCATGACCAAAATTCAGGTGATGCCAAGTCTGAGATTATGTTGGAACAACTAACAAAGATCTTAGAACATCCATCATAATGATGTTTTAACAATGTGATTAATTTCATTTTTACTGCGCAGCTCTCACATTTGAAAATGCTTTTTGTTTCAACAGTTTTATAAGAATTGGGAGTTTTTCAGAGACCTGAACTCGGATTTCCTCTTTTTAATAAACTCACTAAAATTCTAGTTCACAAATTAGTCTCCTTGGAGTGTGGATATTGAATAGAACATCTTTTTGTCCGGTAAATATTCATTTCAAATACCTGACAGTTGATTTTGATTCTAGGCTGTTCTCAAACCTGCCTGTAGACTTGAATTATCTAGTGAGTTTTTAATATAATATAAATGCCTAAATCCACCCAACTGAATTAAAAGAAAATCCAGCAATGTGGTTCTGGATCTATCCTCCTTTCACTAAGTCACCCAAGGAATCTAATGTTCAGTTATGATAAAAAAGCATAAATTGTTACAAAAGTGATACTAGACAGAAAGGAAATCCAGTCCCATTTAGTTTCTAAAACATGCAAAATCTAGCCTTGTAATAGAATATTGAGAGGTTGAATTAATAAAGTGTCACAAACGGGGGAAAAAAGAATATTTAGTGCTTGAATATTCAGATTATGAGCAGCACTTGGACGAGGAAACTTTCGTAGGCACCTCCCTACAATAGTCCTGGGGAAGCCGCCTCAGCCTCTCTCGCCATCCCAGTAGTCATTAAGCCTTAACAAATACCCTGAGCCTGCAGGGCTGATTCACTTTTCCTTGTGCGTCTATACATCATGCCTTCTTTCCCAGAAGGAACAGGGGACTTCTGCCCATCACAAAACAGAAACCTCTTGCACAACCTCCCAGGGCACTAAGGAGCCAGACCCCTTCACGCAAACTCTGAGCTCTGTGACAACGTCTGTGGCCGGCACCAAATCTGCACATCATCAAGAAATGTCACCACTGCACTCCCTTTACTGATTTTTTTAAAAAATTTTTTATTGTTTTAAATGTTTTTGTTTATTTTTGCTGGACAGAGAGAGACAGCGCGAGCAGGGGTGGGTCAGAGAGAGAGGGAGATACCGAATTTGAAACAGGCTCCAGGCTCTGAGCTAGATGTAAGCACAAAGCCCAACACGGGGCTCAGACCCACGAACAGTGAGATCATGACCCGATCTGAAACCAGATGCTTAACTGACTGAACCACCCAGGTGCCCCTCCCTTTACTGATTAACTGCCTTAAACCTCTTTAAGTATTCTGGGGCCAGACAGAAACTTCAGGATTGGCTTTTGGACAAGAGTCCGCCTCTCCTCAGCTTGCTGGCCTCCTGAATAAAGCTCATATTTCTTTCCAATCAAAACTCATTTCTTCAGTATTTGCCTTTCGATAGACAGGTAGCTGAACTGGAGTTTAGATAACAATATTTGGGTGCAGAAATTTTAAGAGCATATGGATTAAAAGTGATAATACTCCCTAAAATAACCCCTCTTTTCTAACTAAAAACTAAGAGTAAGAGAAAGACTCTGTCCTCCTGTGTTTCCATCTATACCCATATTAGGGGGGACAGCCTGAGGCCACAAGACAGCAAGGGATACTTCAAGTTTATCTTAATGCTTTAAAAAATAATCACTAAAAAAGTTTGAAGTAAAATTCAAAAACTAGTAAACTAGGAAATTCAATAAACTAAAGAGTCAATCTTTCTTAAAAATAAGGAACTTTTTTGTTATATTATTCTTTACATATTATTTATGGAATGTATCATAAAGTCCATTGATATAGAAGACCACGTACCGGTAGCTTAGAGGAGGGAAGCTGGGTTGTGGGGGATGTGCTCCATTCAGTTCTGTCATTTCTTACTTCATAAATGTTTCATTATTCCTCTCCTATTTTTTTGAAAAAACAATGAGAATCAGTTTTGATTTTAAAAATCTTATTAAAAAACGTGTGTTATAGTGATTGTAGGATTTTGATGTATGAAGTACGTATGTCTATATATGTCTTCCATAGAGCAACTTTCTTGTGAAAGACAGGCTTTCCTTTCGTTCATCTGGAACCTTCTTTTATAAGTTTATTTATTTTGATAGAGAGTGTGTGAGAGAGCACATGGGCAAATTGGGGAGGGATAGAGAGAGAGGGAGTGAGAGAATATGGACCAGGCTCCATGCTGTCAGTGCAGAGCCCGACATGTCACTGACTGTGACATCATGATCTGAGCCTAAATCAAGAGTTAGATGCTTAATGGACTGAGCCACCCAAGTGCCCTTCACCTGGAACCTTCTATTTTTATAATGTTATGTAGAAAAGTTGCTTTTTGTATTGAACATGTGTTAAGGTAATGTACCAATCTTTAATATTAGGTGTAATATTTTGCAGCCTAAGTCTGGCATGTTCAAGTTGTGTAGCAATATATTTAGGAAAACTCTAGTAATTGTGGCCTTTTCAGCATTCATAATTTTATTTATTTTTCACTTACAGTGTAGACTCCGACTGACTGCAAAGTGTTAAAGAATAGACACACTGCAGAGTGAAGACTTTTTCATCTTTTTGACATTAATAGAAAGCTTTAACTCTATCATTTTTCAATAGATTTATTCTAGTCCTAGAAATGCAAATCTATGAAATACATCTTCTATTTTTAGTTTTCTGAGTCTTTATTCAGGAATAGATTTTCAAATTTAATCAACTTTTTGTCATCTACGGAGAATAATATATGGAGTTGAAATAATGAATAGCTTTAATAAACCAAGTACTTATCTCGGTATGATTGTCTGGTCCTTACACAGATTTTTCCACCTCTCTATTCATAAGGCAGATTAAAGATTCCAGTCATATCTTTATTTTTTCCTTTTCTGTTTTATTTTCATAGCTGTACTAATTGTTTATAAAGATTTGTGAAATGTCTTAAAAATGTATATGATAACAGATGAACTCAGTGAATTTAAAGAAAGATGTAGTTTTGAATCTCTTAATTCTTATAATGACATTTGGGACTATTAAAATATTCTGTCACATCTGAGTTAATTTTATCAAATTATATTTCATTTGAAATTATTTCATTTATATTTGTTTCAAATGCATGTCTGTGTTTTGTGTACATAAGCTTACATAAAATATGCAATTACTATTTTAATTCCTAATCGGTTATTTGTGTGTTCCTTAGTTGAGCCTTCATTTTACCTATCAAAGACCCATCCTATTGTTGGTATTTTTAAAGAAACAATTCCTTGGTCTGCATAATAAAATTTGACATTTTTCTATCTCTTTTCTATTATGCTATGTCTCATATATTAAATAATTACATCTGTAGGGTTCTTGATTATTCTAATATGATTATCTACCTAAGTCAGTAAAATTTGCAACAAATTAAAACAAAATAATCCACAGAAACTATGATATCTATTTTATAAATATATTAAAATATGGAGAGTGACAATATTGATATTAAATTGTAAAAAGAAAGTTGAATTCTATTAAACTGTTTTAATAGTTAAATACATACACTTATTTCAAATGATACCATTTTATAAATGAGACATAGCAGTGGTATCTAGCTTAGTGGATAGTATATATAAATTATATTTAATATTTAATATATTTTCACTGTTCCATCTCTCATTGTCTATTGATGCATATTTTATACACATTATGCAGCCAGCAAAACTTTTCAGCTACTTTTGTATATTAATCTGGCCAAACCAGTAAGACAATCTTTCAATAAATAAAGAAAAGAATGATTTCTGCCTGTGTTGGATCTGTTAAGTTAAAATGAACAGTTACTCAAAGGTAGTGCTAAATTTTTTTAATGATAGTATGAACTGCACCTGAACAATTTGTATTAGCTAAAATCTTTCTCTGAGCATTCACATTAAAAAAAATGTCTGTTTTTATGTCATTTTGAAAACACAAGAGTGAAAAAACAGAGCTTATTTAGAGATAAAGAGATTAGAGAAAATGGAATACTAATGAAGTGGAGGATTCAGGTGAGAGATGGTAAGTTAAAAGATTAAGTTTTGTATATAATAGGCAAAATAGAATCAAAGCATATAAAGGCCATTTAGCAAATAAAAGCATGGGAAATGAAAGTTTGAAATAAAAGAATAATAATGTCAGCTAGTTTAGATGAGAATTCGTGTTGAGATATGACAAAAATAGTGACATTCAAAATTCACTTCTAAAAGAGAAGAAAGTTCAATACATTATATAATTTAAAGCCATAAAAATATATATGAATACATTGGGAGAATCTATTTAAAACTCAATTTCTCATCTAATCATAAAGTAGAAAGTTTCCTTTTGTTTGAAATGTTCTTCATTTGGTATACCAGGAGACTATAAGAAGCTAAAAGCAAAAAAAAAAAATTTAAGGGATTATGATAATGGCATTTGAAATAGCATGAAGAAATGATAGAATTACCATGAATAAAAAGTGTCATGAACTGTACTTGGAATTCTATTTATTATTTTATGCGGGTGTTTTATAATAGTAAAGTGGAATATTTAAGGGAATGCACTTGATTGGAATTATTATAAGGAATTGTTTGACAGATCCTATTTTTGAATACTGATTCTTTCCATTTTCAATTATATTTATGCATGTGTTTGTGCTTCAAACCTATTCTTTAGCTGTCAACCAAGCAATATTTATTGTATG
The DNA here is from genome assembly GCF_006229205.1 of Suricata suricatta. NCBI lineage: Eukaryota > Metazoa > Chordata > Mammalia > Carnivora > Herpestidae > Suricata > Suricata suricatta. The sequence goes on along the minus strand of NC_043705.1, from coordinate 129,419,924 downwards.
TTAAAGCAGTCTCAAATGATTGGGATAAAAATCAAAAGCGTTATATGAAAACATAAAGGTACCAAATCAATTAGGCTTTATCTATGTTTGTGACTGAGTTAAAGAAAATAGATTAAAATCTTAAAATAAAATGAAAAGTTTCACTTTATGTTTTCTCATGTATATGCATGATATATATATATATACGTATTTTGAGACAATGTATGATTGATAATATATTTTCTATTCATGTTTGTCTTTATATTTTACATAATATTCTCCAAAATCCTTAAAGTAAGCATCCTCATAAGTATTTACTGTTCAGTGGTTTGTGGAAAAGTATGATTTACATCATTATATTATATTACATTATCATATTAATATCATTCATTTTTACTAGTTTGTGAGTGGTGAAAAAGGCATCTTACATTTTACAAAGGGAATCTGCCCATAATAGGATTTGGTATCACTAAGCCAAAATAAAAATAAGAAATACCATATTTAATGTGTGTCAATTCTAAACATAAAAAGGTGAGCTAAGATATATTTTAAATAGGAAGTATGACTTGTAAATAAATAAATATATGCTATTTGTAGAAAACCATTGTGATTAGACTTAATAAAGTTTTCAAATCTTTTTTAAAGATAAATTTCTACTAAAGAGGAGGCTGAAAATGATGGTAATGCAGGAAACCTGGCTAAAACAGGCAAAAAAATGAACAATACATCCATTTAAAAATATTGAAATTTTTGAAATATTAAAAATATTTGAAATTTTGCTCTCTCTCTTTGTCTTTTTCTTGTTTTTATATTTGGAGAGATTTGTGATGTTTTAGCAAGAGGTTTGAGAATCCCCATGGTGTTCATGTGGGAAATAGATTTTAATACGTTCTTATGGTTGAGCATGATGCCTAGAAAATGAGTGCTGGCCAGACTCAAGGTTTAGTTAAAAAGAGAGATTGTGTGTAAATAAAGATATGAACATTTTAAAAAATTGAGTTGGGGGGCGCCTGGGTGGCTCAGTCGGTTAAGCCTCCGACTTCGGCTCAGGTCAGATCTCACGTTTGTGGGTTCGAGCCCCGCATCAGGCTCTGTGCTGACAGCCAGCTCAGAGCCTGGAGCCTGCTTCCGGTTCTGTGTCTCCTCCTCTCTCTGCCCCTCCCCCTCTCATGCTCTGTCTCTCTCTGTATAAAAAATAAATAGAAAATTAAAAAAAATTATTAAAAAAATTGAGTTGGGGTGAGGGAGAAAGGAAATCCCATTAAGTTCAAGGGAAGAGTCACCTCCTGACTGACTGATGACTAGTTATATGACCCGAGTGTAACAGAGCAAACATACCATTTCTAGGTAAACCATGACTTTTAAAAAGTAGAACAGGATGCTCTCAATAATTATTCTCAAACTCTAGAGCAAATTAGGATTGTTCAGGCAATCAAGATACAATTTTATCATAATTGGGAGACAATGGAATAAGAAAAAAATGCCTAAGGAAGTTTTAAATTATTTATTGTGTGTATATGATATAAAATCCCCCATCCATATCGCTTACAAAGCCTTCTGTGAAATTTGGAGTGTTTACTAATAATTTTGTGGTAGGTTTTGTTTGCTTGTTTGGTTTTTGTTTTTGTTTTTTAGACTAAAAGAGATTCTGTGTGTTGTCGTTTTGTGGATAAAGAATCAAAACAGTGTCCGTACTGTGTCCACAGGTATGGAAGTAGAGGTAAGAGACTAAATCCAGCTTCTTATCCATGTTCAAGGTCATCCCATTAACAAAAACCAAATAACAGTAACCGTGTGTGTGCGTGCGTGGGCAAATCTGAAAGGTGGCTTATATACACATAGTCTTTTTACACAATCTCTTCAACTTCAACCTAACTGTACTCCTCTATTTTACAGTCAAGATTTTCACAAAGAATCCACATACACTTATTGTTGTTTTACTTGTTTCTACCAGGGAACTTGTGTTATGATCTTTTGACAATGCTTAATCAAATCATAAACATTATCTCACCTCTTAGAAAGCTGAAATGTTTTCAAGTACTAACTGAATATACCTTGATTTCAAAAAAAGAAGGTACTAGCTTCTGTGATGGTGGCACAGATATGCCTATGAAATAAGAGATACTCTTCTAGAAGCTGGTGGGGAAGTTCTCCCTTACGTGACAGAGGAGTTCACATTCACCATTGTGTTTCTCTCCTGTCGTGAATGCAACAATAGTGCTGGGGCTACTGCAGCCATTGCTTGGGTTGAACATGTGGATTAAGTGCCAAGACAAAAGACAAGAGAGCAAGCAGATAGATTTTGAGCTCTTGATGACGTTGTTAACCTGCAAACCTTGAGCCTACCTATTTCCAGGTCAACTAACTGATTCTTTCACTAAAAAGGATTTCTAACAGATATAAAGAGCCATGAAATGCATAGGTTTTAGTATTGGGTCCCAATGAGTTGGATTTAGGTAAGAAAATCATCCAGAAATAATTAGTAAAAATAAAAAGAATAAATCCAAGACAAAATTAAAGGTTTGTTTACCAACATAGAGAACAAAATTGAGCCTGAATATCAGATTCTAAAGGAAGGAAGCAAGGTTGCAATGGAACAAAAGCAGAGTAAGTTTTTACATTTTATTTGTGGAGGAAATAAAGATTCATGACAAAAGCAGAGTAAGTTTTTACATTTTATTTGTGGAGGAAATAAAGATTCATGATAAGATACTTATCATGAATCTTTCTGTTGATTTATACTTATGATTTGGCAACATTATTTTTAATTATTAAAAATTCCTGAGTCTTATTTCCTTATTCAATTATTTTACATGCATGTGACATTTGTCAAAATATGCTTATGTAATCAAATTAGATTGTTCCATCCATATATAGATTCCTTTCCATTTTAAACAGTACTTATTAAAGACTGCTACTCATATTTATTTGTGTGTTTGTTTTGTGAATTTTGCTCCAGTTTGATGCCTGTCTAACATAGAAATTTGTCACAAACATTTGGTGAATCCTGACTGATTACCTAAATTCGTAAAATATGTTCAACGTTGCCCAAAATCTGTTGCTTGAATTAATCTGTCTACTCATGTAAAATTACTCTCCTCCAGAGTGACCCAGACGATGACTATAGGTATCCTGGTCATGGTGAGTGTTTGGAGATTCAGAGTCAAGCTGATTATGCTTCATTTTAGAGAGGTTACTTCCAAGTTTAGAAGAACTCTGTCCATTACAGTGTCATATCCACCCATCCACTGCTAGGGATAGGTCCATATTCCTTTTGCTAATCATTTCCCCAATTTTCCTACTAATTCTAGAAAGAATCAAAGTTCTTTCTATATCTGATCTTTGGAAATTTTATTCTGTGTTTCTAAAAAGAGTAAATACACTTGTCAGATTTTCACTCATTTATCTATACTGAGTTCCGATTTTCCTCAGTTTTGTTTCTTCAACAATCAAAAGTCACCCCTTTTATAAATTCCAGAAATACTTTAATGTTTCTGGTATATTATGGCATCCCTCTCAGTAGGCCAGGCTGGAATGAGATTATTTGTTATTTTTTCTGTCATTGCGAAGGGATTTTGTCAGGGATGAAAGGTATGATGTACTGAACGTTCTTCCTCCCATGTCCACATTTTTAATGTTAACAGTTGTAAGAATTTTTGTTGTGAGAACAGTAAGAATTTTTGTTGCACACAAATTATGATTCCTTTAACAAAACCCATTTATTTATTACTGGCTTCGGTTACCAGTTCTGTACTGACGTGTGCTGGACCTCATGGCCTCTTAAGCTAAAGTAAAGGACTTCTATTTTATTCTTGGTCTACTAGGAAGGAACTTAAGATTTCTACGGATTCAAATGCTATGACTTCTCTTTCATTTTGTAAAGACCACTCTGCTTTCTAGGTGGTACATGAATAAGTGCTATACAAATAGGAATAGAAGAACATTCTGCAGAAAACACATCCTATTTCTCTATAACTTGAACATAATCCCTACATGGTATCTTGTTGGCTCTCATTTGCTCAGTTGCTCTTGTTGACTGGTCCTTTCAACAAACCCTGCTCTATGGGAGGGTAAAGTACTACTTTTTACTAAGCCAAGTAGACCTTCTCCCTAAATGACATGAGCATTAATCCCTCTAAATTTACCCAATTTGAAGTCCCATTTTTTTTAAGAAAAAAAGTAATAAAGAAATGGATCTGAGACTAGAAGCAACAGCACCAGCTGAAGGTGGTAAGAAGAGTAACAGGAAAGTGTTAGGAAGTTTTGCAGTCACCTAGGTGCACCAGATAGTGATACTATTTTGAAATTTTGGCCAAAAAAGTGGAGAGAGAAAGGCATACTTGTAATGTTTTGAATACAAGATCAGGAGGATTTGATGGTTTAATAGACACAATGAATAAAAACAGATAAATCATGCAAGTGGTGCCTTCTAAACATACAAAATGGAGAACACTAGGAAAAAATATTTTAGGAAAAATTTGAGTAAACTTGGTATGTTCGATAACAAAAGCTTGGACCATAGTTAGGTGGAACTGCTAATGAGAAAGTTGAATATCTGAACCAGAAGTTCCAAGATGAAGTTGTGCAACAGAGCTATATAGTTAGCAGTTATCAAAGGACAGATTGTTTTTTTTTTAATTTTTTAACATGTATTTATTTTTGAGAGACAGAGAGACAGAGCACAAGCAGGGGAGGGGCAGAGACTCCAGAGAGAGACACAGAATCCGAAGCAGACTTCAGGCTCTGAGCTGTCAGCCCGGAGCCCATTGCGGGGCTGGAACTCAGGAATCGAGAGATCATGACCTGAGCCTAAGTCGGCTGTGTAGCCAATTGAGCCACCCAGGCACACCTAGGACAGATTGTTTTAAAGCCATGAAATGGTGAAAGTCAATTAGAGGAAGGGGTGAAGAGTGAAAAAGAGAAGGACAATAATTATAGACTTGTAATGAAACCGTAAAGGGGGATTATCCCACAGAGAAGAAATAAGAGAAAGAAAAGCTAAGTCATAGAAACAAAAGAACGTGGGGTATTATATAGAGGAGGATTATCTATAATATCAAAATCTGTAAAGAAGTGAAATAAAATGAAAATAATGGTATCATTAGTGACCTTGTAGTGTGAAATGTCAACTTACTTAATTTGTAGCTGATTGAAAAGTCAATAAGCAGTTGAGTGAATTTATGTTAAGGTTTCTTTTTTTTTTTAATTTTTTAAATTATTTTTGAGAGACAGAGAAGGACAGCACGAGCAGGGGAGGATCAGAGAGAGAAGGAAACACAGAATCTGAAACAGGCTCTAGGCTCCGAGCTGTCAGCACAGAGTCTGATGTGGGGCTTGAACACACAAACTGTGAGATCATGACCTGAGCCGAAGCCGGACGCCCAACCGACTGAGCCACCCAGGCGCCCCTAGCGAATTTATGTTAAAAAAAATTAAGATTTTTGTCTATGCAACAGAATTCTGGGGCATTTAGAACTATAAGTTCACAGGGTGGGGAGGACTAGAGAACAGTTTTGTGTTTGTTGGATGTAAAAGAAATTTATATAACTAAGCAGAGAGTGAGAAATACAGAGATACTTTCTAACATAAAGACAGTTGGCTTTTTATTCTTTAAATGTTTAGTCTCTGAGAGAGTTAAATGCCACCAAGTAATAAGGCCAGGTCATGAAATATCCTGTCCAGAGATGGCTACGAAGCAAATGAATTATAAAGCAATGTAGGCTTCTCGGCACAAAATCTACTGAAGGATCCTGTTGAAATGCAAATGCCTTATTATGTTGAATCATATTAAACTTCATAAATAGTATAATGCACATAAATCCCATGAAAATTGTTTGTGTTGAAAAAATATATTAATGTGAGAGCATGCATACATTAGATAATGCTCATAAAGGCAGCTCTTAAAGACACTGCATTTTATTTGCGACTTAATGTTTGCATTTTTCTAGTTCCTTATAAAATAATCTATTCTACAGACATGGGGTAGCAGATATTCAAAGGTGAATATTTGCATGTGATTAGAAATTTGAACATGGTAGGGACAAGTAGATTTATTAAACAAACAAAACCTGAGGAAATGTTTATTTCTGTATTTATTCAGCATGTTAATATTTTCATCACTAGTGTTCAGAAAAAAATTTCATTAAGCATTGATTCACTTAAATCTTTGAAACAAAAAAATTGATGTAAACCTTACTTTAAAGTGTGCAAATATAAACAGCCTACTTTGTTTGATTAATATGTAATTAAAAATTACAAATAAATTCTCAATTTCAAAACAAGTCACTTCCTCCAGTAAGGTTTTTTTGTATATTTGTGAATATATCCATCATGGAAATGTTTCCTGTAAATGACTTTTATATTGGTTAATCTCACTGCCCTCCAGCCAAAGACAACCAGGAACACTATAGTTGAACAGGTTGAGTTATTTCTTGTTGCCTAAAGGGAGATACCATGCCATGTGAAGTTTTGGGGTGTTTAATTAAATGAGCATCAGAAATGACATATTATTAGTAAAGTTTTATAGGATGTGGGCTAGTGTAGGTAATTGTGGGGAGGGTTTAATGGAGGGGGACTTTACTCTGAATTGTATGTTGTCAGGATATGGGGATAATTCCATGATTGAGTATTCTAATAAGTCTTACTTAGAAAGTGGAAAGACAAGACAAATACAACTATAATTATTAAGGAAGCAACATCAGTTAATAGGAAGTTTGGTGTCTTATGGCTTGAACAGTGGTCATGGTTCCTCTGTTTTCAGACATGACTAGGTAGCAGTGCTGTTTTTGCCTCTGTCCACCATGGTCAGAGTTGCCTTGCCTCGTTTTGCTGCTCTGGGAACTGCTTATGTTATGTTCAACAGGAAAATACCAAAGCCTCACTGTGATTGCCAAACCAACTCGTAGCAATGCCAGCCTTTGGCTAAAACTAACAGGTCAGCTCCTAGATGTTATGGATGCTTTTCTTTTCCTTGATAACGATAGGAAATACACTACTCATGACTAGCTCTTCTCCTCTGTAAATCTCATAAATAGTGGACTATATATGTATATATATGATCAAGTTGAAAATAATCAAGTCCATCGCAACCATGACTATCAACAAAAATTGCCATCAGAGTAAAAGAAATATAAAGAATCACCTGTGATCAGTACACTTGAGAAATAGAAAGACTAAAAGTCACTGAAATGAAAACTACAGCAGAGAGAATGACAATAAAGGAAAGGCAACATCAGAGACACTTAGGTAATTATCAGGAGAATTAATTTAAAAAATGACTTTTGAGACAAATTGACAAGTAACTTTTAATATTTTTGGAAATACAAAGGACAAATATAACTGAAGCAATCTTGAAAAAATATGGACATATGTTTCTAGATATAATTATCATAGAGCTGTAGCAGCTAAACCAGTGTGATATTGAAACAAGGATGGAAAAATAGACAAATGAATCAGAGTGTAGTCCAGGAATAGTGCCACCTGTGTATATGTCCTACAGCAGAAAGGATGGTCATTTCCTAAATGTCACTGGACCAGCTGCATATACAATTGGAATATACATATGTGTGTGTATATACATATATATATATATGTACACACACACATACACAAACACATATCTTGACTTCAGGCTCACAATATGTACAAAAATACATTCTCAATATAATCAAATCAAAGCAAGAAATTTAACAAAATTATAAAAGATAACATAAGGGAATATTTTTGGGATCTTGATTAAAGATTTTTATGACATATAGGCACTAAAATAAAGGAAATAGAGATGTTAGAGTACACAAAATTATTAAATTTTATTTTATCCTCTCCTGGTGGAATTTAAATTTTTGCAACGACTGGATAACCGGAAGTATCTAACAAAGACGGACATATATATACAAACCCTACAGATCCAGCAATTTCACTTTTAGATATAAACTCGAGAAAAACATGAAAATATTTCCTCAAAAATGTAGGAAATCTTTCCTAGAAGCCCCTTTTGTAATATCTAAGAATTCAAAGAATCCCATTATGCATCTACTTTAGAACAGGTAAGTAAATATATCCATAAATATATAAGTGATACATCCACAGTGGATATGAGGCTACACTCTTAGTTCCTGGACCTGTTTTGAAAGCATAAGTAGAACTATCATTGCTTTAGTTGCATTATTAACTTAGCTCCACGTTCTATTTTGCTCTCTATTTAATTATGTTTTATGCACTTCTTAACCTCATGTTCAGTTAACTTTAACTTTTATCCCTAGTATTTATTCATGAACTCTAGAAACCTAATGGAGACCATATGGCAATATTTATCTTGACTATCTGATCATACCATGTCCTAAATTTTGCCTCATTGTCTAGGAAAATGCTTACCTCCAAACTGTTGCAAGCCCGTACCCCTTTAAAAAAGTGTCAAGAAATCCCTACCCTCCTTTAATATATATAAGCTTCCCCTAGGCTCAGCAGGGCAAGGCAGCTTTGGGAATGATCTCCTGCCTTCTCATTAGGCTGTGCTTCTGATTGTAAAGCCTTCTTTCCTTCAAAACCAATGTCAGACATTAGCTTACTGTATGCATCGGGTGCTAGGAAGAGTCTGAGTTTGTTAACACAAATTTGGCTTTAGTGCAGACTGGAAACTTGTGCCCAGCTGGGTGGGGGTGGGGGATGGGTGGTGACTTAAAGGGAAGTTTCCCATTGCTGCTTGGAACCCCATTGAATCCAGGGAAATGCCCCTTTCTACCTTCCCAACCAACCCCAGCCACTTCTATATGCCAAGCCTTAACTGAAGCAAAGAACTTCTGTTGCTGAAATGTGAATTCCTGATGTGCACAGTGACTGCATTTGCTCTCATTTGCTTTTGGTTCTTTTTAGAATCTTTCCTAATAAGACGTTTAAAGAGGGACCCTCACATTTTGAGAGTTGGAATGATGGTATAACCACCCTTAATGTACTTTGCTAATGATTTGCTTTTGTTTTTCTCCCATAGCACTTACATTGTTAGTCCCCATCATGTCAATGTGTCTTATTTGTATTATGGGAAACACCAATTCGTCCCAGAGTATAGCCCTTTGAGTTGCACTATGCAAAATTGGTCTTTGAAAAATGATATCTTATTAATGTTGCTTGCCCATGGCACATTTGGAACTGCTGTTTTTTGTTTGTTTGTTTGTTTTGTAAAATTGGAAGTACTATTCCAGAAAGAATTCATAATCCTTAAATCTCTCTGGGAACTGTTATTGTCCTTTTCTAAGACTGAACTAAAAAAGCAAAGGGAGAGAGGCATAAAATATAAATAGCTAAATAAAACCACCCTTGCTCAGAATGTGGTCTGCAGCTTCTGTAAGGTTACTTGTCAAAGACAAATATGAATCTTACTGGTAAAGTTTTTATTCATGTTTATCTACATGCGATGCTTCCTACCTCCTTTGGGTGTTACTAAAATTAATTATAAAAGAGCTCAATTTAGCTAAAGACCATCTCTCACAAGAATTGGGCTTTCTAACACTCAACAATAAAAACTAATTCAAATGTTTTTCAGATTCATATGATCTGGGATAATCTGATAAATTAAAGTTTGAATTGTTGGTTTAATTAGAATAAGCATGTCTTTTGGAGTTCTTACAGTTCTTATGACTCTTGTTTGAAACATTGCTGGTCCTCTCATGTTTGTTCTTCCAGATTTCAGAAAAATTTTTCTCTTATCTATGACTTACAAAGATTTGATTAAATATTTCTTTGTGGACAACTTGAAACATTTCTCTTTTTCTCTACCCAAACCCTCCAGAATTCAAAAATTCTCAATGAGTATTCTTTTTTTCATGCCAATTATAGTTATTTACATTAAGTTGGATAAGGATCTGTTTTCTTAGGGGCACCTGGGTAGCTCAATCAGTTAAGCGTCCAACTTTGATTCAGATCATGACCTCACAGTTTGTGGGTTTGAGCCCTGTGTTGGGCTCTGTACTGACAGCTCAGAGCCTGGAGCCTGCTTCAGATTCTGTGTCTCCTTCTCTCTCTCTCTGCCCCTCCCCTACTCATGCTCCATTTCTCTCTCTCAATAATAAATAAACATTTTAAAAAATCTGTTTTCCTTATAACAGGACATCACTGGAAACATTGGCTATTTTACTAGTAAAATAGTAAAAGAATGGAATGTCATATTTGAGAGACAGATACATAGACTCAAATATAACCAGATGGCTTTAAGGAACTAAGGTTTGACTTTTTATAGAGCCAAGAAAGCCCCTTGGAAATGTTGATATCTTGCTTACAGGGTTCTCAGGAGCCTTACCAGACAAGTAAAGAATTTCACTTCCTGGAAGGTACAGGACCTCAGGATATTTTGGGGACCTCAGGAAGAGAAGAAATAACCCAAATCTCCAAGTACTGAGGAAATATCCAATGATGAGTATTTGGTTGGCTTCTGGCCTTGAAATACTATTAAAAGTTCCATCTGAAATTCCTTATGAGAAGTTCCAGCAATGCAGATTTAAAAGAAACTATACAGCCAATCATTATTTTCACAGTACTTTGTAAATAATTAGGCCAAGTTTGTTAAAACTGATTTAATTCTGCAAACATTTGTCTTAATTTATCCATTTTTGATAAATATGAGGGTGAGGTTAGAGAGAAAAACTATGTTTCAATAACACCCCTTTGTGGATATTAAATTCTAATTCTAATTATTTATATTTAAATGATTGTTGTTTGCCTATAAAACAGGGCTGGCTCCTAAATTCTTTCAGTTACTTCCAATATCTGACTATGATACCTCCAACTAAGGTTCCCGTTTTCTCCCAATCTTTTAAATTGAAACCCTTGGAAACAAAGACTATTGTTTCCCGAAGCCTCATCAACTAAAAGTGGACAATTGTCTTCAGAGAAATCAGTCACCAGAGACATTCAAACTACAGGCCAGAAAAATCTGTCGGGTCACCACTGCCTGGCCTTAGTCCTTTGAAGATGCTTCCAGCCCAACATCTAAAATCCTCATTATAGATAAAGCTGGAGAAGCCCATCAGCTTCATCCACTAGGTCCACACGACCCTTCCAGGCCAGAGGCACCAGAGGCAATGTCAACCTGTGGCCCCAGTTAGAATATGAATGAGGGAGGACGCTCCAGATTTCAGAAACGTGGAGGATTATCCTGGTAGGATTAAAAAACAGGGACACCTAAACAGAAGAATCTAAATAAAGTTCTACAAATTAATCAGATGCCTCAAGAAGACCTCTCATCTTTCCTGGAATGTATGTGTCAAGCAGATCATTAATATGCTGCTATTGATCCTGAAGCACATAAAAATTCAAAAATGATAAATGTAACTTTTATTAGCCAACACACTCCAGATATTTGATGAAAATTACAAAATGAAGGGAGCTTTAGAGATGGCTCCTTGGGTGTTGATATGAATTGCTTTTAAGATTTATAATAACCAGGATCAAGTCCAGAGAACAGAGAAACAAAAAGAAATAAGATGGGTTGCTACTCTGCTAGACCTGCCACTTCAGGACCTTCTCCCAGAGAAATAGTGACACGCAAAAAGAAGGCCCACCTCCTGCATCCAGGCACTCAAGAATATTTTCCATGGCAGGTGTCCCACTTCTAATCCCTGTTCTCTGTGCCCCTCACCAGCAGGGAGCAGTAGAGCTGTCATAGACCTATTTATTCCCTGAGGCTGAGAAATTACAAAAGAAAAGTGGGGATTTGAGACTGCATGCTTGGTTCCTGGACCTGTTTTGAAAAGACAGGCAAAACTATCATTGTATTCGCTGTGTTATTAACTTCTCTGCATGTTCTGGTTTGTTACCTACTTAATTATGTGTTACGCACCTCTTAACTTCATGCTCAATCAGTCATTAACTTTGCCTTTTTACACCTACTGCCTCTTTATCCACTGATGGCAGAAACCTAATGGGGACTTGATAGTAACATTTTCCTTGATGATTCTGATCGTATCAGGTCCCCAATAGTGCCTCCTTGTTTAGGATAATGGTTACTTTCAGATTTTGTCAAGGTCCCCCACCCTCCCCACTCCAAGGTTACTGGAAACTCCTTACCCTCCTCTCGGGTATATAAGGTGCCCCTAAGCTCAACAGGGCAATGTTAGGAATGATTCCCTGCTCTCTCTTTGGAATGCTCTTCTCATAAGCTTTCTTTGCTTCAAAACCAGTGTCTCAGACATTGGCTTACTCGGCGCACTGGGTTCACAGACAAGTTTGAGTTAATAACAGATATAGTAGGCCCCAATAATTCCTAACTAAATGCATTTACGTTATGTGTAACTACTTTTCTTTGACTGTGGACTGGAACTTATGACTCACTTCTAACCAGTGGGATGCAGAAAAAGTGATAAAGTTCACTTTTGAGCTTTGGTAAGGATGAGACATGGCTTCTGTTTTAGGTGTTCTCTCACTTTCCCATACACATTGAAGGAAGCCTGATGCCACGGTGTGAGTGCCCCATGAAGGGACATAGGAGGCAAGGAACTGATGCCTGTGTCCAACATCCAGAGTGGACCAAGTGACTCAACTCAGAATCATATTTTCCTCCTTTAAAGTTTTGAATTGACTGTCACCCTGGCTCATTCCTTGCCTGCAGCCTTGTGGCAGACCTTAAGCCAGAATTACTCAACTAAATTCTGCCTGGATTTCTGACCCACAGGAAGTGTAAACCGTAACTGTTTGATTATTTAAGCCTTGATGTTTTGTGGCAATTTATTTTACAGCAATGGATAACTAATTCAGTGGAACACGAGGGAGATACAAGAATCAATTAACTACAATTACATGAAAAAACTTGGGAAAATTTTGAAAACAAAAATTGAAGCAATAAAATCAGAGAGAAAATGGTGCATTCTATTTGATTCCATTTATACGCAGTTAGAAATAGGCAAAACTAATCCATAGTTTTGGAAGCCCAAGTAACAGTTACCTTTGGAGAAAGAGAGTAGCTGGAAATTCTTGAGAGGGGAAATTTGTGGGTTTGTTTCTTATTTTAATGGAAATGTGGCAACTAACATACTTTTGATTTGTACATGTTTTGTATAGATGTTAAACTTGGACAATTATTACACTATAAGCTCTCTTTTGCAAGTTATACTTTTCCTTATTTGACTCATATCTTTCTATAATTTTATTGTTAAAGCTGTCTGTGTCTTCTATTTCTAAATATGCCAGTAGAAATAACATAATGATAAATTATTTTTAAATAAAAAATTATAGTTTTTCTACTTTTACACAATTACTTTAAAACTGTATTTATTGGAGTTACTGATAATTTAGGATTTGTTTCTACCCATCTTATTGCTTGTTTTCTACCTACCATGTTATTTCCTTATACCTGCCTGGATCAGTTTTTTTCTGTTAACTTCTCTGGTAATATGAACGTTATAACTTTTAAGTTGGATCTTGACCCATAGCTTCTTAAAAATGATACTTAAACTTAAGGTCCATATTCTAGTCCAAAGCTTGGTAAGTGAGCATAATTAATCAGTAGGGGACTTCTGATGATACTATGTTGGTTAAAGAAGGAAATATATATTCACAATTTTTAAAATGCAAAATCAGTAAATTATGCAAAATGTATAGAGGAGAAGAACATCCTGTGGAGATATATATATGCAATTGTGGCCTCTTTTGCCTCTTTATAAATGTAAAAGTAAAGTGGACCCAGAACTTAACATTTGAACAAGTAGACTTGAAGTTGTCTAAAAGGCTGCACTTTGGAGATATCACTTCCATTTGCCCTGATAATGGGTTTGCACCCCATGCATTGAAGATATAAAGAGAAAAGTCATTTGCAAATGAAGTAAATAGCACTTAGAAATGTAACCACATGTGGTAGAGTTAAAATCTATTCAGGGAAATTCTGTAGATGGTTTTAGGAATGAAATTAAGGAATAAAACTGACCATAAAATATACTAATATGTTCAAGTTCTAATAGTATTTTTAAAATATATATATATATATATATCCATAATTACTTATAAAACTAAACAAAGGGGTCAAAAACAAAACCAAACTCATTAGAGCAGCAAAAACAATAAACAAACAAGTGGATCAGTTTCACATTAATTGGTTTATGTAAGAGATAATGAAAGTAATTTCTTGATTCTTTGTAAAATTTCCATCAGAGAAACTTAAGATGGCTGTACCACACTGAGAAAGAAGTCAAGTAGCTTTAGATGTATCATCCAGAAAAGACTTCTCAATTGCCAAGTTACACCCATAGATTTTCTGTATTATAATAGAAGTGTAGTTTAGGGATATGAATTATAAAGCCTGTTTTGACACAGTTTTATAGAATTGTTCCAAGGTAGCAAATTCTCTTTAGGGATTTATTGTAAATCAGCCCCGTAAACAAAGGATGAAGATGATTCGGTTTTACAGAAGTGCATGTTTGAAAACATCCAATAGCACTTTAGACCTTATTCTCTTTGGTGTCTATTTTGACATATCAGTGTTAAAACACTTTAGTTCCGTTAGCACTTCTATTAGTAAACTGTAATACATTCTCCTTCTTTTGTGAAAAGATAATTCTTTCAACCCAGGATATTGTAAATTATATTAGGTATGTAGAGTTTGAAGAGTTTTGGTAACCAGGTTGTTCTCTCAATACCTTAACGCCCCATGGTCAACAAATGGGAAGAGGATTGAGGTTTAGTTAAAAGACGATAAGGTTGACTGCTGTCAGAGGGTTAAGTCACAATGAAATACACATACATGTAGTTTTAAATTGTTACCTATGCACATATATGTTTGTGTGGGGTTTTTGCTATATGTATAGGTATGAATGTATATATGTATTTATACATAATTGATTCTTACACTAGCTTGTACTAGAGGAAGACTTTCCTCTGCCCTTCAAGGTCCTTCTAGCTAAACCTAGAATCAAACTGACATGAGACAGATGAACAGGAGCAAACCAAATTTAATAGTATATAGGGAATTCATACGAAAATGGATATTCCAAAGACAGTGATGCAACATGATGCTTATATGAGCTAAGAGGATGAGGAGTCTAAGGACACAAAGGGAGAAAGACCCTTAGCAGAAAGGTGAGAGAAAGTGTTGGAAAACAAAGATTGCCAGTGCAGAGTCTGACACAGAGCTCAAATTCATGAACCTGAAGATCATGACCTGAGCTGAAATGCAAAGTCAATGCCTAACTGCTTAACTGACTGAGCCACCCACATGCCCCTAGGGTCAGTAAATTTAACAAGCTATCTAGTTTAAATTCTTTATGAACTAGTTGTAGCCATTTTTAGCAATAATAATAATAATAATAATATAATGATAATAATAGCTAGCAAATACATACACAAACATATATATAATGCTACTATGTGCTAGATCTGCCCTATACATTTCCTATGTATTAACTCATTTAAACATTACAACAAATCTTATAGGTAGGTACTAGTGATATTTGGGAGGTGAAGTACTAGAAAAATAAATTTTAAGTCATGACTAGTAAGTGATAGAAGCAGGATTCAAAACCAGGCAGTCTTACTTCAGTAATCGAGATCTTAAATTCTACTACTCTGCCTTTCATTACTTATTACCACCTGATGTTAATCCTACACTATACTGTCTCTCCTTTTGCACTACTATGTAGTAAGAAAAATGTTATATCACTCAAGAAGGTTTTAATTATAAATTATAGTTATCACAGTTATGTATATTTATATATATAAAGTATAATTCTAATTATTTACTTATAAATTAAAACTTTATATGTACAAAATTTTAAATATTTTGTTTAAATTTTCATTCCTAGAATTTAGGGGGTCATAAATATACAAATGTGTGTGTGTGTGCTGTGTGTGTACAAGAAAAAGATGAAATAATCTGTAAATAATTTTACATTAATAATTCACAAATTAGTGGATGAAAATTGTAAATCTATAGATATTTTTCCTATTTCTTTTCCTTATGTCCTTATCAAGGAAATAATAATATAAATTATAGATACCTCAATGTATTATTATAGATCATATTGTAAACTATAAATCTGCATGACACAAATATTGTGTTAACTTTTGCTTCAATGGGTCATTAGTTTCCAGAGGGAATGGTGTTACTAATTACTGAATACTTATACCAGTAAGTATTATACTTATACCCAGACCATACTTATGTTGCATTGTTTTTGTGAAATTAATTTTATATGTTTATAATTGTCAACATGCTAATTTTAAAATAGAACTTTTTTCTCTAAGGTGAGCTTGGATTGGGTTTTTGGTATGAGTAATGAGTTATAACCCATATATCCATTATATGAATTGGTTATTTCTTAGCATAAGTCCATGATTTTTAAAGTACACTTTCACTACATAGATGATCTCCCTATCTCTCCTTCTCTTTTTCTCTTTACCTATTATCTATAGTCTTTAAGCACCTGTCAATGATTAAAACTTCTGTATTAGCACATCTAAAAATATCTGCAAAATTCAGTTCCTAAATATTATTTCGGCTACTTCATTTTCACCACTTGAAGGACAAATGGGAAATTAACCAAAAGGCAAAAAAGGAAATGGGATAAATGTGTTGCTTCACTTACTTACAAGTTCCTGTGACCTTATCATTCCTATTAATGGAATAATTTGGTATTCAGAGTAGCATATTAAAATATAAATTAGGAGAGAGTAGTTGTTCAAATGGTATATAATGAAACAAATTGTTTTTAAAAAGCTTTTGTGTGAAATGTTTTCAAAGAGATGCTTCTTTCTGATGGCTGGGGACTGACCTAATTAAGATGCCTAACTAGACTGAATGCCTATGTATTTCCACTCTGGATTCTCTAAATGATTTTGTGTGATGGCAGTTAGGAAAATCTAAAGACCACAGGGGAATTGATCTTGTGACCTTAGCTTCATTAGCTGAATACATTTAATGAACTGAGTTAGTAGGGTCCTAGGGATGGATGGAACACTTGTCATCATTACTCATCAGCCTATGTATAGATATTTTACCATAATGAAAGTAAAGGCTATTTCTGTGATTATAGCCTTGAGTATTAACAAGGTAGCTCATCTCCGCTTCTTTTAGTTTATTTTTAGATGTATATGAAACTATTATCAATATCCTCTGATCTTTTTCAGCTGATTCTTATCTCATTATTTTACAAATCACAAATGGATAGTTTTAATGACATTGAAGTAGACTGTTTTATCAGTTTTTCAGGATTCTTTCTGTATGTGATAGGATATGATATAAATTGTGCTGTCTTGATTTTGATACCCAGGCATCAAAAGAGTTCATGTTATCCTACCATTAAAATATTATCAATGATAAATTCAACTCATTCCATAAAATGTCTTTACCAGCTATAATCTCAAATAAACTATCAAAATCCCAAATGCCTTGAAACATGTGACAAATTAGAATAGTAATTCTCAGAGAGTAAATACAGTATTGACATTTTTGAACTTTAAATTTCTTATTGACTATGAGGATGAAAATCTGGCATATAATATTAACCAAGCATTAGCACAATATGGTCAATGATACCACCAAGTTCAAAGGTTCCTTACAGGTCATATTCATTTTTTTTAATAAACTTAATTTTAGGATAATATATATGTGACACCTTAGAGGATCTCATATTTTTTGGACATAGTGCTTCTTTCTTCCATTGCATGGTAACAAACCAATGTCTTCTTGATAGTCAGGACCAATCTCTGGAGCAAACACAGTTCCATTTCTTTGCTTTGTTGATTCAATGGGATAAGAACCCCAAAGAGGCCATATGGCAATTTCAACTTCTATGTCAAGAGAATCATTTTTTTTGTTCTTGAAACAAACAAAAGCAAAGAAACAAAAACCAAGCAAATAAACAAAAAACCCCACTAGCCCAGTCAAGCCTAATGTAATGGAGACAGAAAGTAAAAAAAAAAGTTAGTGGATCACTAGGGATAATAATGAGAGGAGCCACTGTAATACCCAAGAATAGCTATAGTATTTTCCTACTTTCATAAATGGGGTTTTCATCACATAAGATAGGCATAAATTTTTACATCACTGTTTTGTGTTCCCTTGGATCGGATGACTTGAGACATATGGATACTGCCAGAGGGAAGACAACCAGTCTCTCTGAAAGACAAAAAAAAAAAACCACAATTTGCCATTGGAATAATTATAGTTTCTGAGCTCTTCTTTTCTTTCTTTTTATTCATTAAGGACTATGTCTCTTCCTCAACCTGCATAATTTGTATAAAGACATGGGTGAAAATTTCTACTAAGGGTAATAGAAAGCAGTCATTAGAGGCTGTGGCAGAACTCATATCCAATAAGAGACTTAAAATTAAAATTCCTTTTCTGTAACTGGTCAGTCTTAGACATTATCTTTGATGGTACCAGAGGTCTTTCTGAGGGTATAGCATCCCACTTCAGCTTCTCTGGCAGACATATCACTTTGACTGTTTCTCCACAGACCAACACAAGAGAAATATGTAAAAACTATGGTGGTGAGATGAGGGGTAGTTTTTCAGATAGACCTGCAGTACTCAGTTATTTATTATAGGGTGAACGTGGATATTTTCAGGCAATTGGAGTTATTGGAAGCAACCACATGAGAAACATGATGGTCTTGGCTTTGACAAGATGTCAATGTGGTTCTCATTCTCTGAATAGATATCTGACAATAGAACTACTCAAAGATAATGTGAAGCCATACCAATATGTTCCATGGTGAAACCCAGTTGAGTCTAGCAGGGAGGGTGGAAGAGGAAAATTAAAGAAATTTTTGAAGCAACTATGGGTGAAGGATTATTGGGTTGGACATTCACAGGAGTCTGTTCTGGAAGCCTGAAGTAGCTGAGTTATGTGGAGGCAGAAATGGTGGGTCAGTCCTTATTAGCCTTTCCCATGTTGGGTAAGTATATGAAGACACTGTCATTCTCTCCAGTGTTAGCCTTAGTGATTATTCATTCCTTCCAGAAAAGGTTGGATATGTTCTATGTATGGATCCAATTGAGCAGAGTACTGAGCAAGACATCCTCCATGTGCTCTGTGTCTGTTCTGACATTACTAGGGATTCTAGTGTTACTACAAGTTGAATAGACACTCAGGCTCTTCCTGCCCCAGTGCAAGGGGCTGCTTCCATGAATCCAGGCCTTTATCTCTTAATGGTCCTTGGTGTATCAAAAACTACCATGTCTGAGTATTTTCAAAGAACAGCTTACTCAGGACAGTGTGGTAGAAGTTGATCCTTCAGAGGAGGTCACTGGAGCACAGTCACATAATCACTATATGTAGCTGTAGAAACTTGAAATGATACTCTAAATACCTCTTGCTATTTCAAGAAGATCATCTCAGTGGTACTGTGTGATTTGTATGTCCTGTGTGTCCACTTTCCTGTCTCCAGAATCATCTTACTGCTGTGCTAGTCAAGGGAACTAGATTATTCAAGCTATTTCTGGTGCCTGCAACCTGTGCTTCTAGACAAAAATATTGTAGACTAATTTGCAGGAATTTTTTCCCTGCCTTCACCTGCCTCCCTTACTTCTGATCCCTACTATATTTCCATTGGAAGTCCCCTTCACATATGCATATAAGTAAAGCTATGCGTTTAGGAAATTACACTTCTCCATGAGAACTCCTGATAGTATGTGACTATCTGCACTGCAAACAGTTTTCAGGAAATTGACTAGCTACTAACACTATTTATGAAAAAATTTATAAGGAGTTTAACATTTTTATAAGAAACATTAAGATTTATATCTTCTGTTTCAGTTGAATTCTATCTTTACTCTTTTGAGGAAAAAGAACTACATTTTTAAAAAATGTACAAAAGAAGCTTTTGTAAAATTTAATGAGGTTGATAAAAATTATGGAAGGTGGAATTTAATATTCTCATAAATGATAAATACACTTTTTACCATAATTCCAAAATACCACCTCTAGAGGTCTATTATTTTGAAGACATATACCAAAGAGTTTTATTAATATTCTGGTTTCCTTTTTGTAATGCCATGGAATACATATTGTTCTATAGATCTGTCCTTCAGAGGATTTTATCTCTTGTTAGTTTTCAAGGATTTCCAGGTTCACAGCAGCTGACTTTTTATTACAAGTTTTATGACTCTAAAACCATTAGAAGAACATCAATGCTTCCCTAAATTGGTTTTCTGGAGAAAATGTAATATGTTTGATGAATTAAAATAAAAAGATGGAAACATAACAGCATATTGGATTACTTGTTAATTTTTCTCTCTCAAATGTTTTATATTGAAGAGGATTGATTTGTGGAGTACATTTTCAAACCAATTTCACCTTTGTTTCCAGAAAAAACTACATTTTGTCCTAGAAAGCTATTGACATTTCATCAGAGGAAATAGATTCAGAATTGCTGCCCAGTAAAATCTTTCTTAGCGATAGTTCTCTATCTTTCACCAAAGACAATGCAATTGACCTTGGGTCGGAGGATAAAAAGCTGCCATTATGAAGTGACAGAATAACTGGTGGTCTTCCTCGGCTCTGTTTTTGCCATCACAGAGTTCTTTTGAGTCATGCTTTCACATAGAGGAGGAACTAATCCAATAACCACAACAACCTAAATTATACAATTACTTTGTCTTTGTCAATTTAAATTGGTAGGTTTACCAGGAATAAAAGCTGAACTTCAAGCACATTCAGAGATCATAAACATAAATGAAACAGAACTTAAAAGTATCTTGCCATCTAATATGTCACAAGTCAATTTTATATGACTTAAATTGTTTATATCCCTAGGCTCTGCCTCATTTAAGAACAGGAGGCCAGAATCCATTTAAATGATAATAGTTGCACAATAGCAATTCACAAATAAAGCCATTAATTGTCTCTTAACAAGTAAGTATTTGAAATAAAGTTCTTAAATGGAAAACATCTGACATCAAGTAACCATTTAATTCCTTCAAAGTATGAGAAATTATTGTTTTAAATACAGTTATTTCCCTTATCACATTATACAAGCAATAAATACCATGTAACTACCTTAAGAAAATATAGATGTAAGTGAGATAATCCTATAGGAAAGTTTACAATGATATAGAGATAAATGAAAGGAAACTGTGAGAAGTAGAGGGTGTGGGTATATTTTTCATTTATTCTTTGGAAGCTATAACTTTAGCTCGATTTAAGGACATCTCAGACATTAAAGATAGAAATGAGCCCTGGTTCTTGTCTCAACTGTGTCATTGATCAGTCACCCAATCATGGACAGGCCACTTAGTTTCCTGAATCTTTGCTTTTCATTCATTACAATGGAGGACTTAAACTATATGTCTTCTCCCAAAAAGCCTTCTAGTTGTAATTATACCATTACTTATTTTATTCTTGCTATATGGAGTAATTGAAATGTCTGGGTTTATTTTATTTGAAAAATGTATACCATTTGATCACTGTAGAAAAGTTCTCTGAAATGAATATTAATATTTGATTTAGCACTTTCCCCATGCATCAGGGACTCCATTGGTGCATGTAGCCAGCAGTTAGAGGTGGCTTTATTTTGAAATACCTTGTGTCTATCTTCCGT
Organism: Suricata suricatta; assembly: GCF_006229205.1. Lineage (NCBI taxonomy): Eukaryota > Metazoa > Chordata > Mammalia > Carnivora > Herpestidae > Suricata > Suricata suricatta. The sequence goes on along the minus strand of NC_043705.1, from coordinate 129,398,427 downwards.
CCTATGAGATGGCTTAGTATATTGTAGCAGGCAAAAAAAAAAAAAAAAAAAATGTGGAACAACTCCAAGGATGCCCAAATCCTAATCCCAGAAATTTGTGAAAATGTTAGTTGGCATGTCAAAAGAGACTTTGAAAATGTGATTCATTTAAATATATCTTGAGTTGGCAATATATCCTGGATTTTCTAGCTGGGATCAATGTAATAAAAAGGGTATGTATAAGTAAAAGGGGATGCAGGAAAATCAGAGAGAGATGTGTGGTAATGGAAAGAGAAGTCAGAATGATGTGGTTGGTGGCTTTGAAGATGCAAGGGACCTACATGTCAGATAATATGGGCAGCCTCTACGAACTCATAAGGCAAAAAGAATGGATTCTCCATTAGAGCCTGCAGAAGGAAACTAGAGGGTTAATAACCACTTGACACATTAACTGTAGCCACATAAGACTCATTTTTTGGCCTCTTGCCTATAAAACTGTGCTGGTTTAAGTTACTGTGGTTGTGGTAATTTTTTTTCAGCAGTAAAAGGAAGCTAACATATAAATCAAACATGAACCTGAGGTTTTATTTTTGGGCTTATCAATTGTAGGAATGGAATTATTAGGTTTGATTGGATAGAAGAGGAGAAGAAGAAGATTAGAAGGGTGAGGTCCTCAGTTCAGTCATACATATGTATTTGAAAGGCGTAGGAGATAAGACACATGAAAATGTTTTGTAAGTAATTGTATTTATCTTGATTTTAGAGGATGAGCATATAACCATGGGAGTCGCTAGGATACAGGTAGTATTTAAAACTACAAAGCATAATTAAATCATGCAGGTCCTAAGTGTGATATGAAAGAGAAGCGGTGTCTTGGGCTTCCAAGGTTGGGAGTTTGGGAATACAAAGGAAACGGAAGTTTGAGAATGAGCAGCTGGTGAAACAGGGGATATAAGGGAATGAACTGTGCCAAATGTTGTTGATGGGTTAGATGAGAACAGAAACACCATTTAATTTAGCAAGGTGGAAGTTATTGGTTACCTTGGCACAAAGGTCCTTGGGGACAAAAACAAACAAAAACAACTTTGTAACCCACTCAAGATAACATAAGGAAAAAAAAAACTATAGACAAAACTTCAATTGGAAGGGGATGTGGGTCGGAGTTTTTTCCTTATTCTTCTGAGTATGGATAAATTACCACCTACATGCTGTGGATATGGTCCAGCTGATGATCCAAGAGGTGAGGAATAATTGCTGGAGTGATGTTACAGAGTGGGTTAGAGGAGATGGGATTTGCAGCACAACTGGAAGGATTAGTTTAAAGCATATTAATTATTTTTAAAGCATAACAAATTAAGCAATTACAAAAAAGTAAGACAGATACATAAATGCACTAGCTCTTGTAAATTTTTGGTCTCTTATTAGATTTTTTCCCTAATTGATGCCATTAGTTCCTATGGATTTGAATATTGTCTTAGCCCAATGATTCCTACAAGCATAAATCTAGAACAGAATGTTCTTCTAAGCCCAGGCTCACACATCCAGCTTTGCACTGACATTTCCATATAGATGTCTCATGGAGCTCTCAAAATTATCTTGTCCAAAAAGTATCTCTTATTTTCCACCTCAACTTTGCTTTCACCCAAATCTACTATCACTCCTCCAACTTAACCCTCCCTATCTCAGGAAACAGCACAGTTCACTTAGATATTCCAACTTGAAACCTAGAAATCATTTCTAATTTTTCATTTCCACCATGGCCTTCCTCATATCCTATCATTTAACAGCCCTTACCAATTCCATCTCCTAAATTCAGCAACATAACTTTAGCCTCTTTTTTAAATTCATTTCTACTGTCAACACCTTAGTCTTAGCTGAAGTTATCTCTCACTTCTTTTAATGTAACAGTCTCCTGTTAAAATAGTCGGATTAACTGGTTTAATGTTCTTCAGTCATTTATTCTCCCTGTTGCAAAATACTAATTCTCCCCAAAATGCGTATTTATTTATTTTTTTAAATTTATACATTTATTTTGAGAGAGAGAGAGAGAGAGAGAGTGCGGCGAGTGAGGGACAAGTAGGTAGAGAGGGAATTCCAAACAGGCTCTGCACTGTCCCCACACAGCCTGATGTGGGGCTTGAACTCACCAACCATGAGATCAAGATCTGAGTCGAAATCAAAAGTGAGTGCTTAACAGACTGAACCACCCAGGGGCACCTAAAAATGCATATTTAACTACACTTTCTGCTTCTTACAGTATTTAATGGCTTCCTATTGCTCCTAGAAGAAACCCTGAAGTCTTTGCCATGACCCTTGACTATCTGTCTAAACTCTCTTTATTATTCCACTCCAAAAACAGATCATTTTAAGTCCTTTGGGCATGGGATGTACTTCTTTCCTCAGGGACTTGGTACATGTGTTTTCTCCACCTGTAATGCTCCCTTCCCTGTTCTCACTGGCCTGGCACCTCCTGTCTTAGGTTTTGGTATAGATGCTAGCTCTTCAGTAAAAGGACTTCCCTCACCAACATAATCTAAGTAGCCATTACCTCTCTCATTATTCTTCATTTCAGCAGTTTATGTATTTTCTTTAAAGCATTTATACAACAAGCAGAATATATTAGTAGTCTAATTAAGAAAAAAAAGAGGGGCACCAGAGTGGCTCAGTCAATTAAGCTTCTGACGTTGATTCAGGTCACGATCTCACAATTCATGGGTTTTGCACCCACATCGGGCTCTGTGCTGACAGCCTAGAGCCTGGGGCCTGCTTCACATTCTGTGTCTCCCTCTCTGCCCCACCCCAACCCCACTCGTGATTGTCTGTCTCTGTTTCAAAAATAAATAAATGTTAAAAAGAGAAAAAAAAGGAAAAGAAAAAAGGGATCTGTGAGACACCTTTCCTAATAGAATGTAATGTCCATGAAAAAAGGAACCAAGATCCCATCTTCCTGACACTGTCTAGCACAAATCTTGCTGCATCATAGGCACCTGATTCAAGTTAAATAAATAAGAAATAGAAAGTTGTACTTTAAAAGTTCTTGAATGTGTTCTGTTGTATTTTTATAAAATACATTATTTAAAACAAAGTTGATTTTCAAAATTCATTAATAATCTTTATTTAGCTGAAAATATGTACATTTAAACGTTATCTGGTCTATGAAATATTTTATTCCATCCATATGACTATGGAAAAAATGACATAAATAGAATTAGTGAAATGATAGTTATGCACTGTAAGTTGAGTCTTCATTTAATCAAAATTATAAAATAAAGCACAAATATATTTATTTGATGTCATACACTTCAGTGGCTTAGTGCTTGAAGCAGAATAACAGACTGTCTTACATCTGTGAATTTTCAAGTTTTGACCAATATCTGTGTGGCTTGAGGCTGTCAGACATCTGGTAAGTTTCACTCCTATATTTTGGCATATATTTCTTTGCTATGTTTGGGGAAAAAAATAAATGCTTGCTATGTGTGATTGAAATATTTATGAGAAATTCATTCTTGCATATTTTACTTTAACTCTTAATAGTTTATTAATTTTCATTTTTTTCTTTTAAGTTGATGAAAATGCAGATAAAACTAAAACCATTTAATTTTTGTAATCAATGTCCAAATAGTGACAAAGAAATTTTGTAAACAGACCACTCCGACATTAAAAACAAAATAGAAAACTGTGATTTTTTTGTGTAATTTTGATGTTTTAGTCTTATGCCACATTTTCTTTTAATTACACACAAATAGATGGAAAGAGTAAAAGAAGGAGGATTTGAGATTTAACTGTAATTTTAACAACTGGGTAATCTTTTTTCCTTTCTTTCTAATTTTCCGTTTAGTTTTCCCTTTACTGCATAGGCTTCTGCGTCATATATCAGTGCTAAGCATAGTCCCTTTTCATCAGTTATTCACAACCTGGTTAAAGACCTATGAAGATGTGAGGGGGAAGAAAATTCAGTAAGTGATAAATACCAAGGCAACAGTTCTCTCCCACAGCTCTGGCTGTGCTCAAAGGTCCAAATGGCAAAGAATTGGTCTGGAATAAATGGATTAACTGTGCTCTCCATGTCATGGACATTCTAGCTGATGCATGCAAAAACTGCCGTAATGATAGTGTGCCCGTGCATCCCAATTTTCACCCATTGTCCAACCTAATTATTAACAGCAACTCTTTTTACTCCCAAAATAACTGGTTTAAATGAGTTGATCCTCCCATTTAATGCTCTCATGAGAGCAGGGGGTAGAGCAGCAGAAGTAGGTTAAATTACCCCTGCGGCCTCCTATTTTCTGCCACTGGCGGCAGGGAACACATCCTGTCCCCCTCCGCCTCCTCTTACCCACCATCTGTATCTTAGCTCAGGTGCAAGGTGGCAATGAAAAGCTTACCTTCATTGCAGGAATTCACTCTTTATGCATGAGAGGAAACCCCTTTTATACAGAAGTTCAAGACCGATCCATGTAATTTTATCCTTTCTATAAACCCAACCATTGAAAACAATTTTTTAATGTTCTGTTACAGAGCTTGGAATGACTCTTTTGAGCTGTAACTTCTGCTTTCCCGAGGGGCACATCCAGCCACACTCCCGTCACAGGCTTTATGCCTGGCCTCACTGGACTCTCTGACCGTGCCTGTCTTCGGAATTCACTTCCTGTGTGTGAGTGCACTAGGATACAGCACACGTGTATCTTAAGGGCGATAATAGATCTTCCTTTATAATAACCTGGGCTCTCTCCCCGTTTGTATGGCCTTAATTGTGAGTTGTTACACAGGCTGCTGGGAGCCCCTCTTGCCCTCTCTTCCTGAGAAAAGTTTCCTGCGAAGTGCACTGCACTTCATATCCTGTGAACAAATCTGACCCGTTATAAAGTTCTTCTGTTATTTTCAGAAGTGCCTCATATACATTGCTCCTTCTCCTTCCTCCCCAAAACAAACAGAAAACTAGTGAGCCTAGGAGAAATTTAAAATTCCTTTAAAAATAAAGGTGATGGGGGGACCTGGGTGGCCCAGTGGGTTAAGCGTCCAGCTTGGCTCAGGTCATGATCTTAGTGTTCGTGGGTTCGAGCCCCGCATGGGGCTCTGTGCTGACAGATAGCTCATAGCCTGGAGCCTGCTTTGGATTCTGTATCTCTTTCTCTCTGACCCTCCCCTGCTCCCCCTGTCTCTCCCTGTCTCTCAATAATAAATTTAAAAAAAAATAAAAAAAATAAAGTGTTGGGACAAAATAGACTTTAAAAAAATGCTTAAACGGGGGTGCTGGGTGGCTCAGTCAGGCCACTGATTGTTGATTCTGCCTCAGGTCATGACCTCATGATTCATGGGATGCAGCCCTGGGTAGCCCTGTGCTGACCAAGGCAGCCTGCTTAGGATTCTCTCTCTCTCCTTCTTTCTCTGCTCCTCCCTTGCTCACACGTATCCCCCTCCCCTCCCTCAAAATAAATAAAACCCCTAAACTTTAAAAAATTATTTAAAAAATAGTGTTGGGAAATACAAGACCAGAACCTTAATTCACAATCCATTTGGATCCATTCCTAAAAATCTAAGTGCAAATATTCATTACCAGTCCATTTATCTATCAAATGATATATTTATCTATCTAAATATGTAGTATCACCATAGTTTCCATGGCAATTAATCTTTGTTTTTGGATATTACAAAGAACATGAGAAAGGACTCAAATGCCAGGATTTTGAAAAGAAATATTCAGGAGCTCTGCCCTGCCGACATCAGCACTTAGCACCAGCCACAGATGCTGCGGTAATGGCCAGAGCAATTATATTGTTTGTGATTTCCATTAAAAAAATCTCATCCATACTCTTTTTATGGCCTCTACCATGGACCAAACTCCTTTGCTGTACTGCTTTTTCAGTCTCCTTTGTATCTTTTCTACCCTAAAGGGTGATTTTTCTGAAGAAGCCATCATAAGGACAAACCATTGGTGCAGTCCAGGTTCTCAGGTGTTCTGAAGCACTACTCAAAGTAATCAAGCATATAACTCACAGTGACAATTCACAACGCTGCCTACCTCATCCACAGTTTTCCTCGAAATCACTTTTGTCCCTAAACATCACTTCACTTATATTTTCTCCCTTCCTGTTATATCTATGGGTCTGTGTATATGTGTGCAGGTAACCAAAGTTCACACACTGAAATGAGGTGGTGTCTGGATAATAATGGTCAAACTGACATCTCTATTTTTTTTATTTAAATTTAAATTTAATCTATATTGTTTGAAAAACGGACAGGAATGGAGCCATTTTAAAATAGAGTCAGAGTGGCTATTGGCAAGAAACCCCTTAAACTTCATGATCTTCCCTCCCATAGCAGTAATCAATTTTCTGACTTCTAACACTATGGATTCATTTGGAACAGTTCCCTTTTACACATGCAGAAACTGAAGCTCTGTTCTGACTCCAAATCCCTGTGTTCTGATAAACCCTCATCTGTTTTGACAGCCCAAGAAAGAGGAAACTAACAGCTACTGCCTTAAACCTCTGGTTCATCAGGAGAGAGTGAACAGAGGAATAATGTGTATACTTTTAGTGACTTATTGTGAAACAGTTCATTTGGGAGGGTGTAGTTGGACTGAAATCTAAAGGTTTTTGTTTTGTTTTCAGATTTCAACAATCCTCTTTCAATCCTGCCAGTTGGTTTTCCCTTACCTCACTCTAATTCTCCACATCTCATTCTCCAGCCATCAAAGTGGTCCAGACCTAGGCTCTAAAATTTTGATATTATGTCAAGTTAATATTAGAATATTTGGGAAAGATATATATCAGTGAGAAGATATGGTATCATAACAATGTCTCTACTATGCTTGACATTCTAAAAAGCCAAGCTGACTTGTAATTTGTCTGTAAAAATTTCCAATACATATTTTCTAGTTATCTAATATTGTTTTAACATTAAATCTTTATGAAATCAATGGTTTTGAATTAAAAACTAAATCTTACATGACAAAGCATGAGTATAAACTTGCTTGTTCACACAGGTGAGTGAATCACTGTCCAAATTCAAATGCCTTGATCATCAATTCATTGCCCTTAGCTAGTTTGTCTCTCTTTTGAAACCCGGGTCTTTGCTGGCCCCTAGGCAAAGATGGAGCAGCTGTTGATGCAAGTTGTTATCCATCTGGGAGAAAATTGAAGCTGTTATAGTTTAAGGACTGTCCATGAGGTTGCTCATATCACAAGCATTAGATATTAATCTGGAAGATATTATAGTAGTCTAGTCTAATGTTAAAAAAATGCAAATATCTTCTGATAGTCTACATTTTAAAATGTTAACAGGATTGTATTCACTTAACCCTAAATCTTAAGTAAATGAATAGTTATTATATTTCTATTTGCAGTAAAAGTGTACTAATTTGTGAACATTTCAAGTAAATACTATTGGTATTACATTTGAAAGAAACTATTTTAAAGATGTGATATTTGATTTTCTATCAGACTTTACTGGATTTAGGAAATAACGAAAAAACTGAAATACATTTTCAATTGTGAGAAATAAAGGATTTAAGAATTTCACTTTAAAGTTTAAATAAGCAATTTTAAGTATGTCTTCTCTTTGAGATAAACTATAATTATTTGGTTATAATTATGTGGTTATTCTAAATAACCACTGTAGGTATTTAGAAATCTCATTAATATGAGCAATATATGTTAGCTCAAAATTGTTTTAAAATATTTTACCTACTAGTTTTAAATGCACTATCTGTTAAAAAAAGTAAAGCACCAGGTGTTGTATAGAAGTGTTGAGTCACTAATTGTACACCTGGAACTAATATTACAATGTATATTAACTAATTGGAATTTATGTAAAGGCTTAAAAATAATAAAAATAGCATGTCACACAAAAACATCTAAGACTTTTTTGAAGTTGTCTTAGTCATTCAAACTTTTTAAAATATATACCCCTTCAACATGCCCTGCAATTACTCTTCACTAAAAATGATCATCCATCAAAACTGAAAAAGGACTATTGAACAATCTCAAAATAACATAGTAACCAGAACATATGAAATTTTATATTACCTGTAGTAGAGATCAAAAATTTTAAATATATATTAAAAATATGTATTTACATATTCATATTTAATATTTACATTAATATATTGAACATACATATATTTTAAGCAAAAGTAGATCCATTTATTTATACCTGTACTGATTATTAATGGGAATCATAAAAATATTACTTCCCCATACTAATAAAATGCTATTTTACTTTTTGGATTTTTTAGAGTAAAATGTTTTCTCTTGGTAGAAACAGATGCATGCATTTCCAAGAATAGGTACTGTGATATATTTCTTGAATGTCTGTGGTCATGACAACTATTGTAGATAATTAATTTCAAATACAATTGGAAAGATTATTCAGCAGTTCTTTATAGTTTATATTAGCAGTTCTCAATGTGGCATCAAATTTGACTAGTGGTCATTGAATTCTTCACCATTCCACACTCACGGATAAAAATTTTCTTGATGAAGCATTGAGCGATTATTAATTTAATGTTGACACTTAAAAACATATACTGTGTAATATTTTGTGTGAAGAAATGGGAAATTTGCATAAAGCCTTTCTGCTGCCTTAGGAGATATAAAGAAAGCTGTCTCAAAGAAAGCTAATTTTGTGAGTTGCAAGCTCAACTATCCACCTTCTTTCAAGGAACAGAATTTTTCATTGAAATAATGTCCAAAAGAAAACTTATGGTTTAACAGTCTTGTTTATTAGCAGGTTTCAAAAAAAATGCATAAAATGAGGCTGTCACTTCAAGGAAATAAACTCACACTATTTGATGCCAACCATGTAAATCAATCTCTCAGCAGAAAATTGTAAATTTGGAAAACTTGTATCTGTCTCTGTGAACTTGACAGCTTCTCAACACTTATAGGCTTTCTGATTAAATTATCAGAGAAATTAAAAATATGATTTTAGATGTACATAATAAAATGTGCCAAATCTTGGAAAAGCTGCACAATGCAGTAACAAATATTTTCCAAATGAACAATGCAGGCTATTTCAAAATCTGCATGAATAAAAGACCCTTTGAATGTTTAACATAGGCCACTGGATTTTAATGTAATAAAGTAATAAAATTATTTGATTTGGTTTTAGATTTTAATTACAATTAGCCTTTAAGAAACTGCCTTGCCAAATATTGGTGTAATACAAAAGATAAGTATTCATAGTTAACTGAAAAGACTATTAAAATGCTTTTTCTTTATAAGATCCTATTTCCTTAAAAAATATATGTGTATGAGAGCTGGTTTTCTCAGATATGACAACTCAAACTACATGCTGAAACAGCTTGAATGCAGAAACAATTATAGTAAGTCAGCTATCATCTGTTAAGCCGGATATTGAAGAGATTTGCAAAAATGTAAGATAAACCCACTCTTCAATAGTTGCTTTACAATTTTGTTAAAAATAGTTTTATAAAATACTTATGCTAACATGTAATGGCTTACCATTGTTTTCTCAAACATATTGTTGTATAAATGATCTAACAGTTGTCCAGATTCAACTTCTAAATGGTAAATATTGATAGACTTTGATACATAAAAGAAACTTTTTATTTAGTAACTTTTAAGAATGTAAAAGAGTCCTGAAGTCAATAACTGTAAAAATCACTCATCTATACAATTGCATTTATCCTAATTTTATATACACCAGATTTTCTGGTCTCTTTTTGTGAAATATAAGCATAAACAAATACATATCTATATTTGAACAAAAGATTGCATGAAAATCAAGAACTTTTTAAAGCAATAGAAATACAAGCATCACATAATAGAAAAATTTAAAAAAAGATTGAAGATTATTTCTGGTATTTTTAGTAATAATTTGAGAAAAAAGATCTCAAAAAAATGATCTCTATTATCTTATTTGAAGCTTTTTTCCACATTCTCTTGGAATAAAAATCCAACCAATAATATTGAGAGGCTCTTTAACATGTATCTCCTATATATTTGTACATTACCATTTCTTTTTTTTATATTTTTCTTTTATATTATTTTTAATCAAGTTATTTTAGGGAACATAGCTTTTCTTTGTTAATCCTATACTTACTCCTATAAAGTGGCAATTCTTTCCAACTCATTTATGCACTGCTTTGTGTATTTATTAACACACCTCTAAGTACCATGCTCAAATGACAGCTTCTGGATTTTGAGATTTAGGTATCATATACTGACTCTCCAATACGGAAATCGGCATTTGGCTCTTTCTCCATATACACCACACATGTACACTCTTGCCATTCTTTCATGCTCTCAATATTTTTGTCATAATGTTTTAAAAATGTTTGTTTACTGGAGTTCCTGGGTGGCTCATGCAGTTGAGCATCTGACTTCGGCTCAGTTCTTGATCTCAAAGTTTGTGGGTTCAAACCCTGTGTCAAGCTCTGTGCTAACAGTGAAGAGCCTAGAGCCTGCTTCAGATTCTGTGTCTTCCCCTCTCTCTTTCCTTCCCCTCCTTGTGCTCTGTCTCTCTGTTTCTGTCTCTCTCAAAAGTAAATAAACATTAAAAAAATTTTTTAATGCTCATTTATTTTTTCTTTTTAGAGTGTTAGACAAGGCAGAAAGAGAGAAACAGTATCCTAAGCAGGTTCCACACTGTTAGCACAGGGCCAGATATGGGGCTCAAACTCACAAACTGTGAGATCATGACTTAAGCTGAAATTAAGAGTAGGTCAGTCAACCAACTGAGCCACTTGGTGCCCCATATTATAATTTTAAATCTATGTATTGCCAGAGTCTAACTCCAGCAGGTCTAGGGCTCCCTGAGGGATGGATGGTGTCAGCAAAATGGAGTGAGAGAGCCTCAACTTCTTTGTGCTCACCAGGCAGGCATCTCTTCACTGACCAGAGAGTCAGCTTTATTTATTGAAGAAAAATGTATGGGGTACAAATTAGAAGGGGCAATTTCCTTAGACAATGATTTCTAAGGACAAATTCTTTGGTATGTAAAAATTTCCCAGAACTTAAATTGGTAGAAGACTCATGTATAATCTTTATCAATAGTGATTGATTTAGGTGACTTAGATGCTTATCATATGGGGAAGGAAGGTATCTTTTGCATACAAATACAAATAAATGTTTTTAGCATAGCAAAGACAAGAGTTAGTTCTTTAGTGAGCAGGGGTCAATAGCCTGTTTTATTGAGAAGAAGTAAAACAGGTTTCTCGGGAAATGTAATATTTGCTCCTATAATCACAAAAGAAGAAACTCACTATAATAATTTTTCATAAGGTACAATTCACATATTTTTAGCATAAGAAGGCAAACCACTTCTGATATCAGTCAGTCAGGCACCTGGGGATCGGTGCTCAAGCAGAAAGTGAATGGGGGTTGAGTGGGTGTAGATGTTGGTCACCATCTGACAGCAAGAGACCCCCCTGCCTTGCAAACCTACTTTACATCAGAAATGGCTTCCAGCAATATATTTTTTTTAACATTTTGTGACTAAATGTAATGTTATGACTAAATGTAATTCTGCTATGTTTTCATTCCTGATTACTTTTCTTTTTCTGTACATAATTTTGTTTTCCCTTTATGATATTTGTCTTATATTTCTTCACTTGGCTTTCTTAGTATTTAACCACTAGCCCAATCTTACAGATGCCACATGTATCCATTTATCCTTTTGTATATGGCCCTTATGATCTTGAGTTATGTTCCTTCTGTTACCATTTTCTTGAACGTTTTTATAAGAAAGGATGGTGTATTTTGTCAAACGCTTTTTTTTTTTTTGCATGTATTGACAGGATCATATGGTTCCTATCCTTTCTTCTATTAATGTAATGTTTCATGTTGATTGATTTGAAAGTATTGAACCAGTCCTGCAGGTCAGGAATAAATCCCACTTGATCATGGTGAATAACTCTTAATGTACTGTTGAATTCAAGTTGATAGTATCTTGTTGAGAATTTTTGCATTTATGTTCATCAGGGATATTGGCCTAAAATTATTTTTGTTTGCAGGGTCTTTCTCTGGTTTTGGAATTAAGGTAATGCTGGCTTCATAGAATGAGAATGGTAGCTTTCTTTCCATTTCTTTTTTTTTTTTTTTTTTTTTGAACAGTTTGAGGAGAATAGGTGTAAACTCTGCTTTAAATGTTTGGTAGAATTCCTCTGGGAAGCCACCTGGCCCAGGACTCTTTTTTGTTGGAAGGTTTTTGATAACCAATTCAATTTCATTGCTGATTATAGGTCTGTTCAAATTTTCGACTTCTTCTCGTTTGAGTTTTGGTAGTGTGTGAGGGTTTAGGAATTTGTCCATTTCTTCCAGATTCTCCAGTTTGTTGGCATATAAATTTTCATAGTATTCTCTAATAATTGTATTTCCTTGGTGTTGGTGTGACCTGTCCCCTTTCATTCGTAATTTTATCTATTACTGTTTTGTCTCTAGCAAAGCATTAACATTAGGGCAGTTAAGTTCCTGGAAAAAGATCACCCTGACTGCCTCAAGTATTTATCAATGGGCTGCAGGTTGTAAGGAGGTTTAACTGTTTTCTACAATTCTTTTCCCTTTGTTCTCCACATCCCTGCCTTTATTGTTATCTATGGAGTTTTTATTCTGATAACTTCTTTTCAGTTTTGAGGAGATTTGTCTTCCCTAGATTTTTACATTTTGTGATAGGGTCCTAATATTGCTTTGCTGTCACAAAATATTCTCTTACATCAAAAACATGTTGATCATTGATCAAAAATATTATTTTTATTTATTAATTTTAATGCTTACTTATATTTGAAAGAGAGAGAGAGAGAAAGAGGGAGAGAGAGAGAGAGAGAGAGAGAGAGAGAGAGAGAGAGAGCGCACATGCAGGGGAGGGGCAGAGAGAGAGAAAGACAGGATCTGAAGCAGGCTCTATGCTGACAGCAGAAAGCCCAATGCAGGACTCGAACCACCAAATCATGAGATCATGACCTGAGCTGAAGTTGGACGCTTCATCAACTGAGCCACCCAGGTGCCCCAGAAATATTGTTTTCAATTTTCTTCTTTTTGTACTGACTTTTTATACCATAGAATTTTTTTCTGTTTGTTTTAATTTCTCTTACATTAGATTCTTTCCTAAAATATTTACTTGCCTTTAGTTTTATTTTCCTTTTCTAATCTCCACAGAAACTAACATTTTGTTTTCGGTTTTCAATTCAGTTTCAGTGGCTTATTGATTGGAATTTCATTGTAGGAGAATCTGCATGAATCCACTTATTCAAAAATGCTTAAAGTCATGATTTTGTGTTTTTCCTCTTCTTGGTTAAAATTTTTAAAGCAGGATTTTCTAAATTTCATAAAGATAGAAGAAGAAAACTATTGAACTCAGCATCCAGTTTGCGTAAGACAGTTAATTCTTCTGCTCCCGGTATTTTATTTCATGGTTCTCTTTCCACATCTTTTCTCAAGGTATGGAACAGGTAGTTGCCTTTCCATGCATCCATGGTGTTAAATAATCAAGATAATTCTCATATACATTTTATCATATTAAGGGGTTCCTTACCAATCTATTACTTCAAGATAGTTAAAATGTAACACTACTAATAAAATATTTTCTTGGAATAATGACCAAATTGTGGGTGGGTACATAAAACAAAGCTTGTTCATAATACTTCAGAATTATCACTATCTTGTTGATCTTTGTATGACAAAGGAAAAGATTAAATTTGCAGGACAAAATTAATGAAACACATTAGTGTTGAATGCATGAGGAAGATATGAGTGATTAGAAACAAATATTTGCTTCAAAGGGCCTTTTTAAAAGCTTAATGAAACACCAAAGTTTTTATTTCTTTGGAATTCTAGTGAAGTTGGAAATTATTGCCTGTAGGCCAAACTTAGCAAGCTATCTGATTTTATAAATAAATGTTCATTGGAATTCAGTTATGCCATCATTTGCATATATATTTTAAGTAAACTTTACCCTCAATGTGGAGCTTGAACTCAAGACTCTTGGATCTGAAATGACGAGTCACATGGTTTAACTACTGAGCCAGCCAGTCGCCTCTCATCATTTGCAGATTATCTATGACTGGTTTTGTTTACAATGTCAGCTAAGTAGTTGCTACAGAGACAAATGTGAACCTCAAAGAATAAAATACTGAAATCTTACAGAAAAATTCTGAGACCTGCTTTTTAGTGAAGTATCATCGAATGGACCACTCTATGGCTCTAGTCAATATTACATATTTACCAAAATCCAAAGACTGAAATAATACATAGTTAGATGCTAATAAAATCATAGACAGCTTAATTATTTAATTTTGATTTAAAATAAAACCAAATTCTAAATTTGATAAGGAATTGTATTCTAACAATGGTATTCATGAACAAAAAATTATACATTGAATTAAAAAATCCAATGTGACTTTTGGAAGCATTCCAACTAACAAGCCCCAGTCAATAATTAATATATAATTAAAAGAATTCAATTTCTTCCCAGAGGATTGTCACATATCAGAAAGTGGTCAGACTCCTGTGAAGATATACTTTTAGAACTGTGTGTGTGCATGTGTATGTGTGTGTGGATGTGTGTGTATATTTGTAATAATGTTGGAGAACAAAACCACTAACAGTAGCTTCCAGTATTAGAACTGTTCAATTTTTCTTGAAAATGGACTGTTTTACTCAACCTCAGTATACTGACTTACAACCTGGCATTAAGCCACATGAAATTGGTTTTATTGCCTGTTTTTTGAGTCAAAAACAAGTATTCATGGGTACAGATATTAGAAATTACTTCAAGCTTCCCATTAAATGTGTACTTGAACTCATACAAGTACATATACACCATTTACAGCAGTTATTCTTAATATTATGGATACTCTTTGGGTAATAAAGTTGAATGAATGTTTTTTAGAAATGATTGAGGGGTAAGTGGGTGGCTCAGTTCGTTAAGTCTCAGGCTCTTGATCTCTGCCCAGGTCTTGGTCTCAGTGTCATGAGTTCAAAGTCTGGCATTGGACTCCACTTAAAAAAAAAAAAGGAAAGAAGCATTAGATAATATGTTCAGTTTGTCAAAAATAATTATTTTGTAATAGAAGTAAAATTATTTCATATAATTCTTATTAACATAAAAGGAAATATAATTATGTCATCTCAAAATGTACTCACTTTCTGTGTTTTAAATTAAAATGAAAACACTCCAATTTCTTCATTCCTATGAGTTTAGAAAAATATAACAACATAAAACACTATAAAACTGAATGGGACATTGAATTTCTTATCGCTAGTTAATTCTTTTCTTCTAATATGGGTTCTTCTTTTATTTATAAGTTGATTGATGATTTTTTAGTACCCCCTCCATTAAAAAAGCATTGAGTGAAAGCCCAGTAACCAGAGGCTTTAAAATATGCCAGGTGCACCAAAAATAAGTAAGTAAATTTGTCATGATGGTCCAAGTAAAACGTAACATGCTCAAAACTACGTTTCTCTATTAATTGTGGAGTCGATTATTTCATAGTGAAACAAACCTTTTCATTGGAAAAGATAATATGTCCTGCTTTATGTATCTATATATTTTAATAATTTTTAAACCATTACACTTTTAACAAATATCTGCAATAGTCACTATTTAAATGTCATTAAAAGCTATATTCATGAGATACATCTATTTGTATAGAAATGGATAATGCAAGGTGATTTATTTAATAAGGGTCAGGGATAGATGTGATTTTTTAATGATTATGCCTTTATTAAGGTTAATTCTCCAGTAACATTTTATTTTTTCACCCTCTTATAAAAATTCCCCAAATTCATTCTTTTGTTTCTGTTGTGGCAAAATGTTTCAATGGTTTCTCACACACCAAGAAAGATGAAGTTTATAGGGACTATAGAAATTTCCATTGACCTATTTAAAAAACTGCAGATCCTGAGTTTCATAGGGCAGAGAATAAAACCTGTCAGAGGCACATCTTTGCTGTCCCTAAACTGAGTATCTCCACTCCTCACACAGGTGGTGTTAGTTGGAACCACAAGGTTAATGTCAAAGACTGAGAAAACTCTGTCATGTAAAACCATACAGAAACCTCTTCTCCATTCCTGTCCTAGGCTTTTTGTTCTGACAAGAGTTTTAATATGAAGTACATTCCTGTCACTCCCTCCATTTTGCAGGCTAGTTACTATGCAAGTCAGGTTGCAGTGAATTCCAAAACCTCAGGAAAAACTCTAAGATTATACCGGTTGTGCAAAATCTGACTTTAGTATACGACAGCAGACTAACACTTGTGTCCCCTTGAGGAACAGAAGGTCACTAGGGATTGACTATACCAAAGTATTATCTGTAAATAGCTTATAGGATAAGAAGAAAGGAATCAAATTGCTTAGAATAAAGTTATTGATAAGTCATGAGGCCAGGTTTTGTGCTTAGGGGCTCTGAAATAAAGGTTTAGAAGGGGAAAACTCTTGTGAATGCAATTTTCTTTGGATTCTCCCGAAGGCCAGAAATGGCTGCAGCTTTGAATTCCTGGACATTTTTATGTATGTCGCTTTAGTCCAGCTAATTTTTAGGGCATGAATAAAATATTTCAAATCTCAATTTTTGTGGATTATCAAAATCAATCTTAGAACTGATTTGCCATTACTTAGGGGTAACATAAAGTTTAATTTTATGCTATTTAATATCTTTAATAACTCAGGAGAAGAAGGGAGAGACAGAGTCAAGAAAAAGATATTAAAAATTTACAACAGAGAAGGAATTTATAGGTTCCCACTAAAGAGTCATTTCATGCCTTAATGCAGCATAAGTGCCTTCCTTGTATATTTCTTCTAATGAATGAAAGTCCATTTCTCAAAAAATTACAATTATTGACATTATGGCTATTCTTTATTTTTATCATAAGACTTTTTATCCATAAAAGAAAGAGTGTGAAATTTAAATGTAAATTATATTAGAATTATTTACAGCAAAATAAATATCTTGAGCCAATAACATGAATTCTAACATAAAACACTACTGAAGCTTTCTGTCTTCTCCTTCCTGATCCCCATTGTTCTGTTTCTTGCCAAATACAGTCACTCTTCTTATTTTTCATCCTTTCTTGGAATTTCATAATTTTATCACTTATTCAGTTATTCCTGAATGACAGATTATTGTTATTGTTGATCTCATTAAAATGCTGTTGAAATAGGACCTTTTATTGTTTCCCAAACAGCCAGAATTTCACCCTCATTTACCCATCCCTCTTGACTACTTCTAGCTAGTGGCTGGAAGGACATGCATCCCTTTGCTATAAGAGGATAATCTGTCTGTGTGTAGTTACCCTTTTGGCGGCAATAATGAAGACTACATTTGAGTGGTAAATTCATACATTGGAAAAAGCTGGGTTCTCTGAGACCTTGAATGGGTAAGAGATGCTCTGTTTTTGGTTGACTCACATAAAACTATTCAAAAAGCAACAACAACAACAACAAAAAAGCTTTATTTTGTTACTTGGTTTGTTATTTCAGGGCAAATTTCCTTTCATGATGTCTCCTCATTTATGCAAGTATTATGCTAAATGCAATTCTCTATGATCTGTTTCTTTCTCTTCAACATTAGTTTCTACTTTCCAACTACAGTGATGTAGCTAAAATCTATTCCCTTTCCATGCTGGGCATTATTCTGTTGTTATCCTAAACAATTCTGCCATAAATAATCCTCATATTAGCTGGCGCACTGGTATATCTGGGAATGATACACTGAGTTTGTGGGGTATGAAAATGTTCAACACTACAGCATAGTAACTGGATGTTTTCCTAAAAGGGTTATAACAATCCATCTCCACGCCAGTTACGCATCACTGCCTCCTTTTGTTCCAAATACTCACCGGTAATAAGATTGCTAGATGTTTTCATGGAGTGGATGTAAAATAGTATCCCAACATGATTGTTATTTTTATTTTCTTAATTTCATTGAGGTTGAACCTATTTCCATATGTTCAATTTGGGTAGGTCCAGACTCCCTGTTTTCAGACACGCAAGTATACTTTGATCCACAGAAAGTACCAGCTCATCAAAATCTCCAGAGAGTCTTGCTTTTGTCAGTTGGTAGAGTGTTTCTTGTATCCCCTAATGTTCATGTCTCAACTAATACAGAAATAAGAGAACTTCAAATTGCAACTTAGAGTTAGCATAGCAGTAAAAAGACAGTTGAAGAATGGTTGATTTAAAAAAATAATTTATATGGAATTGGTCTGTATTAACTTAAATGATAGAGGCTTTTATTAAGACTCTTATTTTGAATTAAATTTAGATTCCTGGAAAAGTTATAAAAAATTTACAGAGTTCTCATATATACCTTACCCTGCTTTCCCTAAAGTTTACATTGTATCTCACCATGGGACATTTGACTTTGAAATCGATATCGATACAATAGGATTAATTACACTATAGAGGTTTTACATATCTCACTAGGTTTTATACTAATATTCTTGTTTTTATTCTGTTCAAGGATGTAGTTCAGAATATCATGTTGCATTTATTTATTACATTTCCTTAGAAAACTCGTGTCTGTGACATTTCTCAGTGTGTCTTTGTTTTTCACACTTTTAAACTTTAGAAGGAACCAATTAGATATTTTCCACAATGTCTTTCAGTTTAGGTCTGTCTGATATTTTCTCATGATCAGACCATGTTATGAATTTTAGAGATAATGCCAGAGAGATGAAGTGTCCTTCCCATTGCATCCTATTAGGAACTAGATGATATTTACTTTGACTATCATCTGGTGAAAATAACTTTGATCTCTTGGTTACTGTGATGTCTGCCAGGTTTTTCTACAGTAAAATTACTCTGTTTTTTTAATTTTGCTTATGCTCTTTATTAAAAAGGATTTACTAAGTCCAACCTACACTCATAACAAGGGCAATTAAGCCCTCATGGAGGAAATAATAGCAAAGATTTTGTGAACATATGTTAAAAAGCACCACAGTAATTAAGAAACATTTTGGTGAGATATTTTAGAAGACTCTTTATTTGTACTTTGTACTCTTCATCTTAAAATATATGTGTGATTGGTAATCCAAATTTTCTAAAGGTGATGATTATAATTGTTGACCATACTTTTGTCATTTCAAGTTTTCAGTGCTGATCAACAGACAAAAATAACAATAGTAACTAAAAGAATCACAAATATGAGTGCTTTAATTAGGACACAGATTACTCCAAAGCATGTGAGAAAACATGGAATTCTGTGGGTAGATGAGAAATATTTTAAAATTTTTAATGTTTATTTATTTTTGAGAAAGAGACAGAGTTTGAGTGGAGCAGGGGCAGAGAGAGAGAGGGAGACACAGAATCTGAAGCAGGCTACAGGTTCTGAACTGTCAGGACCGGGCCCAATATGGGACTTGAACTCATGAACTGTGAGATCATGACCGAAGCTAAAGTTGGATGCTCAACTGACTGAACCACCCAAGTGCCCTGAGAAGTATTTGTAAAATTATCTTTTAAATGGAAATGGTAATACAGAAATGGCAGATTTCCATGAGGGTAAGGGGTGTAGTCATTCTTCTACTTACATCACCCAACATGGGGTCTGATCCATGATATGTTGTCAAAAACGTGTATGAAAGAGAGAATTCAAAAAAAAAATCTCTTATACAGAAATGATAAACTGAACACATTAAGGATTTATTACTTTGAAGGTTGAATAGAAACAACAAATAACCAAGAAACATAAAAATCAAAAAGGATGAAATTCTCTGAAGGAATAATGTCCAGAAAACCAAGAGTATTAAAATGTTCTCCCCCAAATCTGTGTTCTTTAGCCCAGAACCTATGTGCTTTCTCTAATCAAAATCAAGCTTACCAACAGATCATGATGACTAAATAATTTACGCAGGAGCTGTGTATGAATGTGTGTGGGTGGGGCAAAGGGTGAGAAGATAATAGGTAAGAATCGTGGAATGTCAATGAAATAGTCACTTGCAAATATCTGTCCCCTCACCATATGTCTGTTATTTACTCTATGTTGTCAGTGAATAAAAGAGGTAGAGCCCAGTGCTGGATTTCATAGAGTTTCATTTCCCACATGGTTAATGTATTCAGTTAAGGAGGTAACATCTAGGATAAATTATAAATAACAATAATGTAAATGCCTTTGCTTTTGACAGAACAACACTGTATTGTTTGAGATAATATTAGCTTGTGTGAATAATCCTCAAGGATTTTTGTGTCTATTCTTGCTTAGTTATCTACCCCAGCTATGGTATAGACGATAGAATGCTGCATTGTTAAAGAGTTTGAAGTAGTCAAATTTTAAAATTACAAATTGTGTGGGTTTAAGCAAACTACTTACATTCTCTGCTCCTCTGATGCTTGGTTTATAAAATAATCATTGCAATGGAGAAAATCTTGCAGATGACTGGATTGTTGAGGACTCCTCAGTTCAAGCAGTGTGGTCACTCTGCCTACATAAAGTTATCTCTTTTCAAAAAAAATAATTGAAATTTAGAGACTAGACCTAGACCTAGTGTCATCCCTGGATTCCTGAAATAAAACAACATAGTTTAGAATACTGAAAGCTTTGTAAACTCAGTTTAAAAATGCTTCTATCTATTCTTTCCTAGAATGTAAAAGAGCCCAAAAATTTAAACCATGATTCTCAAAGCAGATTGGGATTGAAATGGGAAGCTGTACTCCTTGCTGTAGGCAGCACTGTTGTGTATTAAATACCTAATGGGAGAATCAATATACAATTGGGCAATGTCCAGACCATATAGACAATAGGACTCTGATCCACAACATTTGCAGCACCCACCCCAGGAAACAAACCACATGGGAGCAATCTGTCCAGAATTCAAAAGTTGTCAGGACAAAGTCAATGACTGCCAGCTCCACTCCCTGCCTTTTTTTGAGTTTGTCCCTCATT
This sequence comes from Suricata suricatta, assembly GCF_006229205.1. Lineage (NCBI taxonomy): Eukaryota > Metazoa > Chordata > Mammalia > Carnivora > Herpestidae > Suricata > Suricata suricatta. Next base: position 129,377,604 of record NC_043705.1, on the reverse strand, counting down.
AAACTCAGGGCCAATAAGAAAAGTCAAATATGCATCCTCCACCCTAAGCCTAACATGAAGATACCCCACTTCTAGTTAACCCTCCTAAACTTCCTTAGGACAAGACCCTTTACTCAGAGTGTAATTGAACTTTTTTCTCTCTTTAAAGCTTTCCCACCCCCCTACCTGCTTTTATATCTCTACCTAACACGGTGATTATGGCTGACACTTTTCTATGTCAAGTTCTCACTAAATAGTCTCCATTTGCTCTCATTGGAGTGCTTTCCATGCTTTTTAACATTAAGATGTAATGGTATATGGGAAAAATACAAAAACTGTAAATTAAAAGAAACACCACCAAAGCACCATAGTGATGACATTTTCAACTTACTTTACAACAGTGTGGGGTGAGTGGTTTGAAAAATCATCATGAATAATATTGCCTCTCATGCATTAATTTTTTGTATGACACCTGAGTATATAGATAGAGAGATAGAAAGACAGATAGAGAGATAGAGAGATAGATAATTAGGTTTTTACTTAAAAGAATCATTTTTGCATTTGCTCCAACAACAGGTTTAGCCAAGGTGTAAGTGATGGGTTAAAACTTTCTAGTGCTCCAGTATGGTCTTCTTTGAAATCAGCCATTTGGAGGACTGCCTTTATTCAATTCAAACAAACAAAAAAAAGTCTTTGCTAGCAGTGCCTCAGCATATTAGCATACTGCAGTGCCATCAGAAAAAAATTACATCTGAAATAGGAAGTTGTGTTTTAGAATTCATGAAAAAAATACTTAAAATATTTTAAATGTGAAAAATTCTTTACAATGCAGTGCTTTGTGTGGGTGTGCCTCTGTGTGTGGGGAGAAATTAGTAGCAATGGTATTAAAGTATCCAATACCAAAAGTATTTCTCAACTATTAGTTTGGAAACTTTGTAGTACTACCTGTGTGCTCATCTCCATAAAAGATCAATGACCATTTGGGAAACTCAGAAAAGCTGATGTTCCATATTGTTCTCCCTATGCTAAAGTCCTCCCTGGGGGCTAAATAGATTTAGTAAACCACATGTTGTTTACCCAATTTTTGTGCCAAAGCATTAATGAGACCCCTATGGGTAATGATGCTTTGCCAAAATATTGGCTCTTCGGTTCAATATCACCTTTATTCTTGGCAATACACTTATTTATTTAATGTTTTATTAAAAAAAGGATATAATTCAGCATACCGCAAAATACTCAAATGGGCTTCTTGAACTAAATTATTTTACATAAAATTTAAGTAAAAATATATCTCAAAATCACTACACTGAGAGAAACAAAAACAATACGCAATAATAATGTTTGACCCGTTAAATCCAGTGCAGATGATAAAAATAATCTGACACCTTTCTCTAGATTTCAAATTTTTAAAAATGTATAAAAGTCATAGAGGAGTTAAATTACCTATGAATTTGGATTACAGAAAAGGTTTACTTTAAATTTGAATGACCAAACATCATTTTTAATAAGAAATAGGAAAAGAAGGAGTTAATAAAGCTTAAATCTCCTTTTTAATACTTTTCTCAATACCGTATAGCAATTCCAAAACCTAAGTGCTTTGAAACAGAAGGTTTTGTTGCTGTTATTATTGTTGCTAAGATTTTGTACCCGTTCATTGGCAGCAAAACTAGCCTTGCATGGGCATGAAGCTATGTATAGTAATTATTTAGCCCACATTCAGTGATTATTCATGTGTTATCAACAATAGAAGAATATTTGATTACAGAGTGCAGCCTTGAATCCTGACGTGCTTATGATATTTATGCCACTTATTATTATGTTAAAATCCAAAACCAATCTGCATTCTGAAACATTTGTGGCCTAATATTTTGGAGAAGGAATTGTTAAGGAATTCTTAGCTGAACTGAACAAACACATGTAATAAACTAAACCAAACAAACAAACAATGATCTCCAGGGACTTCCTTAGACTTACAGGAAAGGAATTTCTTCCTTTCCAAGACAAAAGGAGTCCTGGCTGAGAATATGATTTTGTTGACTCTGTTGGGCTATTTTATAAACAGACCCCTTTAATGATTGCCAAACCCTCTTCATTTGGAAGGTAGCGGTGTTGGAAAGAATTTGGAAAATATGTTTTTATATATTCCCAGAAATCGTAGAAGAATTGTTAATTCTCATATCTTCCTATATTTTTATTTCTTTTTTTATTAAAATTTTTAATATTTTTGAAGGAGAGACAGAGTGGAAGCAGAAGAGAGGCAGTAAGAGAGGGAGACACAGAGTCTGAAGCAGGCTCCAGGCTCTGAGCTGTCGGTACAGAGCATGACAAGGGATTTGAACTCATGAGCTGTAAGATCATGACCTGAGCCGAAATCAGATGCTTAACTGACTAAGTCACCCAGGAGCCCCTCTATTTATTTACTTATTAATATATAATTTATCTTTTTAATTTATATTTTACTCACGTAAAATTGCTGGAGAAGATCATACCAACAATAGTATTTAATTTATCCTATAAAATGTCAGTATAACAAATTCATCATATGAAAAATAATAGTAATAGCATTAACTACATTTTAATGTTAACAAGTTTCTGTCATTGTGCTAAAAACTATATGTATACCATTAGTATAAACATATACAATAAATCACGGTCGGCATTTCTTTAAAAAATGAGTATCCATTAGAATGACAGCCCTGACACATATGGTCTCTGACATAACTTTTCTATGTTTACATTCTTCTACGCTTCTTTTCTATTCATGTATTTTCCATTTTTTTCCCATAACGTGCACATTTCTCCTTTTCTTAAGTCCATTTATTCTCTCCTACAGCTTCCATATCTCCAGTCACTAGTAACAATTTCTCACTGTTCCACTTAGAAAATAGAGAGTGGAATGCAACAGAAAGAGATCAAAGACATCACCATGCATTTTTCAATTATTTCCACAAATATGACAAGCTATTGTGGTCTCCCAGTGCACATTTTCAAAGGCTACAGAATGTTGACTCACACTACTGTTGCCATAAAGCAAGCTTTATTTCTTTATGATTTGAGCTTACTTTAATAATATAAGAAGCAGTTTCTTTGACTACAAATTCTTCAGAAAGTTTTAAATAGTAGGTCTATTTGGCATAGTTGATATGCATACTCAGACAGCCAAGTATCAATTCTGTGTCTCTTTGATTGGTTACATTCTAAATAAAACTCATTATCTTTTGTTCTCTATATACCACAAATGTGAAAAATTGATATGTGAGTCTATTCATGTCACCAAAAATAATTTTGTGCTTCTTTTTTACTCTAACATAGAAAAAAAGTTTAAAATGATGAAAACCAGTGTCATGTTAAAAGAATATTATATTATTTTTGGATAGAGGAACATATAGAACAATATAATATTGGCTTATATGATACTGAGAGATTAGCTCTAAGAATTTTATTGTTTCTGAATAAATAATTTCAAGTTCCTTTATTATATATTCTCATGGCAATGCGTTATTATGTTTTCAAGTTTATTTATTTTTAGAGGAGAGAAGACAACAAGAGGAAGGAGAATTTCAAGCAACTTGAGTAATGTCTGTGCAGAGTCCCATGTGGGGCTCAAACTACAAATTGTGAGATCATAAATCCTCTGAAATCAAGAGTCAGAGGCTTAACCAGCTGCGGTAAGTGGGTGCCCCCCCCATGCCAAACCATTTTTAAAGAAGACTGTTCATTGGGGTCACTAAGATTTATGAATAGAATTCATACTAATACCATAATGATTAAGTATTCTGCACAGATGTCACACAGGCCAGTTTCTACAACATACTGACTTTATAACTTAAGACAAGTACTTACTCTTTCTTAGTCTGGATTTCCATTTTTTTAAATTGGTCATAATCACATGTATCTCACTGCTTTTTATAAATATTATGTATATATATTTATAGGGTATATATTTATATGAATGATATATTAATAGCATATATGTAGAGAAAGTATTTAGCATAATGCCAGATCTAACATTTAAAATGTAAGGATTTAGGGGTTCCTTAGTGACTCAGTTGGTAGGGCCTCTGACTTCTGCTCCAGTAGTGATCTCCCGTTTCATGGGTTTGAGCCCAGGGTCAGGCTCTGTGCTGACAGCTTGGAGCCTGGATACTGCTTTGGATTCTGTGTTTCCCTCTCTATTTGCCCCTCCTCTGCTTGCTCTCTATCTCTCTCAAAAATAAACATTAAAAAATTTTTAAATGTAGGGACTCCTATTAATATTATTTTTTATATTATGACTTTGTTGTACTTATGTTTGTTTGTTTTGAGAGAGAGTGCAAGTGGGGAGGGGCAGAGAGAGAGGCAGAGAGAGAATCTTATGCAAGCGCCTCACCCAGCACAGAGCTTGAAATCCTGAGCAGATGCTTAACCACTGTGCCACCCAGGCACCCTTGACATTTTATAGAATAAATTAAATACTCTTGTCGAATATGATCTAGCCCAGCAATTTTACATGAGTAAAATATAAATTAATAAAATGAATTGCATATGAGGAATTCAAGAAATAGAAAGATACAAGAATTAACAATACTTCTATTTGATTTATATTGAAAATTAAATACTCTGTGTAATTTTCCAACAGGGAAATTATGTCATAATGATACTTAAGTCTACAGAATCAATATCTCCAAATTTTATATCTATATATGGTGAAAAACACAATATAACCTTAATACTATGGAAAAATAAGCATTGAGTTTTCAAGTTCTTATATGTTAAGGTCCTAAAGGAAATTTACAAAACAATCCAATTTAACATAAGTGTTCTTGTAATTTAAGTTTTAACAGATGTGAAAAGAGGTATAAGAGACAAACATGCAAAAGCACAGTTCTTATGTAAGAAGGAAGCAAAGTCTTAAAGTCTTCACCAACTTCATGGTGACATTATTACAATTATTTTTAAAAGGTGATAAAAAATAATATTGGCCTCTTTCCCTTAAAATAGAAACCTGACCACTTCAAGGTAACCTTTCATTTTTGCATCTAGTTTCTGATAAATTTGTTAAATAATGCACCCATCAACCTAGTGCTGTTGTTACAGAAGGATGACAAAGAACCTCACCTCTTGTCAATTTAGACACAATAGAAATTAGGACACCCTCTGGGAGTCAAATAGGAAAACAGAAACCCAGTGGATATGCTTAAGCATCAGTGTGATTACACCAAACAATTATCTATGAAGATATGAATGAAGATAGTCTCTCCTCCACAGCTCTGTACTCCCAAAGAATCTTTGTAACTTGAATATGGTTTCCAAAGTCACCTAACTTCAAGAAGTAAATGAACTAAGCAGCCAAAGGAAGCATTTGATCTATTGGGCAATCACATTCTCAGTGTTAACAAATAAACGGGCAATATTTTTAAAAAGGCCAGTTGATTCTACCATCATCTAACTGCTTTCATTTCTTTGTGTATCTGGCATCAATCTATCCATCCTCACTACATCTATCATAATAGATTGTGATCTTTCCACCCATCCACTCTTACTTCCATTTATCTGTTTATCCATGTATGACTGGCTAATGTAAGATTGGATGCCAAAGTTGGAATGATTACTTTCTATGCTGGTAAAGCTTAACATCAATGACTGTCACCCCCTTTTTAGGGGGGAAGGTTCCATCTACAGATCGTATTCATATAGAAAAAATCCACTGAATTCCCAGGGAGATACCCAAATCTCACTGTTTAGAGAAAGGAACAGTTGCTTGAGGTACCTGGTGCGGTCACCCAAAGTATTCAGCAGATCTCTCTTTCATTTGAAATGGATCTCTATATTGTGTGCAAACAAATTCTAGCATAGAATAATTTAGACTGGATTTTTGTCATTTGTATTTGGAGCTTTCTTTTAAGGAAGAGTCTCACATTACTAGTGCAAATGTCATGTATAAGAAGCAGTTGCTACAGACCAGCAGGTTGAAATATCTGCTACGGGGACCAGAAACGCTGCTCTGACAGGAAATATTATCTTTGTCCAAAGTCCTCATTAAAAACAAAAGATGGCTGCAGTTCCCCTAGGAATCCTCCTCAAGGAAGAAAGGAAAGAGATAAAGAAAAGCAAAGAAGAAAAAATACGACTTGACTGTTCACACTGGATGCTCAGAGGTAGGCTTTCTCGGAGGAAGAGAGCTTAATCGCTGTATTCGTTCTGAGATACAGAGAAGGCATTTGACCTTATGCCCAAGCTCTATTTACATTTTTTCATTTATTCTTCACAACTCTCTGAGGTGATTATTATTACTATTTCCTGCTCCCGGTCTGGGTTTTCTTGGGCTCAGCCTATCAATCACACTTACAAGATTCCAATAGGCTGTATGCAGCACTGGCTTTACCAAAAGGACCCGGCGCAGGAAATAGGGCATAGGGTAGGACGGCCTCTAGTGATTTTCTTCATTGAGACTTGTCAGAAGAGACCACAAACCATATGGCTCTTCTCTGGTATGTACGTGTGACAGCCCAGGTGCAAGAAAGGGAGACACAAAGGGTGGCACCTCCCTGGCTAAGAAGCCCCACGTCTCAAATAGGAGCCAATATGTCTCACGACAATTCCATAGGCAAGACTTTCAGGGCAATTCCAAGTTATAAAACCCACTGCCCTCAGGACAGCTCAAAGTTATGACCCTCATTATGTAGTAATAGTTTATTCATCTATCTTCTGTCCAGATGTCATTTACTTATATGGGGTCATGTGCGCTATATGCTATGACGCCTAGTCACATAGCTGGCATCCTACTTTTATAGGAAAAACAGGAATAGAAACTTATTTGTCCATAGTGTCGGAAAAGGCTTTTGTTAACTCTACTCAACATTCCCATATATCTATAAGGAAGGTGATGGTCTTAGGTTGTAGTGACTTAAGATCACACAACTATTATGTGACAACTTAATTCCTTGTCTGTCAGACCTCCAGAACTCTCCCGAGATTAACACCTTTTGGTTCATTTCCATACATGTCTTGGTTTGTCCACTCCAGCCAGAGTGCAAACAAAATTACATCACTTTCATGTGGGCCCAAATGCCTTGTCTATTATAAAGAATGAATGCTTTTATGAATGTCTGAATAAGTCCTACTTATTTCTTACAGGACTGGGTAGTTAATATTGAAAACAGCAACCAACTATGAAGTGTCAGCATTGGTAATATACATACCATATAACTTAGTATCTACATCAAGGAATTCATCTTGGGAAATTAATCACATTAAAGCACAAAGTTTATTTTTTTAAATAACAAAAATTAGAGAAGGCACAGACAATCCAGAAGATTATATGCACAAAGAATAATTTTTAAATAAATGCAATGTAATAATCTTGAAATTTAAAGTGACATAGATTATATTCTGTGAAAATGTGTTTCTCGAAAACAAACATTTTAAAAATAAAAACCAACTAATGCCAAAGATACTACAAATAAAAAGAACAACAAGATAGTCTAACATATATCTTGGACTAAGGAAAGTTTCCAAAAGTGCAAAATTTCTAAAGAAATATATGATATATTTATCTGTAAAACAATAAAAATAAAGACAAAAGTGATTCACAATAGGAAAGACTAGCACAATTAATAAGCATGAGAAATTATGTTTTATCATAATATTACATGAGTAACAATTTATAAAAATAAATAATTTTACCAACCATTAGATGGTAATATTTTAAGATTTTTGAAGATCATTCATCTAAGGATTTAGAAAACCAGCACAGTCATTTACTGTGGTAAATGGTTAATTTGGATGGCAATTTCATAGTAATCTCTCTCTCTCTCTCTCTCACACACTCACATACACACACACACGCACACAGACACAAACCCTCTAGGACCACAACAAAGAATGTTAAAAAAATACCAATCAGTGAATTGCTTATAATAATTATTACAATTAGATTGTAAAAAGTCTTTATATTAATTTTATTTATTTATTTTGAGATAGAGAGAGAAAGAAAATTCCAAACAGGCTCAGTGTAGAGCCTGATGTATGGCTAGAATGCATGAACCACGAGATCATGACCTGAGCTGAAATCAAGAGTTAGAGGCTTAATTGACTGAGCCACTCAGGTTCCCCTTGATTGGAAAAACAATGTTAAATGTACTTCAATAAAAAACTTCTGATTAAACCTAGGTCAATTTATATATGCAAATATTATACAGAGGTAAAAAGAAAAGTTAAATCTATTTTATCTTTGTGTTTTGAGTTGCTATAATAAAATATCATAGATTGGGTGGCTTATGAACAACAGGATTTTTTTTTCTGACAATTTTAGAGACTGGGAAGTCCAAGATCAAAGTATTACTGATAACATTCAGCGTCCACTGAAGGCTGACTTTCTTCATCATAGTCCAATATTTTCAGTGTGTTTTCGCATGCTACAGGGAGTTTTGGAGGTCCCTTTAATAAGACACTAATCTCACTCATAAGGACTCTGTGCTCCCCTCCAAATACCATCTCAACAGGAATTAAGCTTCAACATATAAATTTGGGGAGGGGGACACCAACATTCAGTCTATATCAGTACTGACACAGAATATCCTTATGATCAAAAAATGAGTTGAAAATATGTTTGGAGAAATACTGAATTTATACAAAATCAAAACAACCGTATGACTTTTCTAAACATTTCCATATCAACAAAAAGCAGAAACCACATTTGCAGAGGTTGGAGAGCATAAAAATTATTCCATGTATGTACCCTGCATGAAATATTGACTAAGAAAGGAAAAACAAATGAAAAATCTTTTTAAAACATAAAGCTTAAAATTTAAGGTATTTATATGTCCATTCATACCAATACACAAATACTAAAATAAATATGGATGTTGCAGAAATTAGTAAAAGTAATCTATTTCTAAAATTCTATACTTTGTGAAATTGGGGGAATAGGTTAGAATAAAGCTTGCTAAAATAAAGCTAAAATTGTTTTCGTGGCATTTGTAAAATGAAAAATCAGATATGTTTTAAAATCTTAACAAGTAAGTGGTAGAATAAATGTACTTTCTGTAAAAAGGAGCAAAGAAAACATTTTTTAAAACAAGGAACAAATATTATTATATAAGTAAATAAATGTCAAGAATAAAGAAAATTGGGGGCACCTGGGTGGCTCAATTGGTTGAGCATCTGACTTCTGCTCAGGTCACGATCTCACGGTTCGTGGGTTTGAGCCCCACATCAGGCCCTGAGCTTGCTTCAGATTCTGTGTCTCCCTCTCTCTCTGCCCCTCCCCACTCACACTCTGCCTCTCTCGCTTCCAAAAATAAACACTAAAAATTTTTTTTAAAAAAGAATAAGGAAATTGTCTGCCATGCCTATGTTAATTTTTTGCCTCAAAAATGAAAATTGGATAATTTCATTCTTTACAAATTTTACTTTCTATATGGTTTACCCTATAGTTGATCTGCCAATTTTATATACAATTTCATATAAAACTTCTCATATTTATTCCAGTAAGATACTACATTAACACTATAAAAGCGGAGGCCATTGTTAGAAATTTCTATTTTGTTGTAATACTAAGTTTTGTTGTATATTAAGTATTATGTATTTAATAATTTGAAAATCTTTATTTTCATATATTTATTTCCAAAATAAAATGTTCATCATAACTTGTAATTACTTTTCCGAAACTAGATTTACATCTATGACATAAACATACTCATTTGCAAGCAAAAGATGCCAAGCGTTTATGCTATGAATGGTATAAAATGATACAATTGGTTAAATGTTAGGCTACAACACAAATATGAGTTAGTGTGTTCAAAGACACAGATGGACTTTTTATAAGACATTGAAGGGTCAACCCTGTGTGTCTGGCCTCCAAGTTTTCTGTCTGCCTCAGGCAAGGATTATCACTCTCTGGAGAGTGAACCAGTAAACAAGATTTGCATCTGGAGGCAGGAGACTGCCATTTCCTGGTCAAAATAACTTTGGCGTCTGTCATGCTGGGCAGACATGAAATGGCCAAGGAGCACAAAAGATCAAAACCGTATTTTGGATTATTCAGTGCTAACTCCCCCCTTCCCAGCATTGCTGAGGCAAATCTGGGCCTTTCTTTTGATATTCATTTGACTCTGTTTACCTGGTAACTGACCTTGGTCAGCTGCTTTGTTTTCCCGTCTTGAAACCTTTGTAAGAGACAGTTTTCTGAATAAAGCTCTCTCTCTTTTGCCTGATCCAAAACCCTGAGTTCTGTCTTTACTCTCTGCGTCTCCCTCTTCTGCCCTGTTTTCCTCTCCCTCCCTCAGGAGAAGAACCCGATGATTCTCCGCCCTGCTGGTCAGGGCAGACGAAACAGGTACCACCTAACGCCGGGGAGGAGCGCGCTGGACCCGGCCTCCGGGTTACGATACCTGTGCACTGTTGGTGGAATGTAAATTGGTGCAGCCACTGTGGAAAACAGGATGGAGTTTCCTCAAATCATTAAAAAGAGAAATATCATGTGACTCAGTAATTTCACTATTGGGTATTTACCCAAAGAAAATTAAGATGCTAATGAGAAAAGATATGTGCACTCCTATGTTTATAGCAGCATTATTTACAATAGCTAAGGTATGGAAGCAACACAGCATCCTTTGATAGATAAAAAATAGAGGATAAAGAACATGTTTTACATATATGTTACTCTGCCATAAAAAAAGTTTAGATCTTTCCATTTGAGACAACATGGATGGACCTAGAGAGTATTATGCTACAGAAACAAGTCAGACATAGAAAGGCATAATGATTTCACTTATAAGTAAAATCTGAGCAGCAAAACAAACAAAAAGCAGAAAGAGACTTGTGATACAGAGAACAAATGGATGGTTGCCAGAGGGGCAGAAAATGGAAGGATGGGCAAAATGGGTGCAGGGGAATGAGAGATATAAACTTCCAATTCTGGAATAAATAAGTCACAAGGACAGGTACAGCAGAGGGACAGCATAGGGAATGATATTGTCGTGCTTTTTATGGTGACAGATAGTAGCTACACCTGTGGTGAGCATAGTATAAGGTATAGACCGTCAAGTCAGTATGCTGCGCACCTGAAACTAATGTAACATTGTGTACCAATTGTACTTTAATTAAAAAAAGAAACTAAAGGTGAATTATTAATTTAAAAATATAAACAATATTTCAACACTGTAGAAACTTATGATGATAAAATTAGATAAGACAATACTTAGAAAAAAAGAAGAAAAATATACATTGGAGCATTATAGGAAAATTAATAAATTCATAGACTGATGATAATTTTAAGTTTCTATTACAATACTTTGGTCACCGATGTGTCATGAAATATAAATTCTACATATTGAGCCTCTTTCTATAAATACATCTTTGCAAATTGTTTTACAATTAAAAAATATATGAAATATTATATACTAACCAAAATTTTAAATGAGCCTACCTATTCAAAATGCACAGCTAGCTATAATACTATAACTGTAGGTAATGATCTACAGTCATGTAAAATGGCAAAAAGGAATATACTTTAGAAATATGAGAAATATGTATGATGTAGGACTACAGAATATAAAATTATATCTTCTGATAATGAAAATAGTGCCTATGTAAATACTGTTATGTACTATTTAAACCTAAAATAAAGTTTTGGAAATTATTGTGGTTTTCCTTAAGAAATATCTCACATAATTTTAGTATAAAGAAAATACTCAGCTACTTCATAATGATATTTATAAATTTTTGTCACCAGGTGCACATAGGTGGCTCAGTTGGGTAAGCGTCCAACTTCAGCTCATGTCATGATCTCACAGTTCTTGGGTTCGAGCCCTGCATCAGGCTCTGTACTGACAGCTCAGAGTCTGGAACCTGCTTTGTATTCTGTATCTCCCTCTCTCTCTCTCTGCCTCTCCCCTGCTTATGCTTTGTCTCTGTCTCTGTCTCTGTCTCTCTCAAAAATAAACATTAAAAAAGAAAGTGGGTAGAATACTTCAATGAAAAATTATGTCATATTTCAGAGTCTGTGTCACTCTCTCTGTCTGCCCTCCCCAGCTCGTAATCTGTCTCTCTCTGTCTCTCAAAAAATGAATAAAAGTTTTAAAAAAATTGCCACCATTCTTTTTGGTAAAATAATTTTTTTATAAATTTATACCTAATATATCATGAAATTCAAATATTTTTATAAACATTGTATATAAAATAGGTATAATCAAAAAAAGGATGTTTAGAAAAATTATAAGTGAAAATGCTTTCAACTTATAGAAATATACCATTGAGAGGTGAATATAATAATTTAAAAAATAAAAGTGGTTATTAACACATTGAATTATATAAAGGAGAATACTTAATAATTTAGTTTTTGTGAATATTGTACTAAGTTATAATTCATGCAAAAAAGTCATTGATGATGATACAAGCATTTGATTATAATTCTTCTGAAATACTGTGAAAATGGAAATCGTTAAAAACACATTTTCTGCACAATAGAAGACTGTACCTATAGCAAATGGGAAATGCAAAAAGTATACACTGAAACTATTAAAAAATCACAGATAACTAGAATTTTTCATATCTCTTTTTAGGACAATTATTGGAGATATCTATTGAAGTTATTTTCATTATTTTTAAGTAATAAGAGCAATTGCTCTCAGTACTCAGCAAGAGATAAATGAAGATCACTTTTACCCAGAGCCACATTTCCTATAAATAATAACAGATCATAACTCAGCATGCTATCAGCATGGTCCCTTGAATTTTAAGGAGCCATATGTAATTTATTCTCTTTATTGTTATAGCATTTGAAAAAAATACTTTAGAAATTCTTAAATAAAAGAAGTAGGTCCAGCTAGCTATTTCTCACCTGGCAAGGATTAGGAGTCATTAACTACTAAGTCTTTGATGTGAAATTTATTTTTTCATTTGAGATCCTCACTCAGTTCAAGCACATAGTTTTTGTTAATTACCTGGCAATATCTAAAAATGTTTACATGGCAAGAGAACAGAATTCATAATAGTTTTTTCAATAATCAGAGACAAAAGAGTCCCCCCATCTTCATGCTTCATATTAAATTTATCACCTAGTAACCTAACCAACAATCATTGACTTACGGAATCCCAGGTTTTGAATGTGACAAATGTCATTGTCATTTGAGAACATTTACTTAGCTCCTTTGTACAATATATTGCTAGGAAATAGGGACCTGTTTATTTATCAGGGAGTATTTTTTTAAGGGATGTCTTAGTTGATTTCCCCTGAGAGAAGAGAAAAAAGTGGGGTATAAAAAGGTAGAGAGGGACCCAGGGGTGTGGAGCAACAGGTCAGGGAGAATGAGTCGGGAAGGAGGAAAAGGCGGCTTAGGAGAGTGCTTCTTGTGCACTTGCTGTTGGAAGCACAGGTTTGGGCCCTCCTGGACTTCTTGAGAAGCACGCAGAATGCATACTAGGATTGTTTACCCGTAACATTTATCCACCAGCTTCTTTTCCCAACTGTTTGGGAGTCGTCCCCTTGCATGCTACCTCTTGCACAATCTAAAGGACACTTTTCTAGGCTGAATGAATTCCTTCTGCTTTGGAGAAGACCCCCAGGCCACACAGCAGAAAGGCAGAGTGTATGCACAACTGCAGGGGACCTAACGGTCCAGCAATAGTAGACCCAGGACTCCAGAATTGTGTACAAGGAAGCCACTGTGTGTCATGCACAGACCTGGGACTCTGGAATTAACCGAACAGCAGATTTGCAGTATATAAAAGTGGAGAGATCTAAAGGATGATCACTAACCCTAGTGAATTGAGAATAATAGCAATGCAAGATTGTTTAGTCTTAGTATAAAATGAATGGCCTGGATGAAGCTTGTGTAAGTTAATATGTGTTGAAGTCCACCTCCTAACCAGTCTAACAGCTCCCTGTAGTCAGGGAACATTTAAATCTTTGTACTGTGAAAGCCCATAACATGTACTCAGTATGTAGATATATATTACAAATGAAAGAAGAATTTGGGCTTAAAAAAGAACCAATAAAGTTAAGAGTGGTTCAGGAAAAGACGTGGAATAGGTGCTATTTGTAGTGGGCTTCACCAAACAGACTGCACTGTGCAGTATGTTTATAAGTATCTGTTAATATCATATATTATCTAATGTGACATTTTAGAAAAAAATCAATTCAAAATATTAATGAAAGGAAAGGAAATAATTTTAACTACCTCTAAATACAAGTCAATAAAATTACCTTAACTCTTCCATTATCATTTTCAACAAAAATTATAACTAATTAATTTCAGAACTAGATTTTTGATGACTGAAAACAAAATTAGTAATAAAATATGGTTCAATACTATTATAGACAGATACAGGTTTCCTTGTTTTCTTTATCTTTAATTTCTTTTTTTTTTTTACCATTTAAAATGTTATATTGTGATTCCTCTGAGTTTTCTCTATGACATTGGTCCTGACAATTAGGAAATCCTGCAATAAAGGTCAACAATGTTCATCTCTACAGATTGAACTGAATTTGAATAACTATTCTTGAAATCTTTTTTTAGCAGTTAATCCAGAGACTTTTCAGCTCATAGATAAATACATTTGTAAAATCAAAGTCTGTGCAGTGCTTTACTATTTAAAAAAATAAACATTTTATTAGTACCCTCAAAAATCAAGGGCTATAAAAGTAAAACCCTACAAAATTTGAGCAAATAATATAAATGTGTGTTTTGTTTCAGGTTCACAACAATAGTATATAATTGACTCTTCAGTTAATTGAAAAGCACAGGTCTTTTTGAGGACATTCATTCAAATCACATCTTAAGAAAATTATGCTGGTCAAAAACAAAACACAACAAACAAAAATACCCTATGCATACGTGTATCAGTTTTTTAGAACTACAGACATGCTTCATAGAAAGCAATCACAAAACCGTCATGTCATGAATTGGCAAACATTTATTTAAGTCACACATCTGGATATTCCATTGATTTCAAATTGACTAGCTCATACATCTTTGCCATACTGATATTGTAGGGTTTACTCACATGCCTGTAGATTAGGACTTTCAGATTACCTAAAATAGCCTTGTTTTAAGTAGATAAACAGGTATATATCCTTATATCATTTCAAGAAGATAAGAGAGAAAAAGGAAACACACAAACACTTTTTCTAAGCCTCCACATGGATCACATATTCTAATGTCCTGTTGGCCTAAGTGAGTTATATAACTGAACTCAGAATTCAGGGCTAGGGAAGTAGATCCAGCCTCTTTAGTGAGAGAAATTGTGAAGTCATATGGCAAAATAAAAAAAAAAAAAAACACATAGCTACAAGGGAGAAGGATAGAGAATGTTGGCCATTATTGCAATCAATCTCCTATACCTTGCATTGTTATCTCTAATAAAAGGGCATCCATCCTTGACCTCTACTACAGAGGTGTACTATGTAGAGGTCAACGATGTGTACTATGGGTACTATGTGTACTATGAAAAATCGTTCATATCTATGGTTAGTTCTGTGTAATCAAGTCCACTTGAAAAGCTATTAGGACCACAGAAGCTGTTACTGATCAACTTTTAAGGATCATTAAGACGTGGGTTATACTGGAATCCAGTCCAATAGTTCACTTATGAACTATATTATTTGTATAATGACTCTTATGGCCCTATTCTTTCTTTACATCTTTCTGACGTGGATACTTATAGTTTTCATGATCTATTTTATCTTTATAAATAGGTCTGTTATTGTTTTGGGGCTAGGAGAAAATGAGCTAATTAGCTACATTCATTTGTTTTTCATAGATAAATGGTCATGATGTTCTTAGCTCTGATAAAATCAAGTAGACAAAAGCAAACTATAATGTTAATCGACACATGAGTTCATCTAATATTAATTTTTAGGGCACCCACAATGGATTTCTGTATAAGATTAGTCTCATTAACCCACCATCTATGAACAAATGCATCTTCATACTTGTGTCCTCCTTAACAGACAGGATTGCTCATTGCTTCCTCAGTAAGTATTTCCTGAACTGAACTGGATGAAATTATGACAACATAAGTTAACATAAGTAATTCTCTGGTGCTTTTTATTTTTTAAAAATGTTAGTTAGAAAAAAAGAGGTCAGCATACCTAAACCCTTCCTTTTAATCTGCCATAACTCAATTTGGTAATTCCTGCTCTGATTTTGTCACAGGCGATGGTGATGAGAAGATTAAATGAGACGAAAAGATAAAAGCTAAGAAGATAAATATTCTTTTTGTAATTCCAACGTGAAAATGAATTGGCGAGGGCTAGATTTCAGGGGTTTAAAATTTTGTTCCCACATATGAAGTGGGAGAGAGAGAGAAAGAGAGAGAGAGAAAGAGAGCAAGAGAGAGAGGGAGAGGGAATATGTGTGTCGTTTTGAAATCAAAATTTTGACTGCCATATAAAGGCACTATATAATCTGAGAATAGATGAATTTCATTCCTAGTCTGTTCTACCCTTCTTACAAGTCACATTAAACCCCAAAATATCTATATTTCTTCTTAATGTAAATGATACTAAAATTAAATTATTTCCATTAATTTTATATCCTGGTTACCATAAATTGCCATCTCTAAAAATTTATAGGAGAATTTTGACGTATTTAAATGTGATGTATAACATAGTCAGTTATAGTTTGAAAGCTCTTTGGTTCTTAAAATTCCTTAAGATTATCATTACAAAAATTTATGTTAATTAGGCATCATAAAGTAAGCAAAGTCTAGATCACTGTAGTCACATATGTTGTTTAAATGCCTGTCAAATTAACCTCTATTATCTTATTTATAATAAATGTATTCTCATCACATGCATAAGAGTTTATACATTATAATTTAAAATACAACAAATTGTCCAAAGGAAGAAAAGTTTATGAATGCTTTTGGCAGTAATTGTATGTTGAAAAATAACATTTTATTAATAATTCAACATAAACTGTTTGGCAGATCTTTTAAATATGGTTGAATTCTGAGTTTTTCACTGTATATAAGATTCTAGGTCCAGCAAGCACAAAGCTTAGCACCATCTCTACAGAAGGAAGAAATTCTTTGCTTAAATAAATAATTCATACTGAGGAAAAAAGCAAAGAGAAAGCGGCTAAATATTTTTCACTCTTGAGAGTTTTGACCGTTACTATTGCTAATACTGATCAACCATTGCACACTTCAAATTCAACACATTGATACATTGCTGAGAATATTTATATCTCTAGAACAGGTGATTACTGGAGTCAATTTATTGAATAATACATTGATACATTTTGCTTTTTTATATTTATATGATTGTCATTGTAGAGTGATTACTTTTACAATATTATGAAATCACTGTAGCTTTTAAACAAACTACTAACTAGTGTGACATCACCTAATACATATGCACAAAAGGAGTTCCTGACCTCCTGGTGGAATTTTTCTGGTATACTCACTGGAGTCATCAACCATTATTTTTCCAAACTATGTGACTAAACTTAAAGACCTTTTCAAGGACCTGTCTGCTTACTTACCCTGATCACATTTACACTCTTAAGACCATTTGCTTCTGTGACGGGCGCAAGTAACGTTGAAATATTGAGGATGGTTAGGTTCTTCAAAAGAAAGGTATCTCTGTGGCATCCATTCAAATGCATTGTTTCACAGGGGATGTATTTCGAGAAAGGGCAGATGGTAGCATTTCCCAGAACATCTGTTACCCATCATTCTTTCACAGAGCAACCCAGATGCTGTTGACAACTTGTATGTAAATCATGCTGACAATTTGTTCAGCGTCTTTCCTGCTGAGACTGAGGTTGTCCTGGTCACACCATTTATCAGATATAGGAAAGTCTCTGCTCCCATAAGAACAGCTCCAACTGTGTTTTGGCCACAGAACAATAACAGCCATTAAATCAATGGAACAGTTTATCTACCTTGAAGTTATCTCCATATTACAGCAAGGATTTCCTACCTCACCATCTCTAGTCTTATCTGAAAGTGTACACTAGATAGTAAATGTTCCATAGAATAGAAAAATGCCAAATTGCTTCCTGATATTTGTCCTTAACTTCTATTATTATTTGTTAGGGGTAATCATTTCTTTGACCTTGCATTTTAAAATTACTTTCATCTCAGGGAAATGGCATATAAGGGGAAAATTATGCATGCATTGCTATATAAATGTCAGATTTTTTAGTTTGCAAATGCGTGCTATAAAATATTCACAGTACGGAAGTTGATTTACAATCCATTTCAGTCTGTAATCTATCTTCTTCTAATTTTGCACCTTGTATCAGGATGCATTTCTTACATTGTAGAAAAGAAAACAAAAAGAAAAAAAAACAATCATTTCTTTAATTAACCTACTCATGCAAAGGATAAACTAAAACCATTGGCATTTATTAAATGATTGTTGCTTTTCTAAACAAACTTAATTAGATCATAATACAAGTTGTAAAAAGGGAAAATGCATAATTAAAATTTAAAATACCTAAGCCTATGAAAACATGATACATAAGCTGAGCTTCCTGTTAAAATAATGAAGATAAAAAATGAAATATTGGGTTAAGTAACTTTAATACAAATTTGCATACACAACACCAACTTAATTTTGCTAAGTAAATAAATTTTACTTCGGCTGTTGATTAATCTACATCTCATAGTAATTGATTTTATCTCAGGCATTTTTGTTACACAGTTATAGGTTGAGACAAATGAGAACACTGTGTTGAACTATAAAATATAAGTATGTTCCACTCATAGTTTAAAATTATAACATATATTATATACAATATATGTGTAATGCATTACCTATATTATAATACACACCTACAGTTACAAAATGAAACCTGTCACTGTTAGATTGGCTCTCCATCTCATAAAAATGTGTTCTGAATAGGAACAATAATTATTTGCACTATAAAAGAAGGTAAAGATAGTTTTGGGTGGGTTCTTTTCCAGACAGCTAGCCTATGAAATTATAATTACTTTAGATTAAAAACAATGCTAAATTTCAATTGTACCTAAGAGTGAGCCTTCTGGCTCTAAATCAGGGGTATCTACACAGAATGTCATAGAATTTTAACCAACCTTCTTGGCTGAGGCTTTTTTTTTAAGCTTTTGCTGTGGGTGGTAAAAGATAGATTCGTCTATAAGTTATGTTAAGTATGCATTAGAATTTGTACATATGTGTAACATCTGGAAAGAACATTCATCATACATTATGTCATTTGATTAAATATAAATAATATGATAAAATCAAGTTTTGCAAACTTGTATTTATTTTTATTTTTATATTAGTTAATAACTTAGATGTAACAATATTAATTTTCTAAGAAAACATCCTGAATTTTCTGGCCCTACAGCAAAGTATCCATTAAGAGTTTTTTAAGTGTGTTTACCACATAGTAACTAAGTCAATTAGTTAAATTAGTAGATATGGGGTTTTATTTTCTTATTAGTCAAGTAGCTTCAAAATAGGAATATCCTTGTGTATAATTATATATGTATCTACTAATTGATATACATGTGTGTGAGCACATACACAAACACCCTTTTTACACTATTGGATCCCATCAAATAAATTTAAGAAGAAACAAGGAAGTCAAAGCAATTGGTCATGTATATTCTGAGTAGCCAACGTCATCCAGATTAATCTGTATTGAATAGATCCTACAACTGTACCTATGAAATATCATATTGTGAAACATAACTGTGACCTGAAACTCTTGATCTGAGGTATATTTCTTCAAGACCTTATGACTCTGTCTGTTGAAACACAAAATTCATCAGAGCCCTCTTGTTACTGGCAGTGTTCATGAAGTCATAAATTGGGTCACCATACATTCTCCTTGCCCAAGACATTTCTGTTATGGTTGTTTTCCTGCTCAGTTAATAATGTCCCCATTCACTCCAACGTGTGCAGGTATAGATGACAAATTATATGACCACATTACTTCCTAACCACCCAAGTGCATCATGGTGCTGGAAGAAATCTGTCATCAATTTATATCTGGGAAAATTGTGAAGCAGCTTAGTTCCTGGTTTATGAATTACACATCCAGAATGTTTGTGCCAGTTTCCCCAAACAGGTATCTGTGGCTCCTTGTTAGGTTTCTTTAAGTTCAGTTAACATTAACTTTGACACAGTGGTTCTAAATGAGAATTGCCATTCCCGCCTCACATACTGGCAAGCAGGGATTTTTCCTATTTTTAGGACCATAGAAATCATTACATAAAGAAAGTCTGTTTATATCTGTGCCTGACAACTTGACTGGTCTCACACAGAAGGAAAGATAATAGATGTGAAAAGTGTTTAAGTACATGGTGCTTTTCTGCTTCCCAATTTATCAGGAGCTTTGACAAGGAGAAATGTAAGATCCCGGTACTCTGAGGGGGCAAGCTATTGTTCGAAGTTGACCTACAAATGTATTCTGACGTGGTAGCACATCACCTTCTAAAAACTCGGCCAGTTGTACATGCTCCGTGTTAGGTGTGTGTTATCTTATTTCATTAGTGGCAGAAATCATTTTGTCTTGTTGCTTCAAAAGTACAAAACATATTTGTTTTAAATTGGGCATAAAAGGTCACGATTCTGCAAATAGCAGTTATGTCAATAATTAAGTCAATTACTATAAAAAGAACAAAATCCTTGTAATCAGTAGCTTCTCTCCTTGTGGCTCAAGATTAAATCTATGGGCCTTACGTGCTATATGAAATTTAAGTATATCACTTTGTACTTTAAAACACACTTCCACTGGGTCATCCTGGAATGTGTTTTGAAATACCAAGAGATGGGGGCGCCTAGGTGGTTAAGTCAGTTAAGTCTCTGACCTCGGCTCAGGTCAGATCTCACGGTTGTGGGTTCCAGCCCCCGGTCGGGCTCTGTGCTGACAGCTAGCTCAGAGCCTGGGTCCTGCTTCCGGTTCTGTGTCTCCTTCTCTCTCTGCCCCTCCCCCTCTCATGCTCTGTCTCGCTCTGTATCAAAAATAAATAAAACATTTTAAAAAATTAGAAATACCAAGAGATGGAGCTAAAGCCATGATGTCTCTGGAATGATAGGGTCAGGGAATGGCTTAAAGTTGGCTTTAATATGTACGTATTGTTTCCAGCTCAGACAGACTGGAACTAAATGCTGGAACTAAACCTTTCAAAACATTACTAGTTTCAAATGGTGAGCTGAGTACATATCATCTCTTCTTTGGGCATGAAACCCATTCATTTATGAAATATTAATAAATAATAACAATATATACTTCTATTTGCAAGCAACAAGAAGGAAATTTGCTTGCTTAGAAAAAGTGAAAAAATATCTTAAAGTTTAAATATAATAAGAAACAAAATAAGGATCTAAATTGTAGTTTGAGGGACACTCAAGAGAGCACCTTAGATTGATAACACAAATGGCACTTTCTTTCAGGCAATGGAAAAGTTTTCACTTACCTTAGTGATGGCACTCCACCAAGGGTGACAGATTAATCTAACTGAAACTTTAAAATATAAAGATCTATATCTTTCCTATTTATTGGGTTTCCTGGACTTAAACGTATGATAAAAAATAATTCTTACTCGGTATATTGTAATATATATATATATACAACTCTCCAATCAGGGTTTTGACTAAAGCAAAAAGAATAAATCATATCAATTTTCTTGAATGCCAGAGAGACGGTCCCTGAAAATGCCCACAAAATATGCAAGTCTATGTCTCAAAATGTTGAATAAGCTTCCTAATGAAATAGAGATCAATGTGTTCTAACAATCATAGTTCCCCTCAAAACTTTCCTGAAATCATTTTAGTTGCCTGACTTTAAATTGGAAATATTTCAGTGTCTACAGAGCCTGTATTACCAACAACCAATACATCAGCAAAAGAACCTAAATGTGCTAGCTTTTCCCCAACTCCATTCATATATAATCCTAATTAACAGGATCATTCCACTATGACACACTGCTTTAGAACTTTCCAGGCCAGTTATTTTATGATCAGACTTGGGAGTCAAATGTAGAGGTAAATTTCATTTCCAAACTAAAGATGATGCTATTAAAGACTTAGTATTTGCTATCTCCTAACTGTGAGCATTCTTGACTTAAAAATGCCAGAACAGGAGCGCCTGCCTGTCTCGGTTAAGCATCAGCCTCCTGATTTCAGCTGAGGTCATAGTCACATGGTTTGTGTGATCAAGCCCAATGTCAGGCTCTTCACTGACAGCACAGAGCCTTCTTGGGATTCTCTCTCTTCCTCTCTCTCTCTGCCTCTCTCTCTCTCTTCTTCTCTCTCGAAATCAGTAGATAAACATTTAAAAAATGCCACAGTAATGTGAAGATGATCAAGGTTTCCCTCTCCAAGCATGTAGCTACAATGGTAAAATTAGAGGGAAAACAAAATGAATATAATAAGGTCTTCTTTATATCCCAAACTCTATTCTATTACCTAAAAAGGAGACAATGTCTCCATCTGACTAGTTTCTTTCTTCATTTTATAAAAGCAAACATATTCAACACAATATCATTTTACTACTTATTGTTATCCTTTTTTTAACCTACATTGGTATTTTAATCCAATCTGATATTCAACAGACATTTAATAAGGGCCTCACTGGTGATAGACAATTTCATAGAAAATGCAAGAACTGAGTTATGTGGAACTCTATTGGTTTTCATTACTAGAAACACTTTGCAGGTAGACCATTTTCAGGTAGAACTATTTAATTGATCTGTTCTTACATCAATATAAGAATGAGAGAAATTGCTTCCTGACAAAGCAAGTCATGATTTGAAGCTTTTTAATGAAAGCATTTTGTTTTTGTGATGTCTTCATGTAAGAACATGAATTCAAACCTTTAAAGACTAATTTAATATACAAACAACTTAGAACAAGGAGGAGACATAATCTGTATTCCACATATGTGTTTTTATCATTATGGAACAGGAACCAATACAGAAAGCAATTTTTCTAATATAAACAGTATAACATATAATATCTTAACATTGGTTTTAATTAAGTGAACATCTTCTTAGGCAGAACTATTAGTTTCCTGGGGTTGCTCTAACAATGTACCACAAACGAAGTGGCTTAAAAAACATAAATGTATTGTCTCACAGTTTTGGAGGCTCGAAGCCTGAAATTATGATATTGGAAGGGCCATGCTCCCTTTGAAATCTGTAGGGACTCCATTGTCTTTTCTAGCTTCTGGTGGTTCACCAGCAACCCTCAGTCCTTGGCTTCGTAGCTGTATAACTTCAATCTCTGCATTTATCATCACAAGACATAGTGCCAGTGTTTCTTTTTCTTCATTCATTTATCTTCTTATAATACACGAGCCCTATTGGATTAAAGGCCCACCTTATTCCACTATTCATCCTAGCCAGGTACATCTACAATGACCCTATTTCAAAATAAAATCACATTCTGAAAGGTACTTAGATTAGGACTTCAACATCTTTTTGAGGGAATACAATTCAGTCCATCATACCTGATGTTCTTAATTATTTAAAAAGTCAACAGAAACTAATTCAGTTGATCAAAGAAATTTGGATATCCTTG
The DNA here is from genome assembly GCF_006229205.1 of Suricata suricatta. Lineage (NCBI taxonomy): Eukaryota > Metazoa > Chordata > Mammalia > Carnivora > Herpestidae > Suricata > Suricata suricatta. Next base: position 129,354,140 of record NC_043705.1, on the reverse strand, counting down.
CCCTCAAACTTTTTGGCTGAAGAATCAACCAAGCATCTATGCCACCCCAGAGATATTCCTGAGTTGCTATGAGAGTAAAGAGAATGAATACTCTGGAAATTATGCAAATTAAATTGTTTTTGCTAAAGATGACGACTTACAATATCAGCCAAATATTTCTCTAAGTTTTGAGGAAATGTGTAAGCTACTTCTTGAAGAAAACCTTGGCGAGCTTTATTGACACTGGAGCTACATCCATTCTCTGGGTGTAGGCGAGAAAACTATCCAACTAGAAGAAAGTTCTGCTTTAGTGTTTTAACTTCAAAATACAATGTTTTTACTCATGCCTTCTTACAGACCTAGCATAACTCATCACCTTCAATCACATAAAAGAGGGAATGCCTTTCTGAATAAGCTAGTCTTAGCTCAATCTCCTTATGTGATAAAGGGAATTGTGCCTTTAGATGTTCATACTAAAAATCCATTCACATTCCTGATATATATCTTCTTACATTAGCAGGAGATGGAAGCCTACACGTTTGAATTCAACATAGAATACAGATGAAAACATCTCTACCATTTCAAGGTAAAGACTCAAATTCAAAGTAACACCCAAATTCAACAGAGATATTCATAATATTTAACAATCATCCAAGAAGTACAGGCCAATCAGAATAGATACTATTTTTAAATAAATAATGGATCTTAACCAGTGCAGACTAGTTGAATATCTCTCTTGGCTTACAATAACAATTATACTTGGTTGGTATTTCTATGGCTTTGTATGACATTTTTCTGTAATAGAGCTTTCCTAGGTAGATTAACAAGCTACTAAGAAAATATAATCTATTAAAATTTTAACTTTAATTTTGAGAAGTGATTAGCGATTCTCTTTCAAAATTTCTGCATTTATATTATTAGATGCTTTTAACTTATTAAAAATTTTATACCTTAATAAAATAGAAAGTGAGATACATGCAAAATTCTATATAACTCTTTATTAATTTCTTAAGCTTTTCCAAGATAATAATGTTAGGATACTGTTTCAAGTTAACTTTATTCTAATACACTCAATGAAATTTGCATTATTTTAAATTTGAATATTAAAGAAATTATTATGATATTGTTTTAAAAGATCGCTTGCACTGTAGTTTGCCAAGGTAGGTTTTTTTTTCCCCGTTTGACTGGTCCTTCCTAAGTCCTTGAATATTCTATATTGCAGATTTTAGCAATAAATCACAAGGTGCAGGCAATATTTCTTCCTAAATAAAGGAAAATGTTTTCTCCATCCTTACACCTGTATTTTTCTTAAGTGAGTACTACTCAAGAATGAATATACAATAATGCTATTGTTTATTTCAATATTAATTTAATGTATGTCTAGAGTAGAAAATGGAGATATCTTTTTCCTGTCCACGTAAAACTATTTATTTGGTCCATCTAATTTGCTTACCCTCTATGACTGATCACATCATCTTTAGTAATATAATATCCAAATAATTCTTGAGTACTTTCATTATGAACTTGTAAACACACTTTTATTATTGTTATTGTTATCATAAAAATAATATCCCTCATTGCTTTGAAAGAAGAGTCACAGTTTCAAATAAAAGTGGACATGTCAGAGGGTCTAGATCCTTATTTCTACAACACAAAATTACTATAAATTCTCCCAGTTTCTGTTTATGCAGTACTGCTGCACTGAAGTGTTCCATGCTATCTTGTGGGGTTTGGAGCATCACAAAGTTCCTAAATCATGCCAGACAAGGGTTTGCTTTCAAAGGTTTAGACAAGGTTGGTATATGTAACTCTAATTTTCTACAGCAATTAAGAAAAATGTGAGATTTATAAAAATATTCATAGAATAAATATTTATTGAATAATCCCAATAGGAGTGTTTTGTTGTGTTTTTGCTCTTGTCGCTGGCACTGCTTTGTTTCCAGGAACCTTTTCACCCAGTTCTCACCCTTTAAAATGAGCCATAGCCAGTTCACAGTGGAGACACCCGGCTTCCCGTTTAAGGTTAGCAGGACCTTTCAGATTGTATCCACTCCCTTTTACATCCGAAGACAGTCATGCCCACAGAGGTAGATTTAAAAGAGATCATAAGACACTTTTCTACATAAATTTTAAATAGATTTTGGTATTTGTAAATGTGTTTAAAAACCTCCTAATATTTCTTCCCAAATATTTTGCTTTATTTGTTTATTTTGATTCACTAGACATATAATTTAACTTGCTTATTCCTAAATAAACATTTAAAGGCATGAGGAATATTCTTTTGTTTTCAAAAAACAACTCAATGTACTGACAGCATGTTCTTTCAAGGTGATAATTAACAGAACTAACTTGCACTGAAGGCAAGTATCAATTCTTTAAAGGATTTAAGATCAGCAATGACTCCATTCATGATCTCACCACGGGAGTCCCAATGTCGCCAAAATGCCCAGACTGACAGGATCCTAGAAGAAATTCCCTCAGCATCTCTGCCACCTGTCTTTCTGTCTTGTTATCCACTTTGCCATTCTACCATCTGTCGCGCTGTGGAAGTGACCTGTAATTAAGAATTTTGAAGTAAATCCACTCTAAGTTATGATTGGACACAGTCTTCCATGGCCTTCAGATACAACATTTCTGTTCTTGCTGTTAGTCAAGAATTCTTTTGCATGGGGCATGGAGAAGACTGGCATGTGCAGAAAATAACCTTAGTGTCTTAATGACCACTAATTATGCATTTTGTCTTTCAAACAGCACAGTTATATGACAGCCAACCAGCTGCTTCTCCGAGAAGGAAGAAATAAGGTTTTTTTGGGTGGGGATATTTTGTATATTGTGTTTCTCTCTTTAGACTATGACACATAATTTGGGTTTATTGCATTTTTCTCCTTAGCATATGATGCATATTTTCATTTTTCTCAAATAATTTCTTCATACCACGAAGTTACTTTTAATTTTCTTTAAAAACATATAGTATAGGGACACCTTCGGCTCAGGTCCGGATCTTGAGGTGGGTAAGTTCGACCCCGACCTGGGGCTCTCTGCTGACAGCTCAACCTGGAACCTGCTTAGGATTCTGTATCTCCCTCTCTCTCTCTCTACTCCTCCCCCACTCACACTGTCTTTCTCTCAAAAATAAGTAAATATTAAAGTAAATTAAAAAAATTAAAACATAATTTTCTTTTTAGTATATTTTTAATGTAATATAAAATGGGTCATATAAAATACATGTTTGGAAAGCAGAAAAAAGAATGACTAATTTAAAAATCTGCTAAAAAAGATCAATTATACATTGTGAATGATATTGCAAAATATCATGAATTTTATTTTAATATCAGTATTCCAAATGCCAGATGTTTCCATAATGATAAATCCTGTGAGAGGAGGAATTTTTCTCACTTTATTTTTAATGATTTCAAAATTTATTCAACTCACAGATTTGTTAAAAACACTGCAGATATTTTCTTGAATTTCCATATCTTCTGCTTCTTAAGACAACACATTACCCAAATTTGGAGTAATTTTTACAGCAAATTAAACCATATCACTTGTAAGTAGAATATCAAGCATCACTAAGTAAAAGGGAAATGAGAAAAAGTGAGCTTGGATCAGTTAAAAAAATTAGTGAACTCTCCACTTTCATAAATCTCATCTTTAGCAATGACATACTATGTATTTTTTAAAAATTTTTAATGTTTATTTAATTTTGAGAGAGAGACAGAGAGAGACAGAGAGTAAGAGAGAGGCAGATAGGGAGACACAGAATCAAAAGCAGGCTCCAGACTCTGAGATGTCAGCACAGAGCCCCACACTGGGCTTGAACTCACAGATCATAACCTGAGCCAAAGTCGGAGGCTGAACTGTCTGAGCCACCCAGGCGCCCCACATACTATGTATTTTTAATAGACTGTGCTCTAAACATGTTCAGCTACTGAGGTTACTTGCTGAAGCCCCGACACAGTCCTCAGGCATGTTCTTAAATACCTCTAGAGCTCTCCGACCCACACCTTTCTATCTGCTTTGGATAGTGATCATTGCTAGAATGCTCTTAATAGTAAATCAAAAGCTCTTTCCAAACTCCCATTTTCATGCCTAAGTTTTAAACCCTCGGGAGATACATCTCTTTTTTCTTTGTTTCTTTTTTAGGTTTGTTTGTTTATTTATTTATTTATTTATTTATTTATTTATTTATTTATTTTGATGAGAGAGCATGAGTGGGGAAGGGACAGAGAGAAAGAGAGAGAATCCCAAGCAGGCTCCACACTGAAGTGCAGAGCTGGACCTGGGGCTGGATATGGGGCTCGAATTCAAAAACTGTGAGGTCATGACCTGAATGGAAATTAAGTGTCAACCATTGAACCAGCTGAGACACCCAGGCACCTGCCTGGTGAGATACATCTCAATGCAAACCCTGCTTCACCTCACAGTTGATCACAATGTGAACTTAAAGTTTATTTCTCAAACTAGAGATTTCTAATCATTTTGCCACTCCAAAAAAGCAAGAACTTTTTAATCTCTTTAACATTTTTAATCTCTTTAACATCCTAATGGTACTCTAAGACACATAATTTTTATTTTAATATATTATTGGCTGTCATATTGTGTAAAATAAGTGGATCTTTACCTACTATAAGCCATTACTGCTGACCATCTGAGTGAATGATGAAGTATCTTATGATGAATAAGGGATAAGGGGTATAGAGAGATAACTTTAGTGGAAGCATCTAATTTTTCGGTGCTTAAACACACACACACACTCGCACAAATATACAGGGCATTAAAATCACACCTGACAGCCAGTTACAATTATTTATAAGTGTCTGTGCATATAGTTAAGTTATATAATCTTGATATCTTTTCAAGATACATTATACACTATGCACTTAATATAGTATCTCTATTTCTCCAAATTACTGTAACTCCTTATGATACATGCTTGTACATGTATATAAACATGTATGCACATAACCACACATGCATATGCACATACATACATGTAGTGCATGATAAATGCAGTTTATCGTCTAACAGCATTTCTGAGATGTGGTCCAAAATGTTCACTGCCGTATCTAAATTTATTGATGCTTGGATGACAAAAACAATTAAAGCTGTTGACTCCAATTGGTGAAAACAACACGAAGATACTTGTGCCCTCCTATCCTTATTGTTTATTCTTCCTCACTCATTTTAAATAAACCAATGAACCGAAATGAAGTGAGCATGGGAGACTTTTAAAAGCCGGCTGCTATTGTTGGCATGGATCTGAAGCTAATGGCTAATCTTCAAGTACAGCGCCTGTCTTGCTAAAACCTGAGTCCTCTTTCATCCCACAGCCAAATGTTTCTGAGCCAAAATTGGGGGACAGTTCTTAAATTCCCGAATCTCTTATTTGAGAGTGGTGTGGGATAAACAGAGGAAGTGTAGAGAAGGAAAATGTTGTGTATCCTCACTCCGTTCTCAATAAGATTTTATCTCTAGTTTGTGCTATTATTTTAAAGAAAAAATATGGAAAATATGTCTTGTGAATTATCAAAGATATGATCTATATTTAGGTACTGAATATGCTTTCATTATTTTATATATGAACAGAAATATTTGAAATTAAATATACTACCATCATTGTAAAATATTTTGCTTATATATACTGCATTTGCCTATTGATAGATTTGGCATTGTTGCATCTGGCTTATTAATGTTTGTGTTATTTTTCAAGAATTTTCAAATGGCACACTTTGCAATCTATAATGTGGAACTTTAGTGTAGTGCAACAGATATTTAGGCAATTATAAAACTAATGTCTTTTATTTTGTCATAATGGTAATTAGACCTTGGTTTACAATTTTCCAGAATTTTAGAAAACATCCACTTAACAGTGTTCAAATGAACAAATTGAAATTAACACTTTGGACAGTTTAGTGATAATTTAGTGAAACAGAATGCTTACAGTGATGTTTTTTTTAATTGACCAGCCATCAATTTGGTGAATTACATTACTATAGAAGACTGCTTCATAATCAACTAGTCATTTAACTTCTCTTTGCTTTACTTATTCTACTTCTCTTACTCCAGTTGCCAAAAAAGGTTTACAAATGTAGGTTTTGTATTAATGATGCATCTATATATGTGTGGGGAGCGGCAAAGACTCAGCTGCTTGGCCATTTGCTAGCCGGATTTGTCACTCCCAGAGGGGAGTTGCAGAATGGGCAGGGGAGCGCCACTCCCTGCCAAAGAAGCCAAAAGACCAAAGATCAACCGCCTGCAGGCAGGGTGGTATCGGCCCCTCAGGCGCTGTGCTAAAACCCTTTAGTCTAGTTCCCCTTTTACTCCAGTCTTAATCCCTTAACCCTGTTTCCTAGCAACCGACCTGGGTCAGCTGCCTTGTTTTCCCCGCCTTGAAACCTTTATAAGAGACAATTTTCTGAATAAAGCTCTCTCTTTCTTGCCTGATCGGAAACCGTGAGTTGTGTTTTCACTCTCTGCATCTCTCCCTCCTGCCCCTTTTTTCTCTCCCTCCCTCAGGAAAAGAACCCAAGACGATTTTCCGCCCTGCCGGTCGGGGCGGACAGACAGGTACCGCCGAACGCCGCCGGGGAAGAGCGCGCTGAGACCTGGCTCCCGGGTTACGACATATATGTATATGCATGTTTATGTACATTTAAGTATCTCCATATACGTATATGTTAATAGGTACATCTATGTAGTTGGTCCAAATATAAAAATATAGTTGTCAAATATAGTTGAAGGCTTTGGGATAGAAGAGTATATAATGCAAAGTTCACATGCACAAGTATATATAAATATAAAAATATATATTTTTAAATGATGAACACATGTAAAAATTATTTCCATTTTTTAAAAATTAAGTCTTTAATCTATCCCATTATAAGTCTTTAGTAAATATTCATTTCCTAGACACAACACATTATGAAATAAATCTGTATAAATAAGTCTATATAAATCTTTCTCCTTATTAAAAATAATAAAAAAACATAATGAAATGAGATTGGAATAGTTGTCTGATGATAACATTAGACTTGAAACATTTCTCTTCAGAATACCAAGAATTGGGATGCCTGGGTGGCTCATGTGGTTAAGTGTCTGGCTTCAGCTCAGGGTGTGATCTCACAGTTCGTGGGTTCAAACCCCGAGTCGGGCTCTGTACTGACAGCTAGCTCAGAGCCTGGGGCCTGTCTTTAGATTCTGCATCTTCCTGTATCTCTGACCCTCCCCTGCTCACAGTCTCTCTCTCTCTCTCTCAAAAATAAAAATAAAACATCAAAAAATTAAAAAGAATACCACATATAATTATTATGATAATGATGATGATGTTAATTTTTTAAATTTTAGTTAGTCCAGAGAAATATAGAAAATGTAATGTAAATGAAGAAAAACGCAGAAAAATATTTTTTATAAGATCTAATTTAATGTCAATAAAACTTGTGAGAATAATATAGCCAAACATCACGAGACAGCCTTCTGGTTTCCCCCAAACCCTTCATCATGCTTCCTAACTTTGTCGTCCACGGATGAGTCAACCACACTCGTGGACAAACAGTACTCCAATCTGCTTATTGTCCTCACTCAGCCGTTTTCCTGCCTCCTCATGTTACACTCCAAACTCTGGAAATATCCGTTAACTCTCTTTTTCTTCCAGATCAAGTACATTCACAGAAATGCTCTTTACCTCTTTTAAGACCCAAACCACCACTCCTGTTCAGGCTTCCTCCATGTCTGTATAAACTTAATCCTATTATTCATAATTAAAACCTATTGCTTATTAATATTTTCTACTGCGTTTTACTTTACTTTCTCTTACTCACCAGCCTTGAGTTTATCTTATAATCCAAATATACACGCAAACTTTAGGAAATTTCTAGAATAAGAAACACAACTAAACTGAAGGAATATAGTAATATTCAAAAATATACTCTCTAGGGGCACCTGCGTGGGGCAAATTGGTTAAACTCTGACTCCTGATTTTGGCTCAGATCATGATTTTGCGCTTGTGAGATGGAGCCCGCTGGGGGGCTCTGTGCTGGGCTTGGAGACTGCTTGAGTTTCTCTCTCTTTTCTCCCCCTGACCCCCCCCATGCTTGCACGCACACACATTCTCTCTAAATAAATAAATAAATAAATAAATAAATAAATAAGGAGCACCTGGATGGTTCAGTCGGTTAAATGTCTGACTCTTGTAATCATCTTAGGTCATGATTCCACGTTCATGAGTTCAAGCCCCACACTGGGCTCTGTGCTGTTAGTGTGAAGCCTGCATCGGATTCTTTCTCCATTTCTCTATCCCTTCCCCACACGATTGTGCTGTCTGTGTCTCTCTCTCAAAAAAAATAAACTTCAATAAATAAATAAATACTCTAAATAGCACTCAATGCCAACAATTATTTTTAAAAGAAAGCAATGAAGAAAACAATTCTATTTATAATAACAATAAGAAAGAAAGTGTCAAACAAGGGATTTGTAAGATTTATGTTAGATAATTATAAAAATAAACTAAAAGTTTAAAAAAAACTGTAAAACAAACATTTTTTCTTGGCTAGAAATACTCAATATTTTACATATTACAAATAGAGACTTTTTCTTTTCTATAAATGTAAGCTTAACTAAAGCATCTAGAGAGTGGTAATCAAATTAGAAAAAGTATAAATATTACACAAATAATAAATATAATTGGATATCTGGGAAAATTATGAAAAAATAAATAGCAAGACAATTATAAGTATAATAATTAGAAATGTTTGACATTCATATGTAAATAATGCAGATTAATAGAATCAAATAGAGAGTATCAAATAGAAACAAATATAATGGAAATTTAGTATATAACAAAGGACACCCTGAAAAGCAATGAAGAAAAAATTTTAACCAATATTGTTGATATACACATCCAATGATTTAAAGAAAAAACAATCTGAATACTAATACAAGCATTCACGAAAATAAAGTATCAAAATGTCAACTATTTAAACTTTAAAAAGCAAAATCAGATGAGTATATGAAAAGAAAAGCAAGACTAAACTTAAAAGTAAGATTGCAGGACAAATCCAAAAATAATATTTATCAATTTATCATTATTATGAAATAATCAAATCACTTTAGAAGTGAAAGCTTCGGGGTGCCTGGGTGGCTCAGGCAGTTGAGCGTCTGACTCCTAATTTATGTTCAGATCATGAACTCATAGTCATGTAATGAAGCCTATGTCAGGCTACAGTTGTCTTCTCTCTCAAAAAAAAAAATAAAAGTTTCAACACGAAGTTTTATTTTATTTTATTTTAATTTTTTTATGTCTTTTATTTATTTTTGAGAGACAGAGAGAGACAGTATGAGCAGGGGAGGGTCAGAGAGAGAGGGAGACACAGAATCCGAAGCAAGCTCCAGGCTCTGAGCTAGCTGTCAGCACAGAGCCCGATGCGGGGCTCGAACCCACGACCGTGAGATCATGACCTGAGCCGAAGCCCGAGCTCAACCGACTGAGCCACCCAGGCGCCCCTCATCACGAAGTTTTAAATGTCAAAACTTATCCATGTACTATCTATTTTTTAAAACCCTTAAAATAATTATGTGACCAACATGCATCTGAGAAACTTTAATACAGGTGTCTCATAAAGGTTGATTTTTGGGACTAAGAGGCCAAAGAGTCAATATATAAGCAAAATGCAAAAGATTTGGGTAAACTTAATATAATGCTCGTAAAAGTACATTTGTATTCAACAAGCCTATACCTGATTTTCTTTTCAATGACACAGAAACCAGCGTCATAGATTTCAAATGTCCTAGGTCTCAAAATAAAGGTAAAACAATATTCAAAATTACTAGGTATATTGAAACCAATATTAACATTTTTAAATAATATGCACACAATGTGGGTAAAAATAATAAAGAAAAATGTGTGTAAGCATTAATTTTAAGAACATGAATAAAAGAATATAATGAGGGTAGCTCAGCCTCAGTTGGTTACGGAGCCTGCTTCAAATTCTATGTCTCCCCCCTCACTGGCCCTCATCCACTAATGTTCTCTCTCTCTCTCTCTCTCTGTCTAAATAAATAAATAAATAGAAAAAATTTTAAATAGTATAATTAGATTAATAATAATGTACTTCTACCAGTAAATATTAAAACATGATATAAAAAACCCCTAAGATTAGTTGCTTAATTTCTCTCAGAAACACAAATATATGAATCACAAAAATGCATAAAATAATTATAAAAGTAGTCAAAGGTGACTATGTATTAAGATTTTTGGCCAAGGTGGATGGTTAGAAACAAATTTTATCATTTCTTCAAATAACAAAATTAACAAGTTTTGAAATGTTTTATTTTACAATACCTTAGCCTGAAATCTAGAAAACACCAGCTTAAAATAATTAAAATAATAAGTAACTCCATTTATACAAGAGATAAATTAAGGTGATATCAGAACTCAAGATTATCCCATGACTGCTAAATGTGTAGAGCAACCGAAAATGTACATCAAGCATATAAAGCAATTATGTGCCAACAACAATAACAAAATGATTAATCATCAGATTCCATTTTTAGAAAGACATAAAACCTAACAGTCTGTCAGGGAAAAAATGAGATCTAAATTTTGAAAGAGAAGAGAAAAAAAGATTTTTTTATTGAACAGTATAATTTACCTTAAATAATATAAAAAATACATAAAATTACCTGGACAATTATTAAAACCAATAAGAAATTCCATCAAGTTTGTCAGAAAAAGATCAACTATAATATGGTTTTTGTACACAACTCTGGTTAACAAATTGGAAAATGTGATAGGAAATATTTTAATGATCACTAGATTAAAACAGCAGCAAATATTAATAAGACTAACAACAAATCATGCAAGATGTTTATAAGATCTTTATGGGGAAAAATCCTAAGTAAACTGTAATGTAAGGTCATGCATAGAAATATTCAACAATGGAAAACTACTCATCTCCACACATACCCATAACTGTAATGCATTATCAATCAAAGGCCAATTACATTTTTTATGAAGGTTGATATGCAAATTCTAAAATGTGTTACTTTACAAGGGTTGGTTCAATAATATTTAATAAGCAAGGGAACTTAGATATTCGGTTTTCTAGGGCAGCCACAGATGTGGACTTCTGCAGCAACCTACCAGAATCCTAAATGTGTAATACAGAGGCTTTTACTGGGTTCAATCACATATTCAACCCTATAGCCTCAACAATACCTTCCTCCCTCAAGGCCATGGTCTTGAAACAGCTATGAGTGTGGGGATGGTAGATTAAATATACATTTTAAGGGCAGATGGGGTTAGGAGCTTCTGATTGCTTGTATCCAACCAGTGGTCACATCCTCTCAATTACCTCCTTTAACCTATACACCTCATGACCTGCTTTTACAATCCTTTAACTCCTCTTCTTTTCCAGTGTGCCCTGAGCGGTCAGCAAGTGGTTTCATTGGCTTGGAGATGGCTCATTTGACAGCTATCTGACTGCATTAGAGGCAGATACCACAGCAACAATATAGACTCATGCAAGAGAAAACACAGATCAAGATACTAATCCCCCAAATAAATGTTTTTTTTCTACCAAGCGCACTATGATCTGAACTACTTATTTATTATGTCCCCTAGACTGGGTATTGAATCACTGAGGGTTAAATGACATAAAATTTGATTTACTAAAGATGATACATTAGCAGACTCATCAGCTATGAACACTGAATAATGGCATAGGTGCTTTCTTATAAGGTGGTAATAATGTCCAAGTCATTCCTCTTTTGGAGGACCACCTTTTCCATTAGAGATATTTCAGTGACTAGTAAGCAGACTTTGTAGCCTATAATTTAAGGCTTGTAGGTTAATTTTAGTAAGGGCTTCTCTGTTTTATATTGTCTTCCAGACAAATGGAAGGGAAAATAGATGGCAGCCAAATGATCATACCAATGGAAAATAGAATATGCCATTTAGTCTTGAGGAGAGAGAGATTGACAGCTTTAGGCACTTGACCAGGTTGTATATACCACACATTGATCTGCCCAAAGAGTTGGGCAATGGCTGTTTCTGGAGACTTTCATTCTTTACATTATTGGGTGTTTTGGCAGAGTTCTGCAGTCTGGCATATAAGGCAAGAGGCCCTACTGGTTGATGATCCAAACTTATTAAAGCCTGGTAGTATTTAGCCCACCCAGCCAAGGTGGATTTACCTGTTAGTAATTTAATCTCTGCCCAAGTGCTGCATTCTTTATTTTTACCAACCCTGCTGCTTGCAGATTACATGGGATATAAAACTCCTATTCAGTGTCATATTCTTTTGCCCAGTCTAGAGTATCATGACCTTTGAAATGGATGCCCATTCACTGTCTATCCAGTGAGAGTATCTCTACATGGTGGAAATCTTTTCTAATACCCTAATGATGGCAACTTGGTTTGGGCAGCAACAAGGTAAACTCGGGTTAGGCCAAATGCACTGTCCACACAACCCAACGCATATGTAGAAACTTCCCTTGGAAGGAGGGGCCAATATAATCAATTTGATAATCCCTCACCATTTGGAAACTCTAGTGGATGACCCAAGACTTCTTTGGCAATTGGTCTGGGCATTGTTTACAACACACAAGACCTGTTGTTACTGTATTAACCAAGTCACTGTATTTCAAGCATAATCTGGCATTCTTGGCAGTATTTCACCTTACCTACACACTGTGGTGGTCACTGTTTTTATGCGCCAAATCTGCTATGTCTACTGAAGGGTCAGTTGTTAGGTCTCATACCTGAGATAGGGCTAGCTTCCTCTTGTGACCTCTTGTAACAAGAATATACTGAGTTAGAACTCTAGAAGATAACATTTAAAATGAATAAAAGTAGATTAAAAATGTGATATTAGTGCAGTAATAAACCAAACACAGATGAAACAAAATCTATAGTTCCAACCCAACATGATATTAATTAGTTCATTCTTTAATTTATATTCTAATTTAAATGCCACAACTGTGTTCTTGTTCATAGCACCTTATTATTATCAATGGGTCCCAAATGACACTTTCTTTACATTTTTTCCACTTTATCCTTTATTCTCACTGTTATTTCCCTACTTCCAACAGATGTTCAACTCAAAAAATGTTAAATGTCCTTGACTATCTGTCTCTGAGCATACAACTGTAGTTGTGGTTTTAGCCTGGGTATATAATGCTTAGTTGACATGAATACTTTGCCATATACATTTTTCACTTCTTCATTTTTCTCACTCATGTGTGTTAGTTCAATCTACCTTGCTAGAACTAGACATCTAGTTTCTTGTTCAATATATTTATGGTGCATGTCTAATATTACTCCTACAATAAAAACTTGTTTCCAAATTCTCTTTCATACCCCAAAATACACTAGAGTTAACCAACTGTATGGCCATTGATTTTCTTGATATAGTGTACCAGATTGCTTTAAACCAACAATTAAATACTCCACCCCTTCCTATTTATTTGAGTTACTATATTATCACATCTACCTATGCACATTTGCTTCTTAGCTTTCTGGTAGGTTTCATTAGTCCTTTATTTTCCTGATTTTTTGGCAAAGAAATGTTTTCAAAATATATATGGTTTTGTAGTACACTTTTATACCTGCCAAGTTAATTTCTACTTTTTTACTATTAAGAAATTAATTAGTATGGGTGGTGGGCACTGAAGAGAGCTTTTGTTGGAATGAGCACTGGGTGTTGTAAGGAAACCAATTTGACAATAAACTATATTTTGAAAAAGAAGAAAAATATGTTCAAAAGAAAATAAAACAAAGAAACTAATTAGTGATTGACTTTTAAACTTGTAAGATTATAAAATTACTTTGCACCCTGGAATAGAGAAAACTGCTCAATCTCTACTAGGACCCCATTGTATTGCTGCAAGCCTTTTGTATCTTGCTAGGGAAATAAAAGCAAAAATAAACTCTTGAGACCATATCACAATAAAAAGTTTCTGCACAGTGAAGGAAACAAACAACAAAATTAAAAACTGACCTACTGAATGGGGATAAATATTTTCAAATAACATATCTGATAAACGGTTAGCATCCAAAATATACAAAAAATGGATACAACTCAACATCCAAATAGTAATAATAATAATAATTAAATTAAAAAGTGTACAGAACACATGACTGGACATTTTTCCAAACAAGACATACAAATGGTCAACAGACACATGAAAAGATGCTCAACACCACTCATCATCATGGAAATACAAATTAAAACTAAAATGAGATCATCTCACATCAGTCAGAATGGCTAAAATCAGCAACACAAGAAACAACAAGTGTTGGCAAGGATGTGGAGAATTGGGAATCTCCTGCACTGTTGGAGAGAATGCAAACTGATGCAGCCACTCTGGAAAACTCTACGGAGATTCCTCAGAAAGTTAAAAATAGAACTACTCTACAATCCAGCAATTACACTGCTAGGTATTTACCCAAACAATACCAAAGTATTAATTCAAAGGGATTTATATACCCCAATGTTTATAGCAGCATTATCTACAATAGCCATATTATGGAAAAAGCACAAATGTCCATTGACTAATAAATGGATAAAGAAGTTTATATATGTGTGTGTGTATATATATACACATATATAACTCAGCCATGAAAAATAATAAATATTTGCCATTAGAAATGATGTGGATGGAGTTAAAGAGTATTATCCTAAGCAAAATTAGTCAATTAGAGAAATAAAAATATCATATGATTTTACTCATATGTGGAATTTAAGATATGAAACAAATGAGGATAGGAAAACAAAAAGAGAGAGAGGCAAACCAAGAAACAGAGTCTTATCCATGTAAACTGATGGTTACTAGAGGGGAAGTGGGTGGGGGGATGGGTAAAATAGGTGATAGAAATTAAAGAGTACACTTATCATGATGAGCACTGAGAAATATAAAGAATTATTGAATCACGTAATTGTATGCCTAATATAACAGTGTATTTTAAATATAAACCTGAAATTAAAATTTGAAAAATATTTTTATTTTAAAAATATTAAAATCAAAATAAATTTTATTTCAAAAATATTAATAAAATATTATTTTTAATATTACAATAAAATAATTTTTATTTTAAGTATTAAAATAAAAACTATGTATTCCTGCTATGTTGATTTCTACTTCTTTGCTCTTAAGAAACAATGATCTGGTTTATCTATTTTTTATTCAGATCTTCTTTATATTGCTTATTGACATATGTTTTCTTATTTATTACCAAGGATTGTTTTTACCATTGATGCATCATAATCACACAAAGAACATTAGGGTTTAATGTTATTATTTTACATTCTATGGTCTTAGATAAATGTATAAGGACATACACCCATTATTATAATATCATACAGACAGGTTTCACTGCCTTGGAGGCCCTCTGTGCTCTTCTAATCATTCCTCCCTGCCTCTAACTCTGCTAACCACTGATTATTTTATTATCTTCAAAGTTTTGCCTTTCTAGAATGTCATATAGTTGGAAGTATGTATATATATATATATATATATATATATTATGCTTTTCAGATTGACTTCTTTCACTCAGTGATATACATAAAGTCCTTCCATGTCTTTCCATAGCTTAATATCTCATTTCTTTTTTGCATTAAATAATATTCCATTGTCTAGATGTATTACAATTTAATTTATTTATCCATTTACCTACTAAAGCACATATTGGTTGCTTCCAAGTTTGGGCAATTATGAAAAAGCTGCTATAAACATCTATGTGCAGGTTTTTGTATGACATGAATTTTCACTTCCATTGGATTCAGACTGAGAAGCATGAATGGGGGCGCCTGGGTGGCTCAGTCGGTTAAGCCTCCGACTTCGGCTCAGGTCAGATCTCATGTTCCGTAGGTTCAATCCCCGCGTCAGGCTCTGCTGACAGCTAGCTCAGAGCCTGGAGCCTGCTTCCATTTCTGTGTCTCCTTCTCTCTCTGCCCCTCCCCTTCTCATGCTCTGTCTCTCTGTATCAAAAATAAATTTTAAAAAACATTAAAAATTTTTTAAAAAAAGAGAAGCATGAATGCTAAATTTTATGACAAGCTTGCTTAATTTTTCAAGAAACCACCAGTTTTCCAAAGGAACTATGCCATTTTGTATTCCTACCAGCTAAATAAGAGAATTCCTGTTTCTTCACCTCATCACCAGATTTCATATTGTCAGTGCTCTGGATTCTAATAGGTGTGCAGTGGCTTCTCATTTTGTTTTAATTTGCACTTCCCTAATGAGATATAATGTGGAGCATCTTTTCACGTACTTATATCTACTTTGGTGAGATGGCTGTTGAAATCTTTAGCCTATTTATTAATCACCTTCTTATCATATTGTTGATTTTTAAAAGTCCTTTGTATATTTTGGATAATATTCCCTTTCAAATTGTCTTTTACAAAGAATTTCTCCCAGTCTGTGACTTGTCTTCTCATTTTTTGATACTGTTATTTTCCCAGAGCAGATGTTTATAATTTAAATAAAGTCAAACATCAAAAAAATAAAGTCCAACTTATCAATTATTTTCTCTTGTAGATGGTGCCTTTGATATTGTATCTAAAAAGGCATCACATCAAAGTTGACCAGGTTATCTCTTATGTTATTATCTTCTAAGGGTTTTATAGTTTGTGTCTTACGTTTAGGTCTGTGATCCATTCTGAGTTAATCTGTGGAGGTTCTAAGGTCTGTCTAGATTCTTTTGGGTTTTTTTTTTTTTTCACGTATGGATATCCAGTTATTCTAGCAACAGTTCTTTAAGAGACTATCTTTGTTCCATTGTATTCCCTTTGCTACATCATCAAAAACTAGTTGACTATATTGATAGGGGTTTATTTCTGGGCTCTGTATTCTATTCTATTTATCTACTTGTCTGTTCTTTCACCTCTACAATGTATCTTGATTACTGTAGCTTTATAGTAAGTCTTGAAGTTAAGTAACATCTGTCCTATTTTATTCCTCTCCTTCACTGTTGCATTGGTTCTCCTGGGTCTGTTGTTTCTCCATATAACCTTTAGAATCAGTTTGTCAATATCCGTAAAATAACTTTTGGGAATAGTAGATTTTTTAATGTGGTTGATAAAATCTGCAAATATTAAAAAACAATATTTTCTCACCTGAACAGATATCATAGCATTTTCTCACAGCATTATTTTTCTTGTTTGAAAACATTCGCAAGGTTAAAATATTGACTTTGAGTATATAATGAAATAAAATGCAAAATGCTTATTGATTTATGATGTGGTTTCATCTTAGCTTGGGCAAACCATGCAGTATTTAATACATAGTAGCAGAATATTTACTATTGAAGCTTGAAAAGATGTGAGTTCTTTGAGTGCAATCTTTCATTTATGCATGTGATAGGGTTGTCTTTTTTTTTTTTAATGGTTTTACATTGTAGTACTTGTTTTGTCTGTTGGTGGTGTTTGCTTATTTAATACATTCCATCAAGGACAGAAATTACATGCTGTTTTTTTGTTTTGTTTTGGTTTGGGTTTTTTTGGGGTTTTTCTCTTATTATTTTTGTTACTTTTTATTTTTCCTCTTCTTTTTTTGGTGGTGTGGGTGGTTATGTTTAAATGAAGTTGCTTTTACAACACCAAAGACTTAATCATCCATTTCCTATATAAAAGGTAGCTACTTTTTTGCATGGACCTCAAGTATATTGTAGTACAGAGGTGGAATTTAAGGAAAGGTATTAAGCAGGCTGTGTTCTAGCTTATGGGCAAGTAATAAATTATATCATGTATCTTGAATGTATCATAGATAAGCTGCTATATAATGATTGCCACTTCAGATAGCTGTGAAATTAGGTGATTAACTAGTGGTTACTTAACCTTCTAATTTCTGTATAAGTCTAATTACATGAAATAGAAGTTGGGGTTTTGGTTTTTTACTTTGCTTTTCTGTTTGGAGTGTAATTGTAACTACTGTATTGTAAATGATGGAAAATAATTGCATATG
>NC_043705.1:129302681-129336103 GCF_006229205.1 Suricata suricatta | reverse complement strand
CTCCTACTTTAAAAGAAATGTCTTTTAGTTACTCCACAAATTTTAGTGATTGCTTTAAGTGCACATAATATAAACATCATAAGGTTAGACCGTTTCTTTTTATCTTTCATATGGAGTATGTTTTTAAAAAAAAATAATGCATATAAAGAGAAACTTATCAAATTATTTTTCTGAATCTAAGGATAGTATCACTACAGTATTTCATTAACATAGCAAAACACAAAGTAGATTACAAACGAGACCATGGCAATAAAATAGTCTAAGATTTAAACAAAGCATTGCAGTGCATCGAAAGATCTTCTATTGATATTACCCTTTTCTCATAATACCCCAAAGACAGACACCCACTATATCCTGATGACATTTTTTTCTTAAATGTCTTCTATTTCTGAAGGATTTTCACACAGATTTTTTATGACAGTTTTCTTTTTTCCAGATCCACATACTTCTCTCTCTCCTCTCACTTCTGAAGAAGCATTCCGATTTTTGGGAGAAAGCCAGCAGCTCATACTGTGTTATTCCATTTTTCCTCATATGGAAATTTATTGTATTATAAATTTGATATTTCAAATCTGTGAGGTAAATATAGCTATTCAAAAATTGGTGGTGGGTAATAACTTCTAGATATAAGGAATTCAATTTAGGTTTATATTTTGCATATACAAAAATTAATAAAAACTAGAGAACTAATCATAAATAGAAAAATTCAAAAAAACATTGGAAAAATGTGTTGGAAACTAATAAAGAACTTTTATAAACAGCATCCAAGGTTAAAATATCAATGTTAAAAGTAATAGTACTAAGTAGAAGGCTTGCACAATGATTTACAAACACATTTTGAAAGAAATGATTTGTACTGTATATAATATTGACAAAGTAGTAATATCTAGGCCAAAGAATAAAAGAAAATATCTCATGAATGATATATTAGTAAAATAAGTAAACTCCCAAAATAAAGATTATAGAAATATTTGATAGACTTTTAAGTAAAGACAATTCATTTAAAATAATGAAATTAATTTAACATATAGGAAATTCAGACATAAAAATCCAAAGATACAAGATTATTGTAAAGTTATTTAAATGGGATGTCTAAGACTGTGGCTGAGTTTGAGTCATAGAAGCTTATTAAATTTTAACCAGAAGATTGAATTTAGCTGGAAAAGCAGAAGGACCTGAAGTTGTGATTATTATAGACAGAGAGTAGGGAAAATATAAAAGAGAATATAATGAACCAGGAGGCAGTTTATCATGCCTAATAGGAATTATCGTGGAAGGAATGGAGAGAAGGCAGAGGAATCATCTGATGAAAGAAATGACTTCTCAGATTCAAATGGCAGATGTTTTAAGTAGGATAAATCTGCATGTCAGCATATATTAGTAAAACTTCAGGTAACTAAATACAATGAGAAGTCTTTAGGGGCATCTGGTTGGCTCAGGTCATGATCTCCTGTTCGTGGGTTCGAGCCCACCTCGGGCTCTGTGCTGACAGCTAGCTCGGAGCCTGGAGCTGCTTCGGATTCTGTGTCTCCCTCTCTCTGCCCCTCCCCCTCTCATGCTCTGTCTCTCTCTGTATCAAAAATAAATAAAACATTTAAAATTTAAAAAAAGTCCTTAAAACAATTAATCCTGACATATCAATATGTAGAGTAAGTTATTGAAATAGTAATAAAGTGTCTTAAGGATTGCTGAGGAAAGAAAAATGGTTCCAGTTGTATGATATCCAAATCTGTGCTGCCCCAGAGCAGATTAAGAATGTACACGTTATTTTTAAAATTTGTTAGAGTCTAGGATACATGCTAGAATTTCAAAAGTAGCTTTTAAGGAAAAATATAACTATCTAAATTTTAAACCAGTGTGTGGATAGGTGAGAAAATAAAAAAGCATGGAAAGTCCAAGGATATCAGAAAACAAAGCATAAGAAGATTGAATAAAGAAACACCAAAATTATGATGGTGGAAATTAGTCTTATTATATTGAAAATTACAGTCACTAGAATGGTCTAAAATGCCACATATAAGATAGATGGATTTTACAAATACTATAGTAAGAATATTCGAATAAAGAAAATTTGTCATTGTTATAATCATTAAGAAAAAATGGCTTTAAAGCAAAAGTCTATTAAGAGATAAACTGAAGCACATTACATTTTCAATCATTTATTTGAACAAACATTAATTCCAAAGAGGCAGAGCCAATAAAAAAATTGGTCAGGATCACTCCACAGACAGAAGGTAGTCGAAAGACGTGGAACATATATATGCCTTATTTGGAAATGCTGATTTGGCTCTTTGTGATTAGGTGTTCTTAAATTTTAATTTCTCAGATTTGCGAGCATTGACGCTGGCTAATGTTTTGGTGCTTAGGTAGGCAACCAAGACATTAGAGCCACTTCAGTCTAATGGCCTCCTTATTTAATTATTGTAAAAAGACTTATTAGGCATCAAGGGTGTTAGTGTGTTCTTATTCTATCAATAAACTAGAATAGAACAGGAATGGGAAATAAAAATGATTTAATCTCACATATGAATTTTGATATTAAAGTCTTTTGCTTTCTAGAAAGAGAGAGAATTTTAAGCAGGCCCCACACTCAGCACAGAGCTTGACATGGGGCTGGTTTCTCACAACTCTGGGATCATGACCTGAGCAGAAATTAAGAGTTGGATGCTCAACCAAGTCATCTAGGTGCCCGCTATTATGAAAGTCTTAAGTAAATTAATGATAGCTAAAAAACAAACATGATCTTATTGTACTTAATTGCAGAAATGCAAGAACAATTTAGCACTAAACAAACCAGTAATATAAATTACTACATTAACAAACCACTAGAAATAATAACTTCATATCATTTTAAAATGCATAGACATGTCATTAAACATATTCAATGTTTTAAATTAAAATATCTTCTTAGCTAGGAATAGAAAGGAAATTAATTACCTTAATAAGGAGAATCTACCAAACCTTGCAGCAGCCACAGTTAATGATGGGCATTTGTAAGCTGTTCGCTTTTTAGGATAATCAACACTGCTGTTCAGGTGCCCTCTCTCATCTCTCCTGTTTGCTGCTGTGCTGACCACCATGACCTTGAAGGTAGATAACCCTAGGCCACCACCTCTGCCAGCCCCTTCTTTCAAGCCCTCCCATCCAGACACGAGTAGAGGCTTAGCTCAGATGTACTACAGCTCAGCTCCAGACCACAGCAATACAATGAGTGCCTCAATAAAGTGAGTCAAATAAATTTTTTGGTTCCCCAGTGAATGTAATAGTTATGTTTACACTGTACTGTAGTCTACTAAGTGTACAATAGCATTATGTCTATTAAAGCAATGTACATACTTTACTTTAAAAATACTTCCCTGCTAAAAAATACTAACCATCATCTGAGCTTTCAGGGAGTTGTAATCACTGATCACAGATCATTATGAAAAATTAATTAATAATGAACAAGATTGGAATATTGACAAAGGTACCAAAATGTGACACAGAGACATGAAGTGAGCAAACGCTTTGGAAAAATGGTACCAATAGTCTTGCTGCACACAGAGTTGCTACAAACCTTCAGTTTAAACAATATAATCACTCAGGGCACTTGGGTGGCTCAGTTGGTTAAGCATCCAACTGATTTCAATTCAGGTCATGATCTCATAGTTTACCAGTTCGAGACCCACAACCGGCTCTACACTGACAGTGCAGAGTCCACTTGGGATTCTCTCTCTCCCCCTCTCTCTGCCCCTCTTCAGCTTTCTCTCTCTCTCTTTCTCTCTCTCTCTCTCTCACTCTCTCTCAAAATAAAAAATAAGCTACAAAAAAAGTAATATCTTGAGGCACAATGCAATGAGGCATCCCAGGGGCATGTGGGTGGCTCAGTCGGCTAAGCATCTGACTTCAGTTCAGGGCATGATCTCAAAGTTTGTGAGTCTGAGCCCCGAAGTGGGTTCTTTGCTGACAGCTCAGAGCCTGGAGTCCGCTTCGGATTCTGATATCCTCTCTTTCTGCTTTTCCCCCACTCATGCTCTCTCTCAAAAAATAAATTAACATTAAATTTTTTAATAAAATATTTTTATTTATACACCTAAGGATTTATGCACCTAATGATACACCTAAGGATTAAAAAAATAATAACCAGGGGCTCCTGGGTGGCTCAGTCAGTTAAGCGTCCAACTTAGGCTCAGGTCATCATCTCAGTTCGTGGGTTTGAGGCCCGTGTCAGGCTCTGTGCAGACAGCTCAGAGTCTGGAGCCTGCTTTGGATTCTGTGTCTTTCTCTTGCTCTGTCCCTCCCATACTCATGCTCTTTTTCTCTCTGTCTCAATAATAATTAACATAAAAAATTTATTAAAAAAATAACCAAAGCTGGTTCCTTTGCAGATTATGTTATCAGCATGTTGGATACAATCAGCAAACCATAAAATATAACCAGAGTCCCATATAGATTTATTGTAGATAAAGCAATCATTTTTATATCTAAGGAATACACAATTAAAATGTGTGCTAAAAAATACAACTTCAAATCATACTTAGAAAATATTTGTAACATAAGCATACTGGTAAGAGGAGTCAGGAATAGGATGTTAGCAAGTTGATAGTTTGAATGGGTTAAAAGCACATAGAGGAACTTTTTATGGATGGACCGTCATTGACAACTTAGGAGAAGAGAATATGTAACTAGGGTTTATGCACAGTTAGTAAATCAAATTTGTTCAAAACAGAAACAATGTAGTTTTGAATCAGAGAAATGTAGGTGAGAGTCAGGTCATCAATGACTTGTGAACTCAGTTTACAGAAAGGGCTTTTATTCTCCTGTTGACTTTGATGGAAATGAAACTGATATAACTTGGAAAACCTGATTTAATGAAATCAAAATTGCAGTTTAGGAAGAAGACAGTTCTAGTAGATGGACTGAAGTGGGAGAGCCTGAAGACAGGGTGATCATTTAAATGTGTCTTCTCTATATCATTTTAACTTTACATTTAACAGACATTAAAACTTTCCAGCGGAATTACTTTTGTAATCCATAACCATTCAAGCAGTGCTACTCTTAGAATATGCATTATGACAGTGCTTTCCTTCAGCGTATTTATGTTTTGTAGCCTATAAACTTCCTCATACATCTTCTTAAAATTGCAATCACCACCACAAAAATTCTCTTTCATATCTTATTAATATTGTAATAACCAATATATATTGCAATATATAGCTCAGTAATATGGCAATACCCATTAGCTTATTTTAATGCTAATAAAATATATAAACATGTCACTCTAATATATACTGCTAAGTTTATATTCATTCATTGGTTGACGACTTTAACTGTATAATGAAAAAGGAGATAGGTCATAGAATGGAAAGTCAGGGCCTTTGGAGTCAGACAACCAGAACTTAATTCCTGGGTCTACAGTTTTCTAATTGAGAACCTGAATAAGATTTTTCTTCCCAAATTTAGCTTTTAATCTCTTTACCAATATGAATGGTAATGCCATCCACACAGTGTGTTGGGAGGATTAAATAAGATGACATATGTGAGATTCCAAGGCTAGTTACCGGCATATTATGGGTCCCAAGTAAAATGAGTTCCTTTCAAGTTTCCCCTAATACTACATAAAACTGTGGGGATTGGGGGGGAGTATGATAGAAATGGCTTTGCTCATGTGTGTGCATGTGTGTGTGGCATGTGTATGTGTGTGCCTGTGTGTGTCATATGATGTAAGTGAAGGTGGAAAAATTCTACAGGCTCAGTGATGAAAAATATTAAAATGAGAAATGAAAAAATCAATTATTCATGCCCAATATATTCAAATAATTGAAAGCATGCCAGTGATTAACTAAAGATTTAGCAGTTACTGTAATCATTATTCCTATCATAGTGGATTAAATGAAGTTTTTAAAACTAAAATCTACAAAATGATACAAACATTGAAAGAAATTATAATTTTTCATGATTTTATTACTTACATGGTAATACATAATCAATAGAGTATAAATCTAGTTTTGTGTCACATCTCTTTTTATGGTAAATACAATATTTATCATTAGACTCACCTTCGTTTAAACCCCACTGAAAGTTTAAGGCAATCCACAATGACCTTTTTAAAAGCCTATGTTTCTGTCCATGTGGAGTGTGTGTGTGTGTGTGTGTGTGTGTGTGTGTGTGTGTGTGTATTTTCATTCAAAAAAATAAGAATGAAGTTGCAAGATAAGAAGACCACTGCAATTGACAAGGTAAGATAGTATTTTGAAACAGTGGCAATATGGATAATAGAAATAGTCAGAGCTAATGACTTTTGTTCTAACCAAGGGATCCAGGATAAGGAGACTACAGGAGAACTGAAACCTAGTACCCTGTGTGGAATAAACTCATGCCTTGGAGCATGCCGGTCTGGAGCAAGCTTATTTAACTTTTATTCAAACAAGCCATTTGTGTGTCAGAAACCCCTCTGATACTCTCATACTGTGCCTGACAGATATTATTTTAAGTAAACTGCAGAGATTATTTCATGAGAGAGATGTCTACTCTGTTGTGTTAGTTGGGTCCACTGAGAAGAAGAATTCAAAATGGGATGTACACACATGAGAGATGAGAGCAGGAGAAGGAAGTGCTGACATGTCCTGGGAGATAACCAAGATGCTCTTGACATTCCCCTTAGCTAAACTTTAGACTGGTCTCTAGGTCCCTGATCTCCTTCTGTTGTCACAGTTATGTTTAGGCCATGGTCACATTTCTTAGAGACAGCCATGGCCCATATAGAATCCAAATGGCCTAAAAACAGAGGCCCCTTCTCACCTTTTTCTTAGAACATTCACTTTAAAAAACATGTCTTTGTAATTTCTTTGCTTGCTCCTTTGAGTTGTAAATGTTTTTAGTAGTCTCTTGCCTCTTTTACAATCCTAGACTGTCATTGTCATGGACCTGAGGGCCATCCCTTTGAAATGCAATCACGAAGGATGCTAATGTTCCTGTATCTCAGTCTGAGGGAGGAAAGATGCCTAACCTCCATAGACACCTTGCTTCAACTTGTAAAGGTACCCTATCATAAAGGGAGAAAATTATGTTTCTTTTGGGTAAGACTGATTGGCAAACACAGATGGACTAGTCGCCCCATGCCAAAATTGTCCATGAAAGATATCCTGCTTCTGTGAGGCACATGTGTGGTTTGGTCACTTAAGCATCCTACTCTTGATTTTGGCTCAGGTCATTTTCTCACAGTTCATGGGAACTAGACCCTATGCTGACAGCGTGGAGCCTGATTGGGATTCTCTCTCTCCATCTCTCTCTGCCCCTCCACACTGGCACTCTCTTTCTCTCTCTCTCTCAAAACAAATAAATAAACTTAAAGCACACACACCACAGACCTCAAAAACAAACAAACAACAACAAAAAAAAACCCACAACTTATCTTGCTTCTCTTTGTAAAATACTGACCGTAATGCTTTTGCCTTTCTTGGTCATGGTGATCTACAGGAAATGTTGCCATGGCCCAAACATACTTGTGGAAAGAGACAGTCAGCAGTCATTTAGAATCCTGCAGCATGAGGGTTGAGCAGTGAATTTTCATGATTTCCATTGTCCACACTGTTTACTTCTCCATATACATTCAGGAAGCAGCTTTTTATGGTTCTTTTGGGGTCTTATCTAGCTGGTCAGACTGGCAAGGACCTTGTGTTTGTCTCTCTTATTTTAAAGAGGTATAATTTTTATCTTTGGAGTTTTAATTTATCTCACAGGGATGATGTAAATATATGCCCTCAAATAATATTTCACTAAATTAAATTTTAGCATGTTAAATCCAGCAGCACTAAAAACAATTTAATAAACAACATTTGATGGTATATGTCCCATATCAGCACTATGAGATGAATAAATATTTCACACATAGGGGCGCCTGGGTGGCTCAGTGGATGGAGTGTCTGACTTTAGTTAGGTCATGATCTCAGAGTTCATGGTGTTATACCCAAGATTTCTTTATCGCCCCCAGAAACCAGAGACCGCCAGGGAGGCCGAAGCACGCATGCAAAAGCA
The DNA here is from genome assembly GCF_006229205.1 of Suricata suricatta. Classification (NCBI taxonomy): domain Eukaryota; kingdom Metazoa; phylum Chordata; class Mammalia; order Carnivora; family Herpestidae; genus Suricata; species Suricata suricatta. The sequence goes on along the minus strand of NC_043705.1, from coordinate 129,328,087 downwards.
GAGGGCTTTATTACGAATTTAGGCCCAGCCAGGCTAAACTCGGGCTCACAGACTTACTGGATCCACGTGGAGTGAGCCCCGAACAATTAGGTGGGGTAGGACTTTTATGAGTTTGGGAAGGGGGAGTTACAGGAGATTGTGACATAGGTACAGTGACCCAATCATAATGGTACAACAGTATTGGCAGCAGCTCTAACCATACACACTGTTCAGAGCGTTTGTTACTTTTGGCGGGACCCAATCACAACATTTAGGGTATCTTTGAAATTAACCAATTACAGAGCGAGTTCAGGGTCTTGTTTGGTACTATAGGGTTAACTTTAACACTAGGTAACAGAGTCTTATCTAAAGTTCCCATCTGCAGGACTCACCCTTAGGAATGTGGGGAGAGGTAGCTGGGCTTTCCTGATTGGATACTGCAGTGGTCTGCTTTTGCCCCGGTAATGTATAACTGCCAAAAGGCCAAATGGTTCCTGAGCGACTGACCTTAGGCCTTCTAGTCCAGAGGGGAAACAAAGCCTGTCATGGCGTCCGCTAGGTTCAGACTCGTGTTCTTACAATGGGTTCTAGCCCTCCTACAGACTATCTGACAGTTTAGAGTCTGGAGTTTTCTTCAGATTCTGTGTCTACCTCTCTCTCTGCCCCTTCCTGACTTGCTCTTTGTCCTTCTCTCTGTCTCTCAAAAATGAATAAATGTTAAAAAATTGAAAAAGTAAAGGATTTCAAACATAAAAGTGCTGCCTTTTTGAAATAAACTATTTAAAAGTGTTAGTCTTTTCTCTCATTTTTGCCCAGTATTTTTATATACACCAAATTACTTTTCATCCTTGGGTTTGTTTTAGCACAAAAGAAATGTTGCCATGCTTCTCTAATAAAGAACTGTGCTCTACCATAAGATGTCATACCGGGATCTTCATGTTATGTCACTCTTAAATGTTGTGTTTGCTTATACTCTAGAAGCAATAGCTCCAACTTCAGAAGAGAAAACAGACATATTTAGAAAATTTAATACTATGGCTGTCAACTGAATATGCATATGATTTTTGACCTCAGTGGAATATATAAATACAAATACTACACTAAATGTGATTGATTTATATTTTTCACTAAATGTATTAAATTATAAAATGTCTACTGAACAGTGCACATGTCATTTTTCTTCAAGTTTCACAAAGTGAACTTACCATTATAACCAGCACTTAGACACAAAAATATTACCAGTCTCCCAGAGAATCCCCTTCCTCCTCAGGGTCAATCTCTAGCTCAGTGAGGTTTACCACTGTTCTTCCTTAAAAAATAGAGTTTAGTTTTGTGTGGCTTTTCAACTTCAGATAAATGGAATAAAGCATGATGCATATTTTTGTGTTGGGTTGTTTTTCCAACATTGTATCAGTGAGATCCATCCAAATTATTGTGTATGGTGATATGTTAGTTATTCTCAGTTCTGAAAGATATTTTTTTAAATGTTTTATTTATTTTTGAGAGAGAGAGAGAGAGAGACAGTGTAAGCAGAGGAGGGTCAGAGAGAGAGGGAGACACAGAATCTGAAGACAGGCTCCAGGTTCTGAGCTAGCTGTTAGCACAGAGCCCGACATGGGGCTCGAACCCATGAACTGTGAGATCATGACCTGGGCTGAAGCCGGATACTTAATCGACTGAGCCACCCAGGTGCCCCTCAGTTCTGAAAGATATTTAATTACAAATATACTACAGTTTATTTATCCATGCTATAGTTGATTGACATTTGTCAATTTCCATATTGGTTGTATTAAGAACAGGCTCCAATGAACATTTAGATTCAAGTATTTGGTGAACATGTGTTTACATTTGCGGGGAGAGGGGAGGAATTCATTTAAGCATAGAATTAGAATTGTTGAATTAATAGGTTCAGCTTTAGCATATTCTGCCTAGAGCAGTAAGATTTATCAACTTGTTTAATATTTTCAAAGAATGGATTTTGGTTTTGATTTTTCTCTACCATATACCTGTTTTTTGTTGTTGTTTATTTCATTATTTTTATTTTTTATTATTTCTACTTCGGGTTTGATTATTTCCACTTTTATAAAAGAATGTTTTTAGTCTTTCTTCTTTTTTAAGCATTTATGGCTATACACTTCTAGCTAAGCACTGCTTTACTTTGCCTTCCTCCCTTGTCATTTCCTTATAATCAGGCAGTTCAAATTATTTTCAGTTTCTTTTGGAATTTTTTTCTTTGACTCAACACTTTATTTTCAAACAGAAAACATCTAGTAATTAATTGTTAAATCCACAGTTCTTAGAGAACATTCTAAGTAATTTTACATCTTTGAAATATATTGAGTCTCAAAAAATAATAATCTATGATCTGATTAATTTGGGGAGATCTTTCATTTTCACATAAAAATAATGTACACTCTGTTGATGTTGGGCACAATGTTTTACATCTGAAACGTAGCTCAGGTTTATTAGCTGTATTGTGCAAATCTATATTATTACTGATTATTTTTGCCTGCTGGATCTACAAGTTAATGAGAATTAGTGTCCCCTGTTGTTATTATGTATTAGGTTACTTGCTTTTTAGTTTTATCAATTAATACTTTATAATTTTGAAGTATTGTTTTTATGTGCACATTGATTTAAAATCAGTATATATTTCTGGTAGCTTTTTTGACTCCATTGCAAACATTAAAGAAGTCAGTGCCCTCTCAAACATCCTTTCCTCTGCATTTTCTAATAAGTTCTGTGTTCAGATGCTTCTTCCTTTCTTACCTGGACACCATAATGGCTTCTCTAACTCCTCTAGTTTCACTATTCTCTTCAGACCATCACAAACACTACTACCTAAGGTATAGTTCCACTTAAATCATGATTCTGCTCAAAACTCTCTCAAAGCTCCCCCTTCTTCCTGTAGGATAACATTTTGATTTCTCTGTACAGCTTTTGAGAGCTTCCACCTTTAAGAACTAATATAACTGTAAATTGTGCTCCATTGACACCAAATTTCTCTTTAATCCCATAAGGTGCTATGCATTTTCCTGCCCAAGCATTCTGCTTTTCCTGTTTCCTCTCCCTAGAATGCTAGCTCGGTTCCATCCCAGGCCAAAATCCAGTCACTACCCCATGCGTTAAGGACACCTCCAACATTTATTTGCATCTACTTTGTAACCAGTGACTCGGATTGCACACTGCTTTGTATATATTTATTTGTATCTATCTTTCACTCTTGCCATAGTATTTTATTAAAGGAATGTGTAGGTATGTATGTGTGTGTATAAAATACACTATTATATATAATGTAATGTATTATATATATATATATATATGTTATTTATAAATGACAAAATGGTTACAAAGCAACAAGGAAAATGAATTTCCATTTCCTTTAGACTTGCTGCAGGTCAACTAACTGAAGGTTAAGAAGCAGAGTTTTATCAGAACAGGTGACCTGAGAATAACTACAGTGGGTTTTACTGATGAAAACAATTCACAGCTGAAAGAAAGGAGTTGGGGCTCCAGCTCACTGCTGGTGCCCTGCAGCTGCTCTCCCCAGTTCTGGCGGGTACTTGCAGAACCACCCTCTCCCCAGATTAGAACTGGAGCCCTGTGTGCTGGCCTCTCCTGAGCTCATGGGGGGAGGTGCTGGAGGGAGGTTACTCAACTCCTGCCAGGCCTGTGCAGGCATAGAGTCACTGGATTTCCCTCCCCACCTCATGCAACTGCCAGTGTACCCTGCTCCTACAACCTCAGAGGTAAAAATATTGTTATATTTAAGTAAGACCTCAGTACCAGGATATGACTTAATAATAGTATGCTTACAGATTATGTTTGGAAACAATTCAACATGTAACATGCAACAGTAAATGTCATCTTACTTCGAAGTAATTTATAGGAAGTTTCAGTGACCTATGTTTATACTCAATTTAGTCATATAAAATAACTTCAAAGGATGAAACCTATGAAAGAACACTCCAACTTTGAAATTAGTATTTGGTTTGCCTCAATAGATATTAAGCTAATCCAGTTCTTGTTAAAACAACACATAATGGTGTTCTATAAGCACAACATTGTTTTGTCTTTTTAGGCTATTAGGCAACATTTTCATAGAGGATTACTGGAATTTATTGAGGAAATAAAATAAAAAAATTAAATAACCCATTTTGCTTATTTCTAATCTGAATCAGGATCTATATTTACTCTGCAGACCACTCAAAGTGTTATGATATTTCTGTGGATAGGGAGGAATGTGACAAGTTTAAATTTGATACAGTTACCTTAAACAAAAAAGAAATCCAGTTTACTATGGCAATGTTAATCCATAATACTGTTAAGGTAAAAACTATTTTTGACACTCATATTTAAATTTCACACATTAAAATTGATGTTATTCTTAGAGACTGTTGGTCATTATTTATTTTGTTCATTCTTGCCATCTTATAATTTAATACATAAAAGTTAAATGTATAAATTATTTTGGGTCTACTGTGGTCGAAGAACAAGGAAGTTGATTAGTGAACAAGGAAAATATTTTAATAGTTAAGGGAATAAACTGCCCAAATGTTATTTTTTTCTTCAAAGTGCATATTAGCTTTCATTCATGAAACAAATATTCAAAAACTTTTTATTATTTTCCTGAGTCTTCAGTTTTGACACTTGACTATAATTTCTTTATCCAGGCTTGTAAAGAAAGGCAGTGGGGTTTGGTTAACACAGTGATTCAAGACAAATGCCAATTGCATGTCTCATGAGACTTATATTCTCCATGGAAAGAGGCACAGAAGCATGGAGCATGGTTATATATATGAGTGTGGCACTGAAGTTCTACAGATGGATGTAGATATGTTGAGTTAGGCACTTAAAGCAATTGCTTTCAGTCATCTCAGTGATAAGCAGTCACAGATGAGATGTGTGCATTCGAGATGAAAGAGGTTGGTGTAAATTTAAATCAAATCCAAAGGCTGACATTTATCTCATCTTGGTTGGAGAGGAAAGAAATATATTTAAGGTTCAGAAACAAATTTAAATACTCAAGATGAGTTAAAAAGAGTTGAAAATTCTGTCACAGAATCTTTACTTAGCTTCACTATACAAAAATGAATTGCTGGCTGTCTCATATATTTGTATTTTGGTAAGTGGAAGATTTCTCTGATTATGGGCTGAAATAAGATTAATATGTGAAGATGAATTATAGGACAATCATTTGATTGTTTAATTACGAGAGATAATCAAGAAGTGGAACCAGGATCATAAATACACATAGTGTTGTAGGTCCATTCAATATAAATTACATTGTACACAAGAGTAGACAAGACAATATGATTCATAAGAGAAAAATCACTGGGCTCAAATAACTACAATATAAAACACAACATAAGCTGCTGCTCATCAGAACCACTGTATGTTTAGATGTTGCAAGAAAATTTATATATTTTTAATTGTCCATGTGACCTGTTCAGTATAAATGTCTCTGTTATCTTTTAATAAGTAAAGCAGAATAAAATAGGCTAGGAAAAAGAAGAGACAGAAAAAATAGAAACATTGATGCAATATTTTAGGTTATCTAATATTTATTAGATATGGAACCATCTTGAGGAATTTTCCCCAACACCCAAAAATATGTCAATAGAAATGATCACTCAATACCAGGTTCTTAAAATATGAAGGGGCTAGAATGTTTTACTGTGTGCGGTGCTTAAAGAAGGAATTAAACTAATATCAAAGTAAATGGTCATAAGCTTCTGCAGGGCAGGAGGTCTCCAGGATCCAGACATTCACCTTCATGATGAATGTAGCCAGGGACACAGGAGATGTTAATGATGACTGTGGTTTTGAAACCAACACTGGGAACTTTTCCCAAGTTGCTTAAAATAGGGAAATAAGTGGGAAATCTTATTTTAAGATGCTATCTGAAACAGTGGGTCTGCAGCAATCCCTGAAAATGATCGCTATTTACTTTTAGTGTAGTTTTCCCATACTAAAGTACATTATTCACCTTATTACAAACATAAAGGTCTAGTCATCTTTGGCCATTGACAAACATTGTCCCATCAAAATATTTTTATTAGCCCTTTTATCCAAAATGACTAGTTATTGAAAACCAAAATCTTTTAAATGAATGAATGAATGAATAAAATTTTCTTTCTCAAAGAGAAAATTTTGAAATGCTTAAAATAAACTTATTTTCTGATCACATTCAAGAGGCTATTTCTTCTGCCTTTTATCATTGGGTTTTCAGGCCATAAATGCACTCTGTATGTGTTCTTTTTTTTTGCCATTTCTCAAAATGAATAGTCACAAAAAGAATATGCCATTACAAGTATAGAGAACTGTGAAGTTAGTCTACCACAGTTCCACAGATTCTGACAGAGGACATGAGACTCCTAGGCCACAGAGAAAGGACTGTATTATTTACTAACAATAAACAGCATGATTCTATATTTGTATTGGATTCCACTGGCCCCCCATGACCCACCAAGGCAATCTGGAAGTGGGTCCAATTGTACACTACACATACAATGGATTTTTGCAACAGCTGAGGAAGTCCAAGGTTAAGGAAACTGTTTACTTCTTGTTTTTTTTTTTTATTTTTATTTTTTGTTTTTAATGAGGGAGTTACTAGTAAACCTGATCAAACTTTGCCCCAGATGGAGCCATCATTTTTATCAGACTCATCGCATACCCACCCTCTACCCTCATTAGGAGACATGATTTCTATCTTCCAAGGCTTTCAGTTATACGAACATCCTGAAAATAGAGTTGGAAACAAAAGCTATCACAAAATATGTAAAATTACCTTGGAGGACTGTATTCAAAAACAAACATAAATCAAAATATTTGAGAATCAACTAAGAGAAAATAGAAGTCAAGTTGACATCCTGAATAAAAATATGAATCAAATAGGAAAGCTAATCCATCTTTACAATTATATGTGTCAATTAATTAACACTAAATGGTAATCAGTATCTACTCTGTAGCAGCTTTCTTTCTATCATATGCTTTTTTGTAAGTGCTCCTGCTTCTTATCCACTGCCAGAATATCAAAGGGAGTTGCTTCTGCACTGTTGACCTTTCATTTAATTTAGTAATCATATTTTTTCAATAGATGCCATTTATTATAATTGAGATATATTGTGACAACTACATGCAAACTACGGGCATAGGTGTTGTAAACCAAGGAAACACTAAGCTCAATCATTTTTCAAAGGGTCTTTCTTTTCCTTAAAAAAATAAACTAAAACACAGTGGCGTACCTGGGTGGCTCAGTCAATTAAGCATCCAACTCTGCTCAGGTCATCATCTCTTGAGTTGTGAGTTTGGGCCGCATGCTGACAGCTCAGAGCCTGGAGCCTGTTTCAGATTCTGTGTCTCCCTATATTTCTGCCCCTCCCCTGCTCATGCTCTTTTTCTCCTTCTCTATCTTAAAAATAAATAAACATTAAAAATTTTTAAAAACATAAATGAAACAGTTACGGGTACACAGTTCCACAGTGTAAATGTTAAAATATTTACACAGAATAAAATGGATCCAGATACAATAAACACAAGAGAAAATAGGTTCTCATTAAGCCAAGATTTCATCACTTATTTTAAAGAGATTTTTATCTTCTACAATGACCTGAAACAGACTTCTGTATTTTTTTCTCTTCAATCGGAGACATTACCTGTTTTTATTGGCTTGAGCTTACTATAGATTTGTAGCCTCAACTAAAATATATGGTCTGTTTAACCTTCATCAGCCTTATTGTAACTTTCTCCCATGGTGCCAGAGAATAGATTTCCTGAAATTTACAGCCACTCTGTTCTTGGTGTATTGGAATTGGCACAGTGCACAATATCTCAAACAGTAATTCCTATTACCTAACAGTATAGACCTAAAGGGAGACAAAGCCATTGTTCTAATCAAGAAAGGCTCTCAGGCAGCTCATGAAATGAAAGTTTCTTTGGTTTCAAGTTTCTTACCTCATGGTCTACATTTTATGAACAATCTACTACTCACTTGTTTTTGAATTGACTATACAATGAGGAAAAAATATATATTTGCTTGGTACTTATTAATGGGTTCTTATGAAGAATTTATTGTACTTCATTTATTTTACATCTGGCACAAGTATCTTTGCCCCTATTTATTTAAGTTTTTATTTAAATTCCAAATAATTAGCATACAGTGTAATATTAGTTTCAGGTCTAAAATTTAGTGATTGAACAGTCTGATGCAACACCTGGTGCTCATCACAACAAGTTCACTCTTTAATTCCCTATTTTCTATTTAACTCAATTCCCACCCACTGGCCTGCTGGTAACTATCAGTTTTTCTCTATAGTGAAGAGTCTGCTTCCTGGCTTGCCTCTCTCTTTTTTACCCCACTATGCTCATTTGTCTTGTTTTGTTTTTAATTCATATATAAGTGAAATCATTTGGTATTTGTCTTTCTCTAATTGATTTATTTTGCTTAGTGTAAAACTTTCTAGCTCTATCTAAATCATTGTGAATGGCAAGTATTCATTCTTTTTTGTGGCTGAGTAATATTCCATAAAATATTCAATAAAATACTAGCAAACTGAATCCAACAATGCATTAAAAGAATCATTCACCACCATCAAAAGAGATTTATTCCTGCGTTGTAAGTGTCGTTCAATATTTACAAATCAATCAACCTGATATACCACAGTAATAAAAGAAAGGATAAAAACAATGTCATCATTTCAATAGATGCAGACAAAGCATTTGACAAATTACAATATCCATTCATGATTAAAAACCTTTAACAAAGGTTCAGAAGGAGTACACCACAACATAATAAAGGTCATGTCGAAAACTCCACAGCTAATATCATCCTTAATGGGGGAAAAACTGAGAGCATTTCTTCTATGGTCATGAACAAGACAGGGATTTCCACTCTTACCATTGTTATTTAACATAGTACTCAATGTCCCAACCTCAAAAATAAGACAATAAAAATAAATAAAAGGAATCCAAATCTGCAAGAAAACAGAAAACCTTTCACGGTTTGCACTGACATGATTTTCTATGTAGGAAAACCAAAAAAATCTATCAAAATACTGCCAGAATTGATAAACAAATTCAGTGAAGTTGGAGGATACAAAATTAACATACAGAAAAGTGTTGCATTTCTATACACCAATAATGAAGTAGCAGAAAGAGAAATTAAGGAATCAGTCCCATTCACAATAGCACCAAAAGCAATAAAATACTTGAGAATAAACCTAACTAAAGAGGTGAAAGAACTGTACTCTGAAAACTATAAACCACTGATGAAAGAAATGGATGAGGACACAAAGAAATGGAAAAACCTTCCATGCTCATGAATCAGAAGAATAAATATTGGTAAAATGTCTATACTCTCAAAACAATCTACACATTTAATGAAATTCCTACCAAAATACTACCAGCAGTTTTCACAAATCTTGAATAAATAATCTTACAATTTCTATGGAACCACAAAAGATCCCAACTAGCCAAAGAAACCTTAAAAAAGAAAAGCAAGCTTGAGGTATTACAATTCAGGGATTCAATTAATCTTTGACAAAGCAGAAAAGAATATCCAATGGGAAGAGATAGTCTCTTCAACAAATGATGTTGAGAAAACTGAAGGGCAACATACAAAATGAAGAAACTGTACTACTTTCTTATACTACACACAAAAATAAGTTCAAAATGTATGAAAGACCTAAATGAGAGACCTAAAACCATAAAAATTCTATAGGAGAGCATAGGCATTAACTTCTTTGGCATCAACCATAGAACCTTCTTTTTAGATATGTCTCCTGATGTAAGGGAAACAAAAGCAAAGATAATCAGGATTTCATCAAAATAAAAATTTCTGCCTAGTGAAGGAAACAATCAACAAAATTAAGACAACCTATGCAATGGGAGAAGATATTTACACATGACTTATTTGATAAAGGTTAATAACCAAAATGTACAAAAAATATACAGAAATGAGTAAACCTATAATTTACCCTTTAAACAGTTCTCTATCATGTTCAGTAAGTCCTATTTACCACTCTTCAGTCTGTGTGCTTTTTTTTTTTTCTATCAGTAGTTAATTGGCCTTACGTTGTCTCGCTCTTTGTTCTCTTGATTCTCATTAGGAGAGTTGAAGGCAAAAGTATTTTGTTGTGTTCCAACTTCTGAAAATAAAGATTAATTTATTTTTGGGTGGATTCCCATCTGTATTGGTAAATAATGAATTTACAAGGTATTAGATTTTTTTACTTTCTTCTCTTTCAACATGATTTTGAGAGATAAGAATAAAACCCCCCAAAACTTTTTTACACACATCTCAAATATCTACATCTACACAAAACAAAGATACTGCTTTAGGTAAATCTAAGACAAAATAGAAAAATAAAACATCTTAAATCATTAGTCAGTAATTTGATTTAAAAGTAATGGCAAAAATCTTGTTTTTTTTTAATTAAAAAATTTTTTTAACATTTATTTATTTTTGAGAGACAGAGAGACAGAGCATGAGCAGGGGAGGAGCAAAGAGAGAGGGAGACACAGAATCCAAAGCAGGCGCCAGGCTCTGAGCTGTCAGCACAGAGCCTGACACGGGGCTTGAAGTAACAAGCTGTGAGATCCCGATCTGAGCCAAAGTTGGCCACTTAACCAACTGAGCCACCCAGGTGCCCCCTCTTTTTTAAAAAATATTCCTTCCCTGCTCAATTTTTGCTTAGTTGATTATTCTTCCTTAATAAGAATTAAAAGACACTTGTGTTCTGAAACACCTGGGTGGCGTTGTCCTTTGATTTTGGGTCAGGACGTGATCTCATGGCTTAGTCCCTGGGTTTGAGCTCCACGTTGGGCTCTGTGCTCATGGCTTGGAGCCTCCTTGGGATTCTCGGTCTCCCTCTCTCTCTCTGCCCCTCCATGCTTTCTCTCTATCTCAAAAATAAATAAACAAACATTTAAAACAAAGCAATTGACTTCAAAATATTGATTCATTACTTCTCATTTGTCAGACAATGTGCCACATAGTGAGCATAAAATCTAGACAATAGAGATAAGATCCTTTTTTTTTACTATAGTGAAATAATAATCAATTAATACAATAATAAAATAATTAAATACAATGAAATTGCTAAGGGTTTTATATGTACCCATTTTTAGAAGATTAGGAAGGGGAGTTTAGACTGAGTCCTGAAAGTTGGAGAAATCACTTTCTCCTTCATCCCCTCTCTCCTCTCGATCACTACATAATTCTCTTATCTTAATATTTACCACCATTAATATAATGTGCACATTTTTGTATCTATAATGCAATTATGAGCTTAACATTATTTTATTTTTTTCTATTCTATTTTTGAGAGAGAAAGAAAGAAAGATTGAGTGGGGGAGAGGCATAAAGAGAGAGACAGAGAGACTCCTGAGCAGGCTCCATGCTCAGTACTGGAGCCCAACATGGTGCTTGATCCCATAACCCTGGGATCATGACCTAAGCTGAAATCGAGAGTCAGATGTTCAACCAACTGAGCCACCCAGGTGCCCCAAGGTTAGCATTATTTTAAATTTTGCTTAAATATATCTATTTATGTCTTATTTTGCAATCACTGGGTTGAAACTATTGGCAAAATAAAAATTAGGCAATTCTTAAATTCTGAACAGTTTTTTAATAGGAATAGAAATAACCTAACTTTTTCTATTGTAGCATTTGTTAAGGAGGATACTGCCAACGTTGAATTACATGTTAACTAATTGGATATAACTACAAGCAATGTAGAGTATTCCAATATTTATCTATTCTGGGAATTCTTTACCATGAACATCAAATTAGACTGGCTTTCCTTTTGCGTATACATCATGCTCAAGGAGTATCTCTGCCCACATAAGATTATTTATAAGAATAACTTTTTTTATTATGAAGTACCAGATGCTTATGGTAAAGATTTTGAAACCAGAGGGAATATTTTAAACAGTCACACAAATTATCCTCCCCAGAAATATCTATAGATAGCAGTTTGGTATTTTATGGTTGTCCCTAATTTATAACGCATATGTGTGCTGCGCACATTGGTGTATGTCCTTGTATACATTTATGTGTTCCTTTTCATGCAGTTTTCCCATAATATGACTTACTAGTGGTATAATACAGCACTTGAAATTTTTATATAAAATTTATAAACAATTTTGTTTTCTCAAAATACCAGAGTTATTTATATTTTTTCTTTAAAAAATATTACCACAATGAATATACCTTCCATAAACTTTTCCTTCATCTCATGATAATATATTCTACAAATGGATGAATGAAATAAAGACAAGAATGTAGACTCATTTATTGCAGAAAAAATCCATTTAAACATTCCACTTTTGTTCAAATTTTTCAAACTATTTAAGCTCATGCAAAGAACGTTTGTGATGAAGAAGTACTGTAGTTGAATAAGCCAATTAAGAGTGTCACTTCCTCCATGAACCCTGAGTTTGTTCTCTATATTTAAGTCTCTTATAGTTTGCTTCCCTCTTTTCTTTTCTTTTCTTTTCTTTTCTTTTCTTTTCTTTTCTTTTCTTTTTTTCTGTAGGGACACGGTGGAGGTGGACTAGATGAGTGACGGGGCATCAAAAAGGGCACTTGTAATGAGCACTGGATGTTTATATCAGTGATGAGTCACCGAATTCTGCATCTGTAGTCAATTTTACCATAGTGTTAACTAACTAGAACTTAAATAAAAACTTGAAATTAAAGAAAAAAGTGATGAACTATTTACAATAACCTTAAGGAAAAGAGACCAGTGATTAGATCTCTCGTGTTGAGATCTCTGGTCAGATATACTACTCTAGAGATTCTGAATCCTAGATCCAGTCCTGGATTACTTGGGTGACCGTCCTGTGTTTTATATTGGGCTGCTATAACAAAATACTGTACACTGAGTGGCTTTAGCAACAGACATTTATTTCTCACAGGTCTGGTGGTTGGAAGTCCAAGATGAAAGTACCAGCCTACTTGGCTCTGGTGACAACGTCTTCTTGGTTTGGAGATGCCCACCTTTGTCCTCACATGGCTGAGAGCTTGAGACAGCAAGCCCTCTGCTCTTAATTTTAAGGACACCAATCCCATCAGCAGGATAATTGATACTCCTGACCTCATGGAAACTTGATTGCCTCCCAAAGGCCCCATCTCCAAATACCATGATATTGTGTGTTTGGCAGGAGGGAGGTAGGACTTTAGCATATGAATTTGACTGGGGACACAACTTAGTCCATAGCATCCTGCTTCTTCAGATCATACAGATGAAAGTCAAGTCTTCCTCCTCCCAAATGCCCAGGGTGGGTGGCACAATGGCAGTCATACAAGGGTACATGAGAAGCCACTACCACCATATACTATGAACCATATGTGTTCCAAAGGTCGTTGGATTATTTTTAGAATCACTTGCCTATGAAAAACAGTGTGGGGAAATGGACAGATTACTTGAAGGAGATGCTCCTTACTTTATCTATTCACCTTCAATAAACAGGTATGTCCTTTAAAAACCTGAGTAAAAATGTCAGGAAAAGCTTTTTTTAGTGCTTTCATTCTCCAGCTTTATTCTGGAATCATCTGAGACCTCAAACTCAGTCCCACCTCTTATGTCTGAAGTTGGTAAGAATGCTTGAATTTAGCACTTGACTTTCTCCAACACCAATGACTTGCACTCTGTCTCTGAGTCTTAGTCCCTTATCAGATGCCTTGAAGATAAACTGCTTCAGCTTCTGCTTAATGTAATCATTTAGTGATGATTCAACTACATAAGCCAATCTGAGAAATTCATGGTTTACTCTATTTTTTTCAAGAGAATATTAAATTGTTTATTGATTATATATGATAATGGATGATACACAAGCTTTAATCCCATCTTTAATTTTATCTGATACCATAATTCAATTTATATATATATATATATATATATATATATATATATATATAGCATAGAATGTGCCAACAATCATATTAATAACCAAATAAACTCCAGTACTTTGCTTGGGTGACCCTTTTAATAGTGAACGCCAGGTCACAACACATTAACTGTCAGTTCAACCACACCAAAGTTTGTGGAGACAAGGGCTTCTGTGCCCAACCAGATAATGTAAAATAAATAAATACATGTCAAATAAATGTCAAATGGAACCTGGCATCACCCCGAAGGGATTCATATTTTACACTGTTGGGGTAGTTCACCAAGGTGTCTTCAGAGTAGACTAACTTTACACAGCACATAAACACACACACACACACACACACATTTATTCAGCATCATAATCAGACTCTTACATCTAGCAATCAACATCATGGGTGCAAAACCAAAAACAAACAATCAAAAAAACAATAGCAACTCTACATTGAAACCCTTTGTTGGAATGCTTTACACTTTACAAAAAACAGAAACTAAAATAACTTGTTATACAATTAGTCACAAATATAGAGCTCATTTTTTTGCCCATACACATGAGTATTGTCTAAAACATGTCTTCTTTGTGGCCATTAGGCCCTGCCACCACTGTGCTTGGCTGGGTTCACAAGTCTGTTGAAACTTGCAGTTTTCCTGTCACTTCTCTGGCTCTCCTTTCCTGCTAAGGTTTGTTTCCTGCCAGTAATTAAAACCTTCTGCCACTGCTATAGCTACTGTGCTGCTGGAACCACCAGAGCCACGGGTTTCATGGTCTGACAAAGTGTTGGCCTCCATCACCATAGGGGGCAGAGCTTCTGCCTCCAAAAGTTGCTCCTTTCATGGGTACAAAATTTGAAGATGGATGGTTGTAATTGCCAAAGTCATTATAGCTTCCACGACCTTCAGAGTTGTTTCCAACATTACCAAGTCTACTCCAGCCATCCCCACTGCCACCATATCTACCACCACCTTGACTGCCATCCAAGCCACCTTGCCCACCGAAGTTTCCTCCATGACCAAAGTTGTCATTCCCACCAAAACCACCCCCATGACCACCACCAAAGTTTCCAGAACCACTTGGATCTCTTTGACTGGATGACGCACTAGTCATCTCCTGCTTAGGTACGGCTCTCCTTACTTCACAGTTGTGGCCACTCACAGGACGGTATTTTTGAATGACCATCTTGTCTACAGTCTTGCTCATCAAATGTTACAAAAGCAATACCTCTCTTTTTGCCACTAACTCAGTCAGTCATGATTTCAGTCTCTTCAATTCTCCCATACTGTTCACAATAATCTCGTAGGTGATGTTCTTCAGCTTCTTCTTTAATGCCACCGACACAAATCTTTTTCACAGTTAAATGGGCACCAGGTCTTTGAGAATCTTGAGACATCCCAATTTGGTTCCACAGCACTTCCATCCACCTGTGTGGCCTTGATTTCATGGCTGCACCCACCTCCTCCACAGGAGCATATGTGACAAACCCAAAACTTCTGGAGTGGTTGGTGTTTGGAAATCATCCCCACACAGTCTGTAAGCTCAAAATGACTCCTCAGACTCTCATTGGTTGTTTCAGACCTCAAACCTCTGATGAAAAGCTTCTGTAGCTGTTCAGGCTCCTCGGGGGACTCTAACTTAGACTTGATGGCAGTGGAAGAGGAGAGTTTAATGATGCTTCCTTGGCAGCGTTCAGGGGCAGAAAGTGAAATACTCTGCATATTTTTTTCCCTCCAAGTATGCATTTTTCAATACTATACTAAAATTTTAGCATGAATTAATTTCTAAATCCAAATTTAAAATCATATTTTCCAGGAACTAAATTCACTAAATGATTTTCCCATCCCTTATACTTTATGCTCTGGGATGATATCACATTTTTTGGTCAAAAATCATAGAAATAGCCATGTTGATAATAGCAATATCAATGCTATATTTTATTATTTCCAAAATACTCTCATAGGGATTAATATCTTTGACATTTGTGTCATCTTTGTGAGATCTGAAAATAATTATTCTCATCCTCATATTACAGATGAGAAAACTGAGACATATCAAGGAAATGATATCTCTGTCCTTAAACCTAACAAGGAACTAAAGGAAAAATTCAGAGACTGAATCTGGGATTTTTTAAAAATTAAAACTTAAAGAAAAGAAGCCCACTCTTGACAACACCTCACAGAACTTTCCTTTATTATTAGTTGTACCATGCCTTTATGTTTTAACTAATCATTTGGAGTTAAAAGAAAATTAGAAGTTTATTTGCCTGAATAATCTCAAATCGCTGTGCGCATTCACACTAAAACATTCTTGTGTTTTTTCACATGTAAGAGATTTTTAATTTGTGTCACATGAAGAGGTAACTAGCTGTCACACTTTACATGCTGATGTTCTGTTTGATAGCAATCTATTTTCATATTTTCTTTTATAACTGCTATGGAGTCCTTTTATTTGTGCAAATCCACTTCCATTTTGGGAATCATTAGGCATGCATAATGTAGTTCTTCGCTATCAGAATTTCATGCTTATGTAATATAATTGACTCATAGTAATTAGTGGGATGCTTATTTTTGCCTGAAGTTAGAAATTTTCATTTTTTTTTCCTTTTTGACTCTTGGTCAGAGATATGAAGCTAAGTAGAAATTTGTATAATTATCCTGTGGATTTCAAAAGTTCCAGAATGTCTAATCAATTTAAGTCATTAAATAGGTCCTTCTTTTTTTCCCCAAAATCTGTAAATTCAGAAAAATATAAAGCCCTTCAGATGTAATTAAATTAAGAAATTATATTTTACTTAATTTTGCCTAGCCTAATTCTTATTATCAGCATTCTCAGCCTATATACTAAAAATAATTTATTAAAATTTAATTTAATCACTACATTGCTGGCATTTAAAAAAGCAAAACCTTTTTTTAAAAAAATTACCTCATATTCCCAAACTTACTTTATTTGTGCATTCATGTATCAACGATGCATTTTAACAGTCAGATTCTCAGCTAGGTAATTGAATAGAAAATTAAATCGGTCATGTCCTTGTTTTGACTTTGTATATTACAGATTCTAAAGGAGTAGGTGAAAATAACCAAAGTAGAATATAAGAAATACTGTAACGCAGGAGTGTATGTGTCACTTTGGTTACATGGAGGAAGAGGAAGACACACCCCGTCTTTAAGTAGATTGGTTGTCAGGAAAGCCTTCCCAGAAAAGGCTCATTTTAATCAGAATTCTATAGCGTTTGGAACAGTTTGCCTGATGTATAGTAGGAAATAGGGGAAAGGCACCAAAAACCCCCACAAAAACCAAACAAACAAAAATCCCCCCAGATATCTTAATGTGCATGGATTTTTCAAGCAGAGGGAACAAAATATTATTTGAGGAAAAGGAAGGATATGGGGCAGGTGGCTTAGCGGGGGCAGGGGGAGAACCTCTTAAGTGTTAAATCTGAAAGGACATTGAAGTGTGGTTAAATGATGGGTGATGGAATGAGGCAGAGCTTGGCTTGCACCCTCCCTCCACACTGTGCAACTGCTTCACCTTGGCCAAATTAATGGTTTTCATATTTGAAATGTGTGGATGAATGTATACACACATATGTACCATTTATGAGTTTTTCAGGTTTAAATAAAATAATAACATTTATGTAGTGAACACAGTACCAAATTCTACTCAAATTTCAACTATCAATGCTGTTACTATTCTTATTGCTCCTACGATGATTAGAACTTTATTCTGTAGAAAGGTCATTCCTGCAGCTGTGGAGAGAACTCAGTGGTAACTCAGTATTGCAGGCTAGGGAATCTCTTTATGGAGTATTAAAACCATTCCATCTACAGAATAAAGCAGAACAATAATACAGATAATAAAACAAAAATACTATCTAAAATCATTTTGTACACTGTACCAGGGAAACAGAACCAATATTTTAAAGACACACACACACACACACACACACACACACACACACACACAAAGAGACAAACAGGATAGAGGTAGCGACAGGGAAGCAAAGAGGTAGAGAGAGATTTATTTTAAGGAATTGACTTCCGTGATTGTGGGGGCTACAAACTCCAAAATCTGGTGGCAGACTAGAAATGCAGACAGAATTTCTATGTTACAAACTCCTGGCAGAATTCCTTCTCCTTCTAGAAACCTCAATTTTTGCTCTTAAAGCTTTTAACTGGTTGACCTTTACTTTATGGGGGATAATCAGCTTTACACAAGATCTACTGAGTGTAAATGTTAATCACATCTAAAACAATATATCACTTCACACATATTATCTAGGTGTTTGACCAAATAACTGGGCACCATAGCCTTGCCTAGTTGACACATAAGATTAACCATTTCAATAAGGCCGCTGAAACCAAGGTTTAGTACACTTAGTTGATAACATGTGAGATGTCAGAGATGTAGTAAAAGCTGGAGCTGGCATTCAAACCCCTGGCTATATGAATTAATATTCAGAATGTGTCACCCATCAGCTGTCCCATCGCCTAATAGGAGTAGATATGGAAAAGAAGAGATCCATGTGAAACTATGACTATGTGAGGGAAATGAGGAGGCAGGGGGAGCATAAAATTATTTCCTATGGTTTATTTTTAATGATTAAGTGACTGCTACAGTGATTCTGAAAAGGATCGATTGTGGAGAAAGAAGAAATGGTCTGTTTTGAATCAAGTAAGTTTGAGTTCTGCAAGGTCAACCTGTTACCTCCCTGAGTAAACAAACTTGGGTAAAAAAAAATCATTGTCCCTTGCCTCCTTTCTTTCCAGATATCATCTCTGCTGCGTGAAATGTCTTTCCACATTTATCCACACACAGCACCCAACTCCTCCTTCAAATGAGATAGACTAGTATCCTCCTTGTGAAGTCTGTTTCCAGGCACACTTAGTCATTGTGCCTTGTGCCTCGATAGGGCACAGGTTTGTTAATGCTGTCACACTCCACAGCAACCTCTTTGAGATGGGGACCCATGTCAGACGCAGCTTAGCTGCTCACAGAGTGCTTGGTCCTCAGCAGTGGGCAAATAGGCCACTTCTGAATGAATTAACCTCCTCATGTTATTAATATAAGTGTGCATATGGTTGATCAGGAGCATAAACCATTATGACCTATTTATGGAGCCTTTTAAAAATTCAGCATAAGCATGAAATGATAGGTTGACTGTCATATAAAGTGTAACTATAACTGTAAAGTAAAATGTTGTCCCTGAGCTCAGTCCTAGCTCTGTTCGGTCTGTTTCAATGCTGGTCCCAAATTATATATCATTCTTTTATCTATATATTCATTTCCTTTTATACTGACATGGGCAAACAAACTAGTCTTTTGTGTTTTCCTTTTTTTTTTTTGGCATCTAATCCATAATTATTTTTCTGAATTAAAAATAAAATAAATTAACATTTTATTTATTTTTTTTATTCAGGAAAGTAAGGCAGCTCTCTAATAGGGGATGTAGTTATATAACAATGCAACTTAAAACTTTTTAATCAAATAATTGATTCAAATCCTATAAACTAAAGTTTAGTTAATTATAACAACTTTAGAGGTACATACTCTGCTCAAACTGTAATGCATATTAATTTATTTGGAAGGAAGAAGAGGTATGGATTTAGATATTACATTCTGATTTATATTATGAATTATATGTTCACTTTCAAGGCCCTGAAATACTGCCTGTCTTTGCAGCATCAGATGCATCCCAAACGGGTCGGATTTGTTCAAGGGCACATAGGTGTCCAGTGAACTCGTGGTTGGTTGGCAGCCCGCATACCCCGAGCTCACATGAATGGCTGACCATGAGATCTCCCCTCTCAGTTAGAGTCACTTTTTTTTGTTATGTTTTTTTTATTTATTTTTGAGAGACAGACAAAGACAGCGCGATACTAGGAGGGTCAGAGACAGAGGGAGATACATAATTGAAAGCAGGTTCCAGGCTCTGAGCTAGCTGGCAACACAGAGCCTGACTGCAGGGCTCGAACCCACAAACTGTGAGATCATGACCTGAGCTGAAGCCAGACACTTAACCGACGGAGCCACCCAGGCGCCCCTAGAGTCACTTTCTAAATCATTTTTGCATCTGTATATGGCTTTTAGGCCAAAAATGAATAGATTAGCAGCAACTTTGAGCAGCACAATGAGTAAATAGGTAGGACTACCTTTTATGAAGACCTTAAATTTGAATAATACTAGCATATAAAATTCCAGAAAGGGAAATAGAATGCTCACTAACTTCTGTTAAAAAAAATAATCATTCCATTGTAGTAAATGATGGAAATGCACAGATAACTTTATTTATAAGCCTCAAAGTTAAAGAAGCATAAAATACATACATTTTTACATAAAGAGGATTTTTTAATCTTTTTTTAAGTTTATTTATTTTGAGAGAGAGAGCACAAATGGGATCGGGGCATAGAGATGGAGAGAGCATTCCAAGCAAGCTCCATGCTGTTAGCACAGAGCCTGGTGTGGGGCACAAATTCACAGTGAGATCATGACCTGAGCTGAGATCAAGAGTCAGATGCTTAACTGAATGAGCCACCCAGGGGCCCCTAAAAGGATGTCTTTGATATATAGCATATACTGTTAGTCCTTTATTGATCTAGTTACACTTGACCTAATCTGTTCCAGGTGGAATGTTTACTTCTTTATTCCCTATTCTTTCACTGATTCTTTGTGTAGCGTGAATATTTTTAATTTTACGCCTCTAAATAAACATAGAACTGCTAACTCAGTAACAGTCTCTGAAATACAAAATATATTCTATTCAATTAAAACTTTACATTTTCTTTATGACACTGAATCATTAAATTATGCAGTCAAATCACAAGTTTTAATGAGATTATTTTCTTCAATCTTAAATATATGTTTCTTTTATAAATGTATTCTAGTCTTAAAATGGATGTGCATTTTGGATTAGTATGTTTTATTCTGAATCTCTTCTTAGTTTTAAAAATTCAGGAGATTTGTTTTAGCCTCTGGAGTATTCTAAAGAGTGCTTCCAGGAAGTTTCTAAATGCCAGCCCATTCTCCCTGTTCCATCTACAGTTTTAAGCCTCGTAAAATGCTTTACATAAGGCTGTTGCCCTCATTTCTTCTTCTCTTGTATTTCTCCGCTTCTTTCTTGTAATAATTCAAACAAGCATTCAGTGAGTGCCCACTAGGTGTCAGACAATCTCCTAGTAATTAACAAAAAAAAAAAAAAAAAAAAAGGAAGAAAAAGGAAAGAAAAAACTTTTCTTGATATCTTCACATATGTGGAATTAAGATGAGAAAGAGTACAGTGTGAGAAAGAAGATATCTTATGCTATTTTCTCTTTGAAAATGCTGAAGTGGCCTGCTCCCTGAACTCTCTCCAACTGGCACTGGTTTAAAATTGACTGAATTAGAACACTATTTCTTTAAAAAATGGTTTTCATAACAAATTAGCACAATAATGTAATTACTCTCTTAAAGATTCATTTGTAGAAGATGTTGCATTGTTCATACAGAAAATACTCTAAAGAAGTTTGTAAATAACATATTTTCCATTTATGCATAAGACATTGTTGGAATGTCTACTATACAAAGGCCCTATATGCAATTTCTGTGAAGAAAACTTAAAGTTCCTATTCTCCAGGAACTTACACCTAGCAAGAGAGAAGTTAATGCAATCAGGTTGGAACATGCAAACTGTGAACTTTACATTCTCAATCAACAAAGACAGAATAGGTGCCAATATAAAACTTAATTCCATTCTTATATCTTTTGGACAATATTCACATTAAAAACATTGTGGCATGAGCTATAAGGTTTTGTTCATTTTAACTAAAGATATGCAGTCTTAAGAGAAAATAAAAGTTCAAATTCAAGATTTGTTGAATGTCTTGAATATTATATTGCATATTGCAAAAGAGGAGGTCCATTTCTTTCTCTTATGCAATGAACATTATTTTCAAAATGCTTAACATACTTCTAACTGAAAAAGGCTTCAAAAAAACTATAAAGAAAAGGTAACTATTTTATAAATTTTACAAATGTCTGCCTTAAAAGAAGACAAGTATTTAAAACTGAGACAATATGCTATACATAATCATAATTTACATGATTTTAAAATAAAAATTTAATCTACAAGTTCATTGGTTGAATCTTTTTTATATATGCAATATCCAATGACATATCTTGGAAGATTCTTTATTATATCTATTCTAAAATCTCTGTTTCCCATGTTTGTTGCTTAATTCTATTGTTATAATTTGTTGCTTTAGTCTCATTATAAAAGATATTTCCAATATTGGTTGACTCTGGTTTAATTATTATCATTACTATTAATAGTAATAGTAGTACATGGAAATCCTATACTAGTTCTAATTTGCTATAGTCTATTCCCGGATGTCGTACAAGATGGACAGAATGTATTACTCTTACTGAGACCTATGTGCCAAGGTCATTTCCTCTGGATATGAACTATTCACCCCCTTCTGGGTATAATTAGCTTCTAAGAACATGGCTCTTATCTCTTCATTCTCAGGACTGACACTGCTCCAACTCAAGATCAAGTACCACTACAGTGAATTCTGAGCAAAATGGGAAGAATTCAAATGGTCTAGCTATTCCAAATCCATTTCCCATTAGTAACCTTGACAACAAATGTTTCCAAGGTCATTGCTACATCTTACATGCATTGACTTAGCTTGGCACTCCCTAATGCTGCTCCTACCTTTGTAGTAATTATCTACTGTACATGCTCTGGAAACTGGTTTCTTTAGGTTTGAGACATGAACATGACTATGTTCCAAATGTTAGCACTCCCCTCAATATTTCTGTAAAATGACATCATTTTGTTTTGTTTGGTTTTGTTAGACATCTATAGGTTTCTTATCTGTAAACTACCTTTTTGGTTCACTTCATGGACCAAAAGTGAGAGTTAAATGAGAGATAGAGTGTATATATTTCTCCCTTTATTATTTTGTTCCAATGTTTCACCTTTTGTTCAAGTTGTAAACTCATATTTATCTTTCAATACTCTGAACACTGTACTCTTTTTTGTATGTAATTTGTTGCTTTAATAAAGATGTTGTTATTTGAAAATGTGCTTCTTCCTTTGATTCTTTGTTTCCTTTCCTTAGGGCATGGCAACAATCCTCAGTCACTATCCCTACACAAAATTTTAGTCTTCGTTATTTCCTCTTCAGTCCTATTCCCTCCATTTAAACTATCCAGTGAGGTTTCCATAATTTGTTTGTTGTAACTGTTTTTATTTCCTCTAATAGTTTATATTAAATGTTTTCAAACTTTTCTTCACTGTCCATTTTTCACTACCACTGTTTGGTTATACATCTACTGTTTCCTGAGTGGCCTATTGCATTCATCTCAGTGATCATTGCCTTCTTTAATGTGTCCAACTAACTGATTTATTTCACAATTAATAAAACTATTCCTAAAATGTAAATCTGATCTAATTTTCCCATGAATCCCCAATGCCTCTGGAGAGTGAACTATCCTACATGGAGCACAAAATCCTTCAAGGTTTTCAGCTCTATCTCTCTTGACTTTATCCTGGAATCCATTAAATTTCGAGTTCTTTTCTCTGATTCTCCAGGCTCTTTCTAATATCCTTGATTGTACATAGATCTCACCTGAAATATCTAGTCACACTGGTGTACACATCGATGTCTCTTCATAAAAACAGTCTCTAAATATTTCTTCAATACATATTGATTACAGACACTAAATGTTGAGCAGGTGGATTCTTGGTACCATTATTAAAACTCGCCTTCCCTCTTGTTTTCTAAGTATTTCACCTCTTTCTTTAGTTTT
This sequence comes from Suricata suricatta, assembly GCF_006229205.1. Taxonomy (NCBI): domain Eukaryota; kingdom Metazoa; phylum Chordata; class Mammalia; order Carnivora; family Herpestidae; genus Suricata; species Suricata suricatta. The sequence continues at coordinate 129,304,429 of NC_043705.1, read as the reverse complement.
CTGTACACTTCTCGAAGAAGATGACAGCAACAACAAGACGACAGCAACAACAAGACAACAACAACAACACTTCGCAGAAAAGCATAAACAGTCCACTGCAGTCAGTCTTCTTTTTTTTTTTTTGACTCTTTTTATTCACCACCAACCTATGAAATTGAATTGGTGCCTCACCCTCCAGTAGAAAATACAAATCAGAGTTAACTGACCAGTATCAGAATGAGGCATATAAAATTAACATAATTTTCTTGGTTAAAAATGTCAGGTTTTCCCAACGTTATGCGATTTAACCTAGTATGTGTAGTATTTCATTCTACAAAATACTAGCAAAAGTTATTGTCTCTACCTTGCTACATTTCCAGTGATGATATGATACTGCTGAGCGTTTGGTCTATCAGAACCTCACATGCTGATCCACCACTTAATGTGTATTTGATTCAGATAAGAAACTTTCTCTGGCTGAAATGGCTTTAGCACTTTAAAAAATATACTTCGTTTTTCAAGCAGTGTTAAGTGTACAACAAAATTGTGTGGAAAGTACAGACTTTCCATTTACCCTTCTGTTCCACACCGGACAGCCTCCCCCACTACCAATACCGCCTGACTAGGGTGGGACATTTGTTATCATCAGTTGCACCGCACCGGTACAGCGCAGTTGCCCCAAATCCTTAGATTACATTCATTTTGTACATTCTAGAAGTTAAGACAAATGTATAATGACAAGTATTCACCATCGTTGTGTCATACGGAACACTCTGACCACACAAAAAGTCCTCCGTGCTCCAGCTCTTCATCTTTTCCTTCCTATCCCAATTCCTGGCATCTGCTGATCTTTTCACATCTCCATGGCTTGCTCTTTTCCACAATGTCATATAGTTGGAATCATATGTTATGCAGCCTTTCATATTGGCTTCTTTCATTTAGTAGTATGCATTTAAAGAGCGTCTGTTTTGTTTTTTCATGACTTGATGGCTCATTTCTTTTGAGTGCTGAGCCATACTTACTTACACATCCATCTACTGAAGGACATCTTAGCTGTTTACGAGTTTTGGCAATTTTGAATAAAACTTGTATAAACATCCATGTGCAGGAGTTTTTGTATGGACATATGTTTCAGCTCACTTGGATAAACACCCGGGGCATGATTTCAGGATGGTAAAAGTATATTTAGTTTTATAAGAAAAGACCAAACTGTCTTCTAAAGTAGTGATGCCATTTTGGATCAGGCTTCTACCACTTTTGCTTGCTAGCGAGACACTTATGCACTATTCAAATGGAGTCCAGTTCTTATTTATCTTTTGATGAAATTCTCACAATCTGCAGATAAAACTAGGCATTTTGTTTCCATTTTACCGGAAGACTTATTCTTAAGCATATATTAAATAGACCCCAAATGCACCCAAATCTAGGAAAAGAGTACAAGTGTCCTTGCAAGAGTCAATGCGCCTGAGAAGGGTTATGGTAGATGATGGTAACTCCTGCCAAATTCCTCAGCTGAGTAACTGAGGAAAAATGTTCTAGGCTATATATATAGGGATATAGGGATATATATCCACATATATAATCCGTATATATAATCAAATATAATATATATATAGTGAGGAAAAGATGTTTAGGAATATATATCCACATATATAACCCATAAATATAATAAAATATATATATATATATGTAGTGAGGAAAAGATGTTTAGGAATATATATCCACATATATAATCCATATATATAATCAAAGATATATATATATATATA
>NC_043705.1:129294599-129302581 GCF_006229205.1 Suricata suricatta | reverse complement strand
TATATAATCAAAGATATATATATATAGTGAGGAAAAGATGTTTAGGAATATATATCCACATATATAATCCATATATATAATCAAAGATATATATATAGATATATATATATATATATATATATTTCACCAATATCTTCTTTTTGGGCTCAGCCACACTAGTCTATAGCTGTATACAAATGAATTAAATGATGGGATGCTTACAGCTTCTCATGTGGGAGCCACAACCTGTTTTGGCCTGAAGCTCCTCTCTGAGCACCACATGGGAAGAGACACTTCCTACCCTCAACACTGAAGGAGTGTTTGGCAGATGGGGAACAGCGCAGTGCCCTCACACAGGGTACTTCCTGTTAGAAACAGCAACAGAGATGGCAGAAATCATCAGAGGATGGGAAAATGACTGGAGGAAGGGACTGCCTGGTCACAGTTTTATCCTGTCTTTGAAACCATGACCTTTGAACAAAATTCTTGAAGAAATTGAGACCAGGAAATTGATGTCCAGAAATCAGTCAACTGGTAACTCATCTTATGGGTTAAGGATTGATAAAAATTACTCAGAAAAAGGAATCAGTAGTAGAATAAAACTTCAAAATCAGCAGAAGACAGGTGCCTTTGAAATATGGCTAGTAAAATAAGTATGAAACAGAATCTACCAGTTAGAAGACTAGAGATCAAATAAAATGCATATTATTGCACTTTGAAATAGAATTCTACAGAAGTTAAAGTATTATTTATTATAGAAATAGATCTCTTTTTACCATACTTTAAAAACAATTAGAATTGCTGTATTTGCAGTGAATATCCCTTAATGCTTAAGATTAATATAGAAAACACTTCAAAAATTATTTCATTTAGTGTAAAAATACAAACATAGTTATTTGTTTCAATTTTATATTTTTTGTAATCTTCTGCAATTTTTTGACATTACTATTATCAAAAAGAAACACTTGGGTTCACATACTGCAGTAGATAACAGGTGCCAGGAACAAAAAATTCAATGAAAGTACTCAGGAGGGCTAACCTGTTACAATGTTTAACTTTCCACATTGAAAAAATGATCATCATTAGGTTTTAAAAATGTATTCACACTTTTAAATGCTTGCCAAACTGACTGTCTTTAATATTATTATTTTTCTCATGATTAAACCAAGTGACACCGACACAAACAAGGACATCTGCCAAGAGGAAAGGTTTGTTTGTTTCTTGCCTAAGAAGGTAATAGAGGGGCACCAAATACTCAAATGAGAGGAGATTTTAGAAGAGCCGTTGTATCGTTTGAAAGTTTCAGAATGCTTACACAAAAATATTTGTAATATAGATTTGAATTGTAGGTATGTTCTAAGATAGTAATAAATGTAATTGGTCAGAAAAGATTGTTAAATATAGTAGCATAGATTCAGGTTTTAAATTTACAATGTCAAATCTTATTTTGACAAATTACCATCTCAGTGACCTTGGGCAAATTAACAGCACCTCTTTCCCTGAGATGGTATGGGGACTGAATGAGTTGATATCTGTAAATAACTTAGAATGATGTGTTCAACATTCAAAATCAATCAGTAATTTGCCTCATTAACGGAATAAAGAATAAAATCAATATGATCATCTTAACAGACATATAAAAAGCATGTAACAAAATTTAAAACTCAGTCATAATAAACACCTTCAGTGACTTAGTTATAGAAGCAAACATCTTAACATGATAAAATATTCCATGAAAAATCTATAGCTAACATAATACTTAGTAAACAGACTATAAATTCCTTAAGCTGATTGAAAACAAAGCAAAGATGTCTGCTCTCACTACTATTCAATACTGTGCTGAAGTTCTCGGCCAATGCAAAAAAGGAAGGAGAAAATTAGTTCCAACAAGAACAGAAAAAGAAAAAAATATTTTTTGCATGATTGCTTTTATATAAAATACTAATTAATCAGGAAAAACCCTCTATGATTAATAATAAATGAATTTAGCAAGATCATAGGGTTCAAATCAATCTGAATGACAATTATATTTTAGTATACTAGTAAACTATTGGAAATTACCATTCACAATAACTTTTAAAATTTATATATATGTAAATATAATAAGGGTAAGCCGACTAGAATGAAAACTATAAAATAGAGCAGAGAGAAACTAAAGAAGGTCTAGATAAATGGAAAAAAATAGTTTATGTCATAAATTTAAAAGGGATTTAAGTACTGTTAATATGTAAGTCTTCTCAAAAATAATATATATATTCAAGCTCCATCCATGTATGTAATTCAAGAGACTGTCTTATAGAAACTGACAAATTGATTTTAAAATGGACACACACACAAATGCAGATGACCAAAACAGAGGACTTGCACTACTTAATTTTAAAACCATAGTTAGTATAAATAATTAGGAAAATGTAGCGGTGGGCAAATAGATCAATAGCACAGCATAGAGAGTCCAGAAATAGACATAAACAGATATAATCAATTAAATTTTAATTCAAGCACTAAGGTAATTAACTGGGGAAAGGCTTTTCTCTTCAACAAATGTTCTAAAACAACTGAAAATATGCATGAAGGGAAATGAATCAATGTCCCTACTTCAAATGATTCATAAAAATTAAATTGAAAAGGATAATTGAACCGAATACAAAAGTTCAAACTATAAAGCTTCAGAAGAAAACTTAGGATGATATCTTTGCAGCCTCTAAGTAGCTCAAGATTTCTTATAAAAATACCAGGATTATTAATCATGGAAGAAAAAATGGATAAATTAGAGTTTATAAATTTTATACATTTCTACCTCTCAAAATACATACTGATAAAACGAAAGGGTAATCCAAAAATGGGGAATGCGAAGCTGTCAAGACTTGTATCCAGAATTATCTATGTCTATGTTCGCATGTGTGTATGTATGTGTATATTTAATAATTCAATTACAAGAACAACACTTTATAAAATGTGCAAAAGACTTCTGAATCCCACGAAATGGTGCTTAAAACATTAGTCATGAGGATGCAAATTAAAACCACCATGAAAGAGTACTTCATAATCACTTTCATGATTAAAATTAAAGCCTGATGTTATCAAATGTTGTTAGTATGGGTGCTGTTGAATCTCAGATACATTTCTTCTGGGAATATAAGGTGTTACAGTCACTTCAGAATATAGTTAGGCAGTTTCTTATAAACAAGACCTATAATATGTGTTACCATCAATTCCAACCCACTAAACATATGACTCAGCAGTTACTCCCAAGAGAATTTATTCACAAAAGCTTCATTCATCATAATCAAAAGGGGTAAATGACACTAATATCCATTAATGTCTTTATCCATTAATGGGTAAAGAAATTGAGGCATTCATGCGGTTCATATCTAGTAATAAAATGGACAAACAACTGATGCATGCAGTAACAGGGATGAATTTCAAAACTTTGTGGTAAGGGAAAGAAGCCACTCACAAAAAGGTACATATTGCATGATTTTATTTATATTAAGTTCTAGACAAGCAGAACTAAGTAATGGTGACAGAAGTCAGAAACGTGTTTTGCACTGGAGGGCGGGGACAAGTATGGGTTCGATTTCATATGACCTGAGAAGCATATAGCAGTGATGAAAATGTTCCACATGGTAATGGGGCTGAGGATTACATATTTTACATACTTGGCAACCCCCCAAAAATTTTTCTACAAGTACAACACATCTTCTTAAAAAAAAAAACAGTCCACCTGAAAGCAAGATATTTTAATCTGTGACTACTGATCTATACCAAAAATATGCTATAAGGTAGTATATATGAAATCACATAATGATATCTATATAATTGTATAAGCATATAATTACAAGCAGTTATAAAACACTTTAATATGTATACATATAATAGCATTATAAGGGGATATGCATATATATTTTTTGTATGACTGTGCCTACATATATACAGGTGTGTGTGTATGTGTAACATAGGGTGATGTGTCTCCCAGGATATACCAATAAATATTAAAAAGATGGTGAAAAATAAGCAAGAAAATTTCATATATATTTAATAAATTTTAAAGCCTGATCTTCTTCATTCAACCACATGCTGAAAAGTTCATGTAAATATCAATACATTCAACTACATCTTAAACAGCATGTTTACATATTTAAATATTATAGTCATTAATCTTCCACACCTAGTAAAGCATGTTTTTCATATGTTTATGAACCATGCAGATCATTTTAAGGAGATAAACTTGGTTTGTACACATTATTATTTTTCAAAAAGCAAGGAGTTTCTTGCTCTTTATTATAACAGATTAATGCGGGGTTCTTTTCTTCCTTGTCCTAAATATTCTAAATAATTACAGTCTAAATCATAAACACACTTAAAACCTCCTAAGTAAACATGTCTTTGCTTTTTTCTCTTCCTTGGCAAAAAAAAAAAAAGCAAGTATTAACTAATGTTTCCTTTAAATTTTATTCTTTTTCCTATAATTTCAAATCTACTTTTTTCAACTAATTGAGAAGCTATGAACAACGATATAAGATGATAGAATATTAAGAAAGACTTGAGCCAATAACCAAGCTTTTGACCAAAGGAAAAACACACATCAGCTCCCAGCCTCCACTTTAAATCCACGAGAGAACGTGAGATGGATGAAACTGGCCTTAATTCTACTTAATGCTGATAACTTTGTGAGACTATATGAGAAGCCCATGTGTGTGTGTGTGTGTGTATGTATGTATATATATGTGTATATGTGTATATATGTATCTGTGTATCTATGTATGTATATGTGTGTGTATATATGTAGGTATATACATATACACACACACACACACACACACACACACATATATATGAGACATGGAAGGAATGGAACCCAATGTTGGAGAAACCACTGCCCTTTTGTGGGAGAAGACAAGAGGACACACGTTATGACAGAACAGGCTGGAGAAATTATATTACCTTTATTGTTGTTTCTTTGCAAATTGACAAGAGGGATCTTATCCTACTGTTGGCTCACTAATCAAGCAGAGCTGATGCCATATAATCAACTAAGGATGGGACAGTTCTGGAGTTCATATGCACAATTAGGTACCAGCAATATGTAAAGCAAAGTATGTCAGTGTCTTCCTCCTTCTTTTTCCAGATTTACCTCCCATTATGCACCATATTCAGAATGCTTGTTAATCACAATAGACAATTGCAGGCTGAGGATTGTGTAGTAGCCTGAAATAGAGGTGATGAGAATTCAAAGCCTGCCTATTGTTGAGAGTTTAACTTAACTACTCCATAATACTGCTGTTTCAGCATCCCATTTGTGGGACAAAGCAGTCTCCAGGGGCCTTGGATTGACAATAGCCCCTACCATGAGGCACAAGTGCATGCAAATTCCTGATATGACTCCTGAACTACCTTGTGATAAGCACATTTCCATGCTCCTGGGGTCTTCCCTTTGTTTGTCCCCTTGAATTGGGCCCCCAAGAAGCTTACCAAGATCTGACTCCTTCGATCTAAATTGACCAACCTGGCCTTAGACCAGGAACCGTGAAGCACTTCCCCTGTGAACCCTGAAAAAGCCTGTGCCCCGTGTACTTCCCCATACCTGCCTATACCCTATACCCTTTTCCTGCCTTAGCCTTTTATGGGTCCTCAAGCATAATGTATACTTCCTCTAGAACCTGTTCATTGAACTTTATTTCACTTTCACTTGTTGTGCCTGACTTGCCATTGGGCACCCCAAGGCTTTACTCAACAAATGTTAATTTAACAAAGTCACAATGATTGGTTTCACCAACAGAACTGGATATATTGAGTCAGTTTCTATAGACCCCAGAGAATGCCTTTCAGCTGCAAATGGCTTTCTGACTGAGGCTCCCAGGTGGGTAATTCTAAGAGGGGTTCACTGCTTGCTGGCCTTCAGTTGTGCTATTTTTGGCTTCATTGCACCAACTGTGCAGGGTTTTACCTTGGTCTCTCACTCCAAAATACAAGTTCTGAAAAAAGGCACAAGAATCTTCTTGAAACTTAGAGTACTGATCACTGGAGCTAGTTAGCGGTGCCAAGGAAGTGTTTTCCACCTCTTAACACCTTGTGGAGTAAAATTCCCAAGACAGTGTTAGGCCTTAGGTATATTTCCTGACTCTAAGTACAAACCCAGCTGCTGTCTATTACAGGACTGACTAAGATTCTTGCAGGACCCTGTTGAATCAGTTAATGCCAGGACATGAGAGTGCCATCCTCATCCCAAGTGTGGGCTACTGTATAAGGGTGCCAGGCAGAGCCCTTAGGAGAAAAAAAGAGAGATTCTCCTTCCCTGACCACTGTGTTTGGGAGCCTCACTAGGACTCTGAGTTCTAACCAATACGGTTGGAATACGCTCACTACTCAGGAATGCATGGCCCCTGACAAAGGTGATAGTGGCTGGGGCATGCAGTGCCTCTCTCACTGCATACCCTGTTGTCACTCCTCATCTCCCGATGCCATGGATATCACAGGTCCCATCCCTGGTGTCACAATCTAATGGCCGAACACAATGGCTGAAACTCTAGTGCCAGCTCCCCTAGAGTTTCATGAGGAATTTATAAAGCTTCTTACTAAATCTATAATGCCCAGGGAAGAAGCGGGCACACCTCAGTGTCACAGCAGAGCAATGTGCTGAAGTTGCAGTTCTGTATTCTCAAGGTTTAGGGCCGGTTCTAAAGATCCTGCCACCCCAATTCCAGTGAAATCAATTGGGACACACTGGGGAGGAAAATCTGCTGACTACAAGTCAAGCTAGTTTCTGGAGACAGTCCACTGTGTGGGCTTTCTGAGGATGCTCTCCAAGACTCACAGTTAGTAACACTACTTATAGTAGGGAGGATGGGCCATTGCCCTGCATAAGATCAAAGAGGTAGCCACTGAGGTCAGCTGAACTCAAGCGGCTATCCTTCACCCAAGGGCATCAAACATCTTCTTGTAAAACATCAACCCACAATCAAGCTGTGCAGTGGGCACAACACATATTAGGTCTTTTCACTTTTCAGAAGCAATGCGTTCCACACTTGCTCATTCCACTTTAGTACTTATGCTCTTGGGGCGTCTGGATGGCTCAGTCTGTTGATCAACCAGCCCTTGGTTTCTGCTCAGGTCATGATCTTAAGGTGTCTGAGTTCAAGCCCCATGTCAGGCTCTGCACTGACATTACAGAGCCTGCTTGGGATTCTCTCTCTGACCCTCCTTTGTGCTTTCTCTCTCAAAAGAAACACTAAAAAAAAAAAAAGTCTACTTATGCTCTTCCTTACAAATCGGCATCTTTCCATTGGCAAGAACCTCAACAAGCTGCCTTGCAGCTGGCCCAGCAAGCTGTGCAGCAGGCCCTGCCTTTAGTCCCTTGGGGCTCAGACCTCAGAGTTGAGCCACAGGTGTGGCTCCACCTCATGGCAACTAAGCATGGTTCTCTTTGGCTGCCCACTAGGTTCTGGATCAAATGCCTACTCTGGATAGCAGCTAGGTACATACCACTCAAGCAACAAAGTTTGACAGCCTACAGGACTCTTTTAGAGACTGAGGTGCCATCAAGCTCACAGCTCATACTACTTGACACAGTCCCCAACACACTTTGGGTTGGAGATTCAACCCAACAGCCCAGCATGACAACTGAGGTCTCACTGTTAAAAGGCAATGGGGTACCATCAGGAAAGGGCTAAATTTGATGTCAAAGGCTTTTCTAGATAATAAGCGGATGTAGCATGCCCCAAGCTCAGGCTTTTGCACACTGACATTGAGGTGGGTATCCCACTAAGGGCCCTCTAGCAGTCAGGGGAACTCCTGGAGAGCCACTGACTGACATGGAGAGAGAGTCTATATTCTTCAATAAGAGAAGCGCTACCATTGTGTACAATGTAGCCTGCTGGGAGACTGCATCATTTCATCTCGTTAGCAGCATGTCCCTAGTTGAGGATGCCTGCTCCTCACTTGGTCTATCTGACGGAATTGGTGGCAGAGAGCTTGGCTCTATAACAAGCCATGAAAATAAAATT
>NC_043705.1:129199031-129294499 GCF_006229205.1 Suricata suricatta | reverse complement strand
ACCTACACCCTTTTGAATGAATGCTTTCTATGCTCAGAATTATTAAAAATGCAGAATCAAATTCTGCTTATAATAAGGTTTTACTCTTTGAAGAAACAGAAACAAGAAATTTATGAGTTAAGATGGATATATATATATATATAAACATTACATTGTACACCTTAAGCTTATACAAAATTATATGTCAATTATATCCCAAGGAAGCTGGAAAAATGAATAATAATTTCAAACAAATAACTTGGAATGCCAAAGTCCTGCTCTTCTAAAAGAAAAGTAGAATGTGCCAGAAGTAGAATCAATCACTAAGCTGGCTAGGTTTTTTTTTTCAAAGATGTATTAACATTAACAAAACTATTTAAGAAAGACTTGTTTTAGGCTATATTTGTAGTGGGAATAATGAAAATACATATGAACTGTAACACAGTGGCATGAATTTCACACGCTGGTTTTAAAAACTCATTTAAAATCCTCTTGATTGTGAAAGGAGAGAGGCAAAGATCACGGCAAGAGTCTTAGGAATGCTTCTAAATATTTCAAATTGTGGAGGAGGTTTATTTAGATAATTTGGGGATGAGGTTGCTGTTCTATCCTTCCTGTGGAGTTGTAAATGTCATGTTCCAAATTCGGGATAATTCCACAGCTGGAAAAGAATTTTCACAGACTGGCTACCAGTTTTCTTTTATGCTCTTTTTAATGGTTAATCCTTTCTTATATAAATCCCTTAATTTAATAAAGATGGCTCATTGTGCTACTTTATGCCTAGTTTAAAATAATCCCATTTATAATAATAGTAGAATATAACATTGAACAAATTATCCTTATATGCTTTTTTTGGTTTTTTTTTTTGCTCCTACTAATTAAAATTGTGAAAAGTGCCTTTTTCTTACCCTGTTCTTCTGCTTAGTTGATTTCCAGACCCGAAAATGAAATAGCTAATTCACCATAGAGGTAAATACTCTATTTATAGTCTTAAAGGAATAGTAAGATTATCAGAGGACTTGGAGGTAAATTGTAACATGTATAATAAATATTTGAGTGGACTAAAATAAATTAAACATATATATTTACGTTATGATATAACATATGTTATGAATTAACATGTAAATATATGTTAATACACATTTGTTTACTGGCCTGGTTTTGTTGCTTTCTAAAAAAAGTATGTGTATACATATACTTAAAAAATTTAGTTATCAGTGCAAGCATCTTTACTCATTCACATCGATTCTCTTAGCTCATTTCTTTGGTTTTGTTGTGGGTTCTGGATTCAAAGTTGTTCTCTAGAGTCCCTACTTAGGTAAGTTTGAAGGCTGTCTTCTTTGCATACCAGTTACTTTGGTATATTTTTGGCAACTGCAACAAGTGAAATTTGCTACAAGCAATCAAGAAAATATGCATCTCTTTAAACCCAGTAGTTATGGCCTGTAGGAAATAAACAAATATAAACACAAGAAGTAAATAAATTCAAATATTGAAGCTTAGTGCCTTTGGGCAAGAAAGTAGAAGTTTTCCTTCAACATTCTTTTTTTTCATTATAATCTTTCTCAAAACCTTCCCTTATCAATGCTCCTTTTAATTAGCCTTTTCACAGCACTATTAAGGTCCCCCAAATCATGACTCAGACCCCAATCTACTAGGACGAAAGCCGAAAATGTAGTCATCTGTGCTTCCAGCACTTACTTTACGTCAATTTCCATGATCATCATTTTTGGTATTTCACTAATGTTCCAAACACATTTGCAATGTTACTTCATCGAAAACAATGTTTTGACTTTCTCAGATTTGTGTGTCTTTTAAGGCATAGCTCTAATTTCCTAAAGCAATTAGCCAAAATAATTATTGGATACTTAACATTTACCTTTAAAAGGACAGCCCAGGACAGTACCAGTCTGGAAGAAAAAAGTAAATGAACAAAAAAAATCACTGAGACTCGTCCTATAACTTTGAGTACTTCACTATTTAAAGAAGGAGGCAGATATATAATATGTAAATAATATGTGTATATACACACATATATAGTTTAAAATTAAGTCTGTGATAAATCCAATAGTACAAGATTTATTAATTCTTCCAACAAATGTTTATTGAGCACCTAAACAGATATAATTCTGTTTATTGGGCATCACAATGAACAAAATACAAAATCCATGCTCTCATGAATTTTACATTCTATTTGAGAGAGACAGAAGGTAGTCTTAGTAAACAAGTCATTTAGCATGTTAAAAAAGGGAGTAGTATTAGAGAGAAAACATATGCAGTGTCAGAGCAATAGGACAGTCTAGGGAAATACTGTAACTTTCAAATAGGTTGGGCAGGGTAAGACCTCAATTTAAAAATACCATTTAATAAAGAATTGGAACAAGGTAGGGACACAAGCTGGGGAAGAGGGAATGGTCAGTGTGAACTCACGAATGCCAGAAAAAACGTAGAGTCCATAACGGCAGCACAGTAAATAAATGGGAGAATGTTCTTTACAAAGGCTTTAAGGATATAATAAGGATTTTGCTTTCTACTCTGAGTAAGATGAAGAAAGAGTAATGTTTAAAAGCAGGGAGCAACCAAATGGGATTTTGAAAATATCTCTTAGACCTCAATGCTGACAGTAGAGTGTAAGTGGGGCAAGGCTACAGCACTTGGGAAGTGAATCGCTCCTAGTAATTGATAAAAGGTTTAGGGTAGAGTAATGGAAATGGAGAGAAAGGTGGAATCCTGTGTATATTTTACAAATGAAAGGAAACCACCTTCTTGGATGTGGTATTTACAAGAAAAAGCAGGGTCCAGAATGACTACAAAGTCTTGGGTTTGGGCACATCATTGGAGTAAACGGGGGAAAGACTAGATGCTGCTCCTACACTATTTACAACCTGGTCACCAAGCGGAAGTTCTGAACTCCACACCGTGAGCTAATCCGTGCACCCTTCCAAAGCAACGGAGAGTCCCAGCAGCTAACCAGACGATAAAAGGTGGCCAAAGGTCTGTTATCTTTCAGACTCACTCGGTCTACTGTATTTCCAACTTACTCGGAACAGGCTGCACTTCTGGCAGATCTGAGTCAGGGACGTTCCGATTACTGCCACCAGTGAGCTTGACCAGGCAGTCCTGCAGCGCTCCCCATGGGCGCCCGCGCAGGCGCAAGTCCACAGGGCAACGGAGCCTATGGTCACAGGGCATTAGGCAATACATGGCCAGCAGAAGGGGGTGTAGCTGGTGAAGGCATAATGAAGACATTATATACCAACACTCAGATAGATGTATTAATCAACGAACCAGATACTCGTAATTCTCAACCTTAAATCTTAGGGGCTTTAAAAGTTTTTATTCTGGACTATCTTAGACATCTAATTGATCATAATTTATATGTTTAAGTCTACCAAGAAATCACTGGAACTCTTTCAGAGATAATTAAAAATATTCAGATAAGAATCCCAATTACTTATACCCAATATTAATAAAAATAGCTAATGCTGGAAATTCATAAACCAATTTTCAATCAAATTAATATCATATTTTAATCATAATTAATGTGAAATGTTTATAAGATATGCTTTAATTTTTCCAATTTTTTAAATTTTATTTAGTGAATAATCATAAGACATCGAGGATTTTCTCTTCCTTCAGTTTAGTTTTTGCTTTGTTTTATTTTTTTCCCTTTTTAAACTATGTCTTTTTTATAGTCAGCCTTCTGGGTATAATAATGGGTTCTTGAAATATAATAAGTGAACCAAGTTAGGTTTACTATGATCTGATGTATCAGCCTTATCATGTGTCTAGTTTTAACTAGACCACAGGGGTTGTTTTCCTTTCATAATTATATTACCATGCAAACTGTCTGTAGTCAATGAAATGAATGCCGTTTCAGCCTGGAAGTTGGGGGGAAAGTATCATTCAAAAAGACTGAAATAAATAATTCTGCATTAAAGATTTTTCAATATTGTACTCTCACTCCAAAAGGATAGCATTTTCACTAGTTGGGAAGCACACCAATCTTTGGTATTGTGCATGATTTTCTCAGCAGGGAATGCGACTTCCTAGTGTAGACTCCACAGAGAGCTCCATTTATAAATAAATCATATTTGGAGCTTGAGAATCCAGAGATCAGTTGGCAGCAGTTGGCCTCCATGAATCTCGGGAGCACCAGATGATTAACTGCCAGTATTTTTTTCCTTTCTAGTGAATCATTCATTGACAGAAAAACAGACTTAATTACAAATAAATACGTAATGCATTTTTGAAAACTTGACATAATCACAGTACCGTATCTTAAAGGAATATTCAACATTATTAGTATCATAACTAGGCCTTTTCAAAGTCACCATGGGAAGTAACAATATTTTCCATGAGAGGATTATTTCAGTCTGAGGTCTGTCTGAACTATTCTTACCTATAAAACTCAATAGCACAAATGTCATACCAAAATAAGAAAATGTGATATTCTTTCAGATATTATTTTAATGAATATAACAAAACGAAATGACTGTATTGCTGATTTTGGAGATATTTAGCATAAAGATGGCCATGTTTTTAAGTTGGCTTAACGGTACATGACTATGACTTTTAGGAGACAAGTTTTTCACATAGCAGAGCATAACAAAACTCACCGGAAAAACAATTCTTTTTTTTTAAATTTCTTAATGTTTTATTTATTTTTTTGATAAAGAGAGACAGAGCATGAGAGGGGGAGGGTCAGAGAGAAGGAGACACAGAACTGGGAGCAGGCTCCAGGCTCTGAGCTAGCTGTCAGCACAGAGCCTGACATGGGGCTCGAACCCACGAACGTGAGATCTGACCTGAGCTGAAGTCGGAGGCTTAACCGACTGAGCCACCCAGGTGCCCCTGGAAAGACAAGTCTTACCTAAGTCATATTAACTTGGTTAGAGGTCTCAGTAGGAACTCTACTGACTTTGTGCCCTTACCTGCACTCAAGGTAACTCAAGAAACTTCTTCCTAGGAAAAAAATGAAGCTGGAGACAAGGTAGTTGTAAAAACTTGTTTATTTTTTTTAAAAATAAATACAAAAATATAAATATAAAACATTAGCAGATAGAATTTGATGAAATGAAATTGCACAAACGTTTGTATACCAGGTTGCATATCACACCTACTAACACCACATGTACTTTTTTTTAATTTAATGTACAGAACAGGATATACCTTAAATGTTTGTCTCCATCTTTTTCAAAGCTCCATTTGCAAGGGCAGGAAGTGTATCTAACAGAAGCGGCTTGTGTGGTTGCTATCCTGTTCATGTTTCTGAAATTATCTTTTACTTCTAAGATGGACAACACTGAATTTCCATAGCTTTGGCTCTTGGAAGTGATTAAATAAAATTTCGCATATATTCCATGAGACATCCTACAGGAAAGAATTAATGGAATTAATGAACAAATTAAGAAGTAAATGGGAAAAAATTGTGCTGAGTGGCAGGAAAACTCTCCTGAATATCAAATATTGTGAAGGAGGGGGCGGGGGCCGGTGTCCGTCGAGTTACCTCCTTTTGTTTGAACAGAACCGGTGTCCTGGGTTAAGAGTCTTTGTCACTGTCCCCGCCGCCGTACATTTCGGCCAGCTTGTTAAACCGGGGGCCCCATTCTCGGAGGTAATCGTAGTTTTGGTCTCCGTCAGTGGTCCCCGATTCCAAGGAGCTCAGAGACTCTGCGATGGAGTCGTTTCCTTCGTAGGCGTAGGTGGCCAGCGAGTCGTAGGGGGGCGCGGTGGGGTCGAGATCGTGCTCCTTCAGCCGCTCGTTAATGAAATCCCGGACGTCGGTGTTGTCCGGCGCCGTGGGAGTCCTCCGAGGAATAAATAACGTCTCCGGAATGATGTCTCTGCGGAGCTTCTTCTCCTCGATCGCTGCGGGGTTCCTCAGGGTGCCGATATCAAAGGCCTGGGTGTCCTCCTCTCCGCCACCCTCGTCGTTATAGCTCACAATGTTGTCTCTGATGTCCTCTTTGGACAAGATCAGAGGCTCCTTTTTCCGCTGTCTTTTCAGAGCTGCAAACAGTACTACTATGACTTGAAAAAAGAAAAAAGAAGATTCATTAGCGGTCCATCTCAAGCACTCTATAAATAACGAGTGGACGTCCTGGAGAGGAGTTGAAGTTAGTTAGGTTTTCGGACACAGGCTGGAATTTAAGATTCATTTTGTATGTCCATGACTTTGGAAGGGAGGGGAGGGGAGGGGAGCGGAGGGGGGGGGGGGGGGGGGGGGGGGGGGGGGGGGGGGGGGGGGGGGGGGGGGGGGGGGGGGGGGGGGGGGGGGGGGGGGGGGGGGGGGGGGGTGTGGAGGATTTAGCCAGGACAGGTGGTTGAAGTGCAGTATTTGCAATTTATTTTTAAAGCCATCTGGGGTATTTCTCAAATACAGCGAGGTATTTTGTCTATTTTTTCTAAGAACTGTTTAAAGTTAGTTCCTGATTGTACAGACATTATTTATATTTTGCATTGAATAGTGACATAAGGCATTACATAAAAAATAGACACAAATGGAATTGGGCTTCAAATAAAACAGTTAAGGGGACAAAAACATGTCCATAGTTTTCACATCTTTATACAATATTAAAAAGGCAGCATTCTTCTCAAGATATGCCAGTATTGGTTTGAGTTAAATAGCTTTGCTGATGGATTTACATAGATTTTTCTTTTCTTACACTGCTAATAGAAAAAGGGGTTTTTTTTTCCATAAACTGTTTTTTCATACATTGTCTTAATTAGTGGGGGAAAGTGACCTCCTAATTAGACACTATTATTTGTTTAGAGATCTTCCAGGCATTACATGGAAATATGTATCTCATGTGAGACCATGAAGAAGTTCTCAGATCACAAGATGGCAAAGAGTGAATTCCAATTTCTACACCGAATTACCTATATAAACTATGTGTGAACCTCAGCTAGACACATTTCAAATGACTGTAGATGTATAGATAGAAATGTGTATCCCTCAGAAAGGGCATTTACCTACGTCTGTGATCAGTTACCAATAATAATAATTTTACTAATCATAATGATGGTAATATCATAAAAGAGAGGAGTATTAATTTTAAATTCCCTTCAGTTGTATTGCTTTCCCCACCCTCATTCAGTATCCCCAAACATTTTGGACATGATCCTTTAAAATTATGACTTGGGGAAACAAAAGTGAATTCTATAGATAAGGAAAGAGAAAATATTTTATGAGTTATGTATATGACGAAATATCTATACTTATTTAGTTTCTTTAGAAGAAACATTTCTAGGAGATGGGATTTATTATCATTATGAACGAATATGTCCTCTCAAAATTCATATTAAAGCCTATATCCCCAAAGTGAGGGTATTTGGAAGTGGGGTCTTTAGGAGGTAGTTAAGTCATAAGGTGTAGCCCTCATGAGTTGAAACAGTGCTTAGTGCTTTTATTAAAAGAAACAAAACAGATGATTCTGTCTGCCGCATGAGGATACAATAGAAGATGGCTGTCTTTGAACTAGAAGTGTGCCCTCTCCAAATTTGGAATCTGCCAGTGCCTTGATTTTGGACTTTTCATCCTCTAAAACTATGAGAAATTTCTGTGGTTTAAGCCATCCAGTCTATGGTACCGTTACAGCAGCCTGAGCTTAGAGAGTTATGTTATTACGTGAAGGGCTCTTAAATTTTGTTTTCTCTTTTATTAACACAAGATTGTCAGGCTGCTTGCCTTCAAGCTTGGGTGAAAGGACAAACAAGGGACTTTTTTAATGCAACATAAAATAAAGTTTTAAAATAATGATAAGTATTATTGACCTTCAAAGTAGTTAAAAAATAAATAAGCCAGCATTAAGAGAAAAACATGTTCATTCTTCAGGTCTTGGAGAAAATGTGACATTTTATTTTGCTCAAATTTATACACTCACACACACATACACAAAATTGTGATGTAAAGATGTTAGATTGTTTATTATCAACCAAACGATCTTACCCAGTAAAAAAAAAAAGTCCTAATAATGAGGATAATGAACCTTACTAAGATTGGTTCCAAAATCCAGGGTCATTTTATTGCTTCTTAATATGTCAGATACAATGTTTTTTGATTAGGGTCATAGGAGTATGCACAATGGTTTTAAGATAATGCAACTGGTGAGTAAACTTATTCAGATTTTTCATTCAAAAGCAGTTAAAAAGCAATTTGCTCTAGGTTATAAAATCAAGTATTATTGTTGTAGGGAAAAGTGAACCCAGGTGAAGGCCTATTTCAACAGTATTTCAGTGAAAAGGGAAGATAGTGAGGCCTCCATCCAGCATAATAAGAACAAAAACCTGGAAATAAACTGTGGACTTACTGAAAAACTATGTATAACGTAAGCACCTTGCTTACGTTGAGCCACTCAGAAATCATGTGACCTCGAAAAATATTATGAAAAACTCTTTCAGTCTTACTATCTTAAGAAAAGGTAGTAGCTCTCTGGCCAGAAAAAAAATATTTTAATATAAACAATATCCCATGGTTAATGTATGTCTGTCTTAAATATTGGTGTTAATTTGGAAAGAGATATTTTAGTTAGTTAGTTAGTTAGTTATTTGTTTTTAATTTTTTTTTTGAGAGCAGGAGAGAGGGTGAGGGTGACCAAGGGGCAAAGAGAGAGAAAGGAGAGAAGCAAGACTCACCTCAAGAGGGACTTCTGCTCACCTGACATGAGACTCGAACTCACGACCTGTGAGATCATGCTCTGAGCTGAAGTCAGAGGCTTAAAGACTGGGCCACCCAGGAGCCCAGAGGAATTATTTCGATAACAGAGTTTATTTATAAATACACAATCCGGAAATAAGAGTTTTTTCGGTCACGTTCTTACCCAGCAGAATAACGATGCAGAGGAGGATGGCGATGAGCGCGCCCGTGCTGAGGCCAGCGGGGAGCAGCAGGGCCTCGGCGCTGCAGGACTGCATGTTGCCCTGGCTGTCGCAGGCGCACACGCGGATGGTCAGCGTGCCCGTGCTGCTCTGGATTGGGTAATCGTTGTCTGATATCACCACGGGCAAGAGATAGGTACTTATTTCATGTCTATTGAATCCATTTTTTCGGGTTAAGATTCTGGCAGTATTATCTAAAATACATTGTAAAATATTAAAAATGGCTTGGGACAATAGATTTCTCTCCTCTTGACCACTATGATTTGACATATAAGTAAAAAGATGTTCATGTAAATTGTAAAATTAATGTCAATTTTCCTATAAATGTATGCAATGCAACTAAGAGGTAGATAAGATAAATTAGACAGTTGGAGGAATCTAATACTATGCTTATTTATTAGAGTTCCAACTAATATGCAGATAAGGCTTTTAACATAGTAAATTTCTATAAGTGAATATTTTATCGACTGCAAGGATAATAGTTTTTCAGAATTTTCAGAAAACATACCTATGCATATCAAGAAAATATTATATAATTTTTTAAATTTATAAATGCATGTATGTTTATGCACATACACAAAGCACGCATTAATCTAATATTCATGAAGAAAAACATGAATGGGTATATTTTAAGTACAGTTGCACTTTTAAAATCAATAATGCACTCCAAACCCTTCAAGAGTTCCAATATATAAACAATGGTGAGAAAGTTGTTTAATATTTCTAAACTTTGATATCTACCCATTAAAATGAATATAATATATAACTGAAAGTACTGGTGGAACATGACTGATGTGGAATGCCTAACAGAAACACAGAGAGTTTTAAGGATTTAAAAAATTCTAGCATTCTACTACCCAGTATATTGGTATCGAAAATGTCTTTATCTGATAACTCGCCCAGTATATTAGTACCGAAATTTTCTTTATCTGGTAACTCACCTCCTTAAATGGAGGTGGTGCAGTTAGGATTCCTCCTAGCCTTCTGTAGTCAATATATATTTTTTTAAATCCATATGTTCTTGTGGGATAACTTCCTATTCTGTCGGTTCAATGCATTTAGATTTGTTTAGCCAATCCCATAAGCTTGTTTAAAATACTAATGTAGGGAAGGGAGTGAGTTAGCCAATTGCTCAAATCATGTAGGACAGGAAAAAAAGGTGATGATTTCTTGCAGGTATTGTGTTTGCATATAAAACAGTCATTTCATAAATTATTAGTAAGAAGTTATGTCTACTACATCAGTTAACTACATAAGCTATGAAAGGAGATTAGCTAACCAGAAGATGTATCACAGCAAATTTAAAAATATAAAATGTAACCCTGATAATTTTGCAAATTTGACTTATATGCTAAGAAGTATTAGGATATCATTCTTACAGTATCAAACCTACACTAAAATAAGTATAGGCATATGGATATATGTTTTTTCTTTTTTCTTTTTTTAAGTTTTTATTTAAATTTCAGTTAGTTAAGGTATAGTATTAATTTCCGGTGTGCAATATAGTGATTCAGCACTTCCATACACCACTCGATGTTCATCGCAACAAGTGCATTTCTTAATCTCAATGCCTATTTCACCCATCTCCCTACCTATCTCTCCTCTGGCAACCATCAGTTTCTTCTCTATAGATAAGTGTAAGTGTCTGTTTCTTGGTTTGCCTCTCTCTCTTCTTCCTTTGCTCTTTTATTTGTATCTTAAATTCCTCATATGCGTGAAATCCTATGGTATTTGTCTTTCTCTGATTGATTTAGTTCAGCTTAATACACTCTCAGTACACTCAGGCAGTAACTTCTTTGACATTGGCCATAGCAACTTCTTACTAGATATGTCTCCTGAGGCAAAAGAAACAAAAGCAAATATACACTTGGGACTTAATCAAAAGAAAAATCTTCTGCACATGAAGGAAACAATCAACAAAACTAAAACCTACAAAACTGGAAAATATATCTGCAAATGACATACCTGATAAGGGGTTAGTATCCAAAATCTATAAAGAACTTATAAAACTCAACACCAAAAAAACCCAAATAATCCAATTAAAAAATGGGCAGAAGATAAGAATGGGCACTTTTTCCCTCAAAAAAGACACACAAATAGACACACGAAAAGGTGTTCAGCATCACTGATCATCAGTGAAATACAAATTAAAACTACAATGAGATATCACTTCACACCTGTCAGAATGCTAAAATTAACAACACAGAAAACAGCAGGTGTTAGCATACAGATATATTTAGAATCTTTTTGCCTTACCCTTTTTTTAACTCTTCCAAAGTTTCTAAATCTTAATTTTACCTACAATAGTTTTAATACACTGAAGAACAAAATGACATTTTACCCTAAACTAGCCATTCTATTCTAATCATTTTATTAAATATTTAGAAAGTCATCATATAATTATGCTTAGGATCTATAAGTTAGTAGAAAGTGAGGGAATCTTAACAATTAAAAGCCCCAAGTATGTTATCACAAAAGCAGAAAATTAAATTTTAAAAACTTACACATTAAACTTAAAGTTTTCTAAGATGAACATATACATAAACACAAGGGTACTTTCTCAAGAAGAGCAATTTTATTTCTCAATGGAATTTCTTTCAAAATGCACCCAGTAGCAAAATAGTGAATTTATGCAGTATTATATCATATATTTCATATCCTATAGAGTGACATGTTCAGATTTATATTTATATGGCTTCAACTCTTGTTCTGAGTAACTCAAATAAGATCAAGAACTCTCCCAAATATAGGAAGATGCCACTACTCACTAAAACTTAATGAAGATTAGCCTAAAGGTGCTTACCTAGTAACTATGAAATGTTATGTTAAGATAACATTATTTCCAGTCTCCATTACTTTTCAAAATTGAGAGATGGTTTGTTGGGAGCCAGGGCTTGGTTTAACAGGAACACAAATTAAAATACACTTAGAAAGATGAATAATGTTGTCAATTCAGTAATAGGGATGTCCACTCCAAGTTATATATATAGGAAGACAGATTCAGCAAATAAAATGATAGGTGTTGTTTTACTATTATGCAGACGAAACTGAACATTGTATGTCTTATCTGCCAACCCTATGCTGATTTTTCCCATCACAATTATTTTAGATGTTCAGAAGGATAGAAAACAGACATTTCAGAAACTCCAATTTAGCAAACAAATGTTACCAGTGGATGTTCTGTCTTCAACTGATTTGTGAACTTTCTACGATATCCAATACCTCAAATAAAAATTGGGTTAATGTAAAACTATCCATTATCTTCAACTTCTTTCTGATATTCTGAAGCCACCTAGAGGTGGTATAGCAATCTGACTGCCAGTGTACTTACATTGTTATGAAGGTATTATAAGTATGCCAAGGTAGTTATTAAATTTATTTTAAGAATAACTATATTGATGCTTACTCTAAAACATGTATGCCTTTTTAAAAAAGATCAGCTGATATAGTTAATTTAACATAAATTTGTTGGAAGGGGGAAGCTTTAACTACACACTTTTGTTTAGACTAGGATAATTACCATATATATTTTTCAAAGAATAAAGCTGTTCAACTTTTTAAAAATAGTAACCATTTTCATATTTTTCCTATAAAATCTGTTTTTGCCCCTTTTGGGAATGGAATAAATGTAATTTCAGTATTTTTGATCACAGAGACATTTACATATTACACAGAAGAATAGTATATCTTGCCCTTGCAGCTGCTTTTGGACTTGAAGTTCCTCACAGGCCAATATGGTGACTTCTCTTTCTTCTGACCCATATTCCATACCTTCTTGGCATTGGTGAATCTGTTGCTGCTAAATCTCATTGAAATTTGCACAAGGGTCTAGCTAAGTCATTTATTTCTCTACCCCATGTGTCTGATTATTTCCAGCCTTTCAATGTTTTCAAGATCCAATCTTATCATTAGTTCTCATATAGAGATTTCTTTCATGTAATTTGCTACTTTTTGAAATTTGAGAAAATGAATAGTGTAAAGAAATTAATCTCATTGAATATCTGATGAAAACAACATTCTGTAACACAGAACAATAAATTAATACATCATACATATGGTAATTGTTACTTTGCAGAAAAGTTGTTGTTAATGCCACGCTAAATCATAATGATCGTGTTCTAAAACTTACCTTCATTATCCTGTACTGTAAAGTTGGGATTGACAGCAGCTAAACTGAAGAAAAATTTCTGTCCACCTAAAGGGTCATCTTTGTCCACTGCACTTATAGTCTGTATTAGCTGCAGAAAAGAGAAAAATGCATATTTGTCGAATTCTATGTGTATAATCTGCTTTAAAAGATATAATTTTTAACATCCAATATTGTCTAAATTTAAAGGCAGTTGGTGTTTCTCCTTGTGGATGTATCTTTGACTTATTCTTTTTTTGTTATTACTGATTTTAATAAAGTTCTCATCTCTCTCCCTCCCTTTCTGCTTCTCAGTCTCTGTCTCTCCCTCTTCCTCAATTTCTCCTATATATAATTCATTTCTTCAAAATAAAAAATGGCAATACTATAGTCTTTGGAGCCTTATTAATTTACCATTTGAAATGAGTAAGTTATTTCACACATCTTTAAACACTGATCTGGAAGAGTTTATCTAATGTACGAAAAATTCAGAAAACTATTGTGATTATGGTTTTTCTCCACATCAAAAGTAAAATAAAAACTATTCAAAGAATGTAGAGAGTTTATAGGTAATATTATACACAACTTTCTAAATGAAAGACAAACATTATGGTCTACTTTAGCTGTAATGGTTCATTTCATCCGCACTGTATATAAAATTACATATTTTTAACTCAGTATATGCATACTATGGGAAATGGTTATTTTATAAAGATCATCTCTGATTTATTTAAGGATAAGAGACAATATGAGATGCTAATTGGTAACAATGAGGAAAATGTAACACCTTATGCTATAATCATATCATGTTTTGAACATATATGATTAATATTATTAAATATATACATATAACATATAGCTATGTAACTTTTGCATATATATCCATTTTGTCCTTTACTTATATGTATAACATTTTGAGTATATGTTTACATATCTTAATTTTTCAAGAGGGCTTCAGAAGTTGCTAATTTGTATGTTGATGTTTATATACATGGTCAAATTTATGCTTAACTAAAAGGAATATACTTTAATAAATTGACTCATTTTAACATTGTGTCTATATTTGATAAAAATATTTGTTACTAATGTTTCTTTTTATTTAAAAATGATTTCAAGTTTAAAATATTATAACATGTAATTATAAAACATTAAGAAATTATTTTAACTCTTCTGTATTCAAACAGTCTTCTTTTAAATTACCTTATAAAATTAAAAATGTGATATATTTGGTACTCCCTATTTATTTACAACCTTAACCACTTTCTTCAAAATGATACAAGAAATACAATTTGATCAAAGAAAGATAAATGGTTTTTGTCTAGGAATAAGCAGCCAAAAAGATCATTTAAACTTTGAATAATTTTAAAATATATTTTAAAATAAAACATAACAACTTAATGAAACGTTAGTGGTAACTTAAGATTGAATAGAAAGCAAATATTTATTGCTAATATAAAACCAAAAATGGTATATCTGTGAAGGAATTAAAGAGAAAAGTGTTTATACAAGTATTCATTAATACAATTTAAGAGGTATCAATTCAGTTACAAAAACATTTCTTGACTGACTCTTATTTGTCAAACATTTTAAAATATTATATCTTAAAATAGTGATTTATAGGAATAAGTTTAAGGGGAAAATGACATAAATGAAATAACATCAAGAAAGTTAGTAGACTAAATATAATTTTTATGTTCATATATATCATTAAGATTAATAGGTTAGCACACATACAGACACAAAATGATAGCAATTTAAAAGTAGAGCTATAATATTTCATAATAAATATACATTTTCAGCTATGATTACAAATTATAATTTCATTTTATTTTTATAAACCAAAATAATACATTTCAGACAACAAAATGTCCACACTTTTACATATACCTATAAGAAATTATAATGGTTTACACAAAAATTCCTTTTTTAAAAATGTTTATTCCTTTATTTTGGGAGAGAGAGTGTGTACACTCATGCTCTCACATGTGCGCATGAGCAGGGGATGGGCACAGAGAGAGGATGAGAGAGAACCCAAGTAGGCCCTATGCTCAGCTCAGAGCCCAACTCGGGCTCCATTTCATGACCATGAGATCATGATCTGAGCAGGCATCAAGAGTCAGATGCTTAAACCACGGAGCCACCCAGGCCTCCTTACAAAATTATTATTTTCTTTAAATTTTTAGTATTTATTTATTTTGAGTGACAGAGAGAGAGAGAGAGAGAGAGAGAGAGAGAGAGAGAATGGGGCAGGGACAGAGAGAGGGAGAGAGAGAATCCCAAATAGGCTCCTCACTGTCAGTGCAGAGCCCAACATGGGGATCAATCACGCTTGAGATCAAGACCTGGGCTGATACCAAGAGTTGGACACTTAACCCACTTAGCCATCCATATACCCCTTATGCAAAAATTCTTAATTAAAATATGTTGATTGAATAAAAGGTGGTAGTATTGTTGATTTCAAAATTAATGATTCACTGATATATTTTCTTTAAATGTTATAAAGAAAGTAATCCCTGTATTGTTCAAAGATCAACTGTATTTTGTTTTGGTATATGTTTGCTTATTTGTTTTGGTATATGGACCATATACATGTGGGCATATAAATATGCATATGTATGTGTATATACATATACACACATATATACCATATACTATATACATTTGAATTGAGTTGAAATATAAATCATAAGTTGGCAACAAGGAGATAAAACTGTCTCCTTTATCTCTTTGCATAAGCACTCACTATTTTATTCCTGCTAGAGACAAATTCATTTTAACTAATTTCCAATAAAATAGGTTGCCACGTTATGGAAAACAAAAACAAAAACACTGGTGATGTCTAGTATTCACTTTGAGCATGTGAAGAACAGACACTGGTAAGTCATTTATATTTTATATCCTTAGCTGTAGCATAATTGGTTTGTATTTTTACTAGGCTATTTTAAAATAATCTCCATTCAATGAGAGGGCTTTTTCAGTGATCATTAGCTTTTCCAGTGGTTAGGGTAGTCGTTTCCATTGACGCAAAACTTCCTTTTGTTCTGGTAAAAAGCACCCTTTTCGGTAGCTAGTAAGTAACTAAACTCTGTTCCATGGAGACCCGTAGTGGGATATTTTGGGCTTGATGAAGGTCGGGAGCTCAGATTCTATCTGTGGGTAAATATGAGGAGCATTCCTCCCTGGGGAGACTCTGAGAAATCTGTGAGCTGAAATGCTATTTCCTTCCCATAACAATTAAATTATTAAAATATATTTTATTGACTGTAAATGAAAGAGAAATGAAACAGCCAGTCTTCTCTCCTTTCCTAAGGACTCTCTGTGATGGAAAAGATAAGGACACAAGCAGCTTAGTTCAGGCACGAGAGGGAATTCTTAATGCTACATCAATTGTAAGCTCCATCTTTTCCAAGGGGGAAAGTCTTCTACACTTAGAGCAGGGAACAGACTGAAAAGGAGGAGGAGATGGTAGTTAACTTTATCTCTGTCTTCTCATTTTGTCCATGCACGAATAAACTGAATCATTTCCTATGCTGTTATGCAAAGTACTACTTTTAATCAGCACTTAATTCAGAGAATTAGGTGGACTAGAATACTCTATAAATAACTAAAACACACCCAGAAGTCCTGACAAGCTCCTATACATCCCAGAAGGAGAAGAGGCAGAGTTAACAATTGAATTGCAAGGATGGTTCAGTGAAAGACTTTTTCAAATAACCATCTTGGTTTTACCTGTTAGGATGTTGTAACTTAGAATTCCATCATTGAGTACATAAGGATTTGGTTTAAGGACCAATTTTTCAGCCTATAAGACCAAAATGATATTTAACAAACTGATCTTATGTTAAAAAAAAAAAAAACTACTATAGGGGCACCTGGGTGGCTCAGTTGGTTAAGTCTTTGACTTGATTTCTGCTCAAGTTATGATCTCATGGTTTATAAGTTTAAGCCCCACATATGGCTCTGTGCTGAAGTGTGGAGCCTGCTTGGGATTCTCTTCTCTCGCTCTGCCCCTCCCCTGCTCATGTTCATTCTCTCTGTCTCTCTCCCCCCCCAAAAAATAAATAAACATTAAAAATAAAAATAATAACTACTATGGGAAACTACTGTGCATTCAGACAATTAAACGAAAATTATTAATCATGTTATTCCTATCAAGTTGGTCAAAATAAGCTACTTTTTAAATCAAAATCATCTTCAATTTTACTATTTTCCTTCAATAAGCCAACTGGTTTTTAAAGTCCAAAAAATATAAAGTTACTAAACCAGATATATTTTTTAAAGAAAGGCATAAAGAAAAAAAAAAACACCATCTCTTACTTTGTATATTTTGAATGCATTTGAAAATCAGTATTTAAAATGATTCAAATGCTCTGAAAAGATATCTCTTGAAAATCAAATAGAATAACCATAGAGGAAGCAATGCATGCGGCAGTTGTAAAGTGGGTAATTTATCTCTTAGAGAAAAGGCTTCAACTTATGTCATGCTGCGCCTGCCAAGCAGAGGACTATTTGGAATGGTATTTTCAGGGCAAACACTGTTTCATTAAGAAGTAGGTCGGAAGTAGCTTTGTCATTTAAATATTCCAAATTAAACATTTCCATAACATTTTCAAATAAAAAATATGAATGCAATTGCAGCAATTTTACCATTTCAAACAATAGACAGGCTATTGAATTCCTCCTAGAATCTTCAGAAGGAAGAATTTGTGTTATTCCACAACGTAATTTGCATAAAAATGTAACAATGACATTGATGTTTATAAAGAGCGTCAAATGATGTCAAAACACAATACAGTTTTGTGATGGCTCTTCTTTCTTTAATAAAACACATTTGATTCCCAATTATTATTTATAACATGCAGCTTCCTTCTGTGAAGATAGCACTCATACCAATTAAGAGCGTTTCTTTCAGCCATATACACTGGAGTTTTGCAAACAACAAAATGAGTCCACTGAGGAAAAGACTTAAAGAGTTATAAACAATGCTGATGTAGAAAGAATGTTTTAAAGGATAAAAACTAAGTCATTAAGCACTCTAAGTGTTGCTATAATGATGAGATACAAGTATAAATCTAAGGAGTGAATCCTACAGCCTGCTTTGAAATCATTTGCATACATTGGAATATTGGTGCACTGTCTAGCTGGTCCCATGTATCTGTCTCTGTTTTTCCTAACTTCCATCTCCCATTTCTCTAGCAGTTACAGTATTCATCGAAAGAAAGAGCACAAGTGTGGGTTTTTTCCTGTCTGAAAGTTTAAAAGTGAAAGTTATTTCTTCTTACACCTTTTATGGCAAGAATAAAATCTTATATTTTCATTACAACTGTACAAAAGAAATATAAAATTCACTATCTTGTCATGCAGACCATTTTTAAACTCTAAAAAAAGTCAGCCTCTTTTTTTTTTTTAGAGATAGAGAGACAGAGAGAGAGAGAATGATCAAGTGTAAGCAGGAAGAAGGAACAGCAGAGGGAGAGAATCTGGAGCAGATCCATGCCCAAAGCAGAGCCCAATAAGGGGCTTGATCTCATGATCATGAGATCATGACCTAAGCAGAAACCAAGATTCAGGCATTTAACTGAAACATCCAGGCACACTGACACCCCTACATCAGATTTAAAAACAATATATATATATATATATATATATATATATATATATATATACACACACACATATATACATATATATATGTATACATATTATATATTATACATTATATAACATATAAAATAACTATATATACACACATTACTGGGACTTATATTAGTGTTTTTACCTCTGTTTACTCATTCTTCTTAAGATTAGGAAAAGAAAGTACTTAACAAGCCATTGATATCTTCCAAAGCTTGTAAGTACTATGGTTGCTCACCTGCCCTGGTCTGGCATTTTCACATACAAAAGTGTCATAGAACACAGCAAATTGTGGGGCATTGTCATTAACATCCAAAATTCTCACAAAAACAGCCACGCGAGTCATCTCTTTGGGATTGTCTAGAAAAGAGAAAGGAAAAATTTGTTTAGGAAGACACATTTGTGCACCAGATTTAATTTATACAAGCATCTTGTGGATATTAAGTGCTCACATAAAAATAAGCATCACGTTCATTCTACTAACATAATGAGCAAATGCAATAAAGAAAATTACTGTGGAGCCTAATCAAGTAGTCATAAATTCAGTTATTATTGGCCTCAAGAGTACTACTATTATTTTGGAAAATCTTTTCAAAAAGCAAAATCCAGTGTAAATGAGTTCATATTGTATTTGTGTCCTTACTGTCCAAAATATGTAAAATAAGAACAAATAGTTATTAAATCTTTGTCATACAGTATTATATTATGCTTCAGTAAGTTTTTGGTTGAAGAAATAATTTTAAATAAATTATTAACTAGCCCATAATCATAAGCTTATAAGTAGTAGTTTTTATATTACAATAAACCCTCCTGACTACTTTAATCACTAAAATGTATTCCAATAGCTACTCTAAATTCCTCTTTTGGAAATTTTAATAGATAGCTACTAATTTTACAAGTTGGATGGAAATTTACAGTAAAATATAAGCATGTGAATATTTGCTTAATTGTTACCAGTGCTATTTCAACAGTTGAGGCTCAATTTTGTAAAATAAAGTTAGTTTGATATTAACACATAGAATAATAATGTTTAGTTTTATTTTTTCTTACAAACGCTAAAAATCAAGATAATCAAAGTTTTTACATAAAATATGCATTAAAATGTTTAGATTTATAAATGGAATTTTAAAATATTAATGTCTATTGGGGCGCTTGGGTGGCTCAGTAGGTTAAACATTGGACTTGGGCTCAGGTCATTATTTCAGAGTGTGGGCTCAAGCCCTGCATCAGGCTCTGTGCTGGCTGCTCAGAGCCTGGAGCCTGCTTCGGAGTCTGTGTCTCCCTCTCTTTCTGCACCTCTCCAGCTCGCTCTCTCAGTCTCTAAATATAAATTAATAAACATTACAAAAATTAATGTCTAATTATAGACATGAGGTAACAACCTAGCCTGGAGGTAACAACCTGTATTAATCATAATTACATTAACTTCACCATGGGCTTTTCTAGGAATGCGTACTGATATCTAAGAGTGTTTTAACATCTTAAATTCAAGTTCTATTCATCAGTCTTTGTGATATCAAGATCTTAGTCTTTGGATATTCTATGTAAACTTTAGCAAAGTCAAACACAAGTTCAATATAAAAGAACAAAGGAAGTAATTAGCTAAAGACAAAGAAAAACAGGGGTCCAAGAAAGATACTGGAGGAACATGAAGGCTCTCAGCTTGTCTTGTCCCTGGAACACACCCAGATCAGCACTAAACCATTTTACACATCTAGGAAATTGATCTGAGGATTAACACAACAATCTGCATAACTTGAGTCACAGAACTTGGCAGTTATACAGTGTGGAGCAGTGAACTGGGGAGAGAGAAGCTGCAGTGCTTTCATGAAAAAAAAGCACTCCCCCAAAAAGGAGCTGGAGAGAAAGACTAAGAGTGAAAACACACAGGGGACTGAACAAGAATTCTGCTCCCAATAACCACTGATGGGGAGAAAGGAAAGAGTTTCAACACCATTAGGATTATATAAACAGTGGAGCACAGAGTCTGAAAATCTGGAGCTCAGTGCCTGGTGATGCTCTGGTGAGGTAGTAGGGCGAATCCCTAGGAGCAGGCCTCAGGGTGTGAGGGGTCCCTGTGCCACAGAGGAGAAGCAGTCCTCCTGGAGGGCATTTGGTAGAGGCCATAGGCCTCCCCACAGTCAAAGGTCCCAGCGGACCCTGGAGAGCAGCCACACTTACTGTTATTGGGACAAAGACACTACAGAGCAGTGATACCTGGCACTAGCTCTGTGTTGTGATTTGCCATCATCTCTGAACTTCTGCCGCAGCGTGATTACGGGAACATTTTCTGGCGCAAGTTGGCACCCGGCCATTGCTCAGTGAGACCCTTTCCCAGAGAGTTGGCATGGGCCCAAGCCAGAGGGGTTTCTGCAGAGAGGAGTTTTGAAACACAGCCCTACCTGAGACAATACTCTGAAGGGAGATGCCACCTGGAAGGCTGATGCTTTGACACGGACAGGGTGGAGGCAGGGAGTGGACAGAGGTCTGAGACCAAAAGAAAAGGTTCTTGAAAGTCAATGAGAGCGTGGAGTTCCTGGGCGAGAGACTAGGAAGCTGGGGGGAGCCAGTTCCACCTCTCCTGCATTGGGTGCATGCCCCGGCATCCAACCCAGTAAACTAATGACCCAAATCAATACAATCACAAACGAAAGAGGAGAGATTACAACCAATATTGCAGAATACAAACAATAAAAAGAATATTATGAGCAATTATATGCCAACAAATTGGGCAATCTGGAAAAAATGGGCAAATTCCTAGAAACATACAAACTACCAAAACTGAAACAAGAAGAAATAAAAATTTTAACAGACCCATAACCAGTAAAGGAATCCAATTAATAATCAAAAATCTCCCCACAAACAAGTGTCTAGGGCTGAATGGCTTTCCAGGAGAATTCTACCAAACATTTAAAGAAGGGTTAACACCTATTCTTTTGAAACTATTTCAAAAAATAGAAATGGAAGGAAAACTTCCAAACTCTTTTAATGAAGCTAGCATTACCCTGACTTCAAAACAAAGACCCCCACTAAAAAGGAGGACTACAGACCAATTTCCCTTATGAACATGGATGCAAATAAAGCAAGATACTAACAAACCAGATCTAACAATGCATTAAAAGAATTATTCACCACAATCAAGTGGGATTCATTCCTAGGAAGAAGGGCTGGTTCAATATCTGCAAATCTATCAATGTCATACATCACATTAATAAAAGAAAGGATAAGAACCACATGATCTTCTCTTAGATGCAGAGAAAGCATTTGACAAAATACAGCATCCTTTCTTGATAAAAACACTTGAGAAAGTACAGATAGAAAGATCATACCTCAATATCACAAAAGCCATGTACAAAGGACCTACTGCTAATATCATCCTCAATACAGAAAAACTGAGAGGTTTCTCCCTAAGTTCAGGAACATGACAAGGATGTTCCCCCTCACCACTGTTATTCAATATAATGTTGGAAGTCCTAG
This sequence comes from Suricata suricatta, assembly GCF_006229205.1. Lineage (NCBI taxonomy): Eukaryota > Metazoa > Chordata > Mammalia > Carnivora > Herpestidae > Suricata > Suricata suricatta. The sequence continues at coordinate 129,272,403 of NC_043705.1, read as the reverse complement.
CCTCAGCAATTAGATTATACAAGAGATAAAAGGCATCCTGGTGGCACCTGGGTGGCTCAGTCAGTTAAATTCCAACTTTGGCTCAGGTCATGATCTTGCAGGCTGTGAGTTTAGACAGCTCAGAGCTGGGATCCTGGTTTGGATTCTGTGTCTCAGTCTTTCTCTGCCCTTTCCTCGCTCACACTCTGCCTCTCTTCCTCTCTCAAAAAATAAATAAATATTAAAAAAAGATTTTAAAGCATCCAAATTGGCAAGGATGAAGTAAAATTTTCAGTCTTTGCAGATGACATGATACTCTATGAGAAGAACTCAAAAGAATCCACCAAAAAAGACCTGCTAGAAGTGATCCATGAATTCAGCAAAGCCACAGGATATAAAATTAATATATAAAAATCAGTTGAATTTCTGTACACCAATAATGAAGCAGCAAAAAGAGAAATTAAGGAATCGATCCCATCTACAATTACACCAAAAACCATAAAATACCTAAGAGTAAACCTAATCAAAGAGGTAAAACCATACACTGAAAATCATAGAAAGTTCATAAAGAAATTAAAGACACACACAAAAATAGAAATAAAATTCCATGCTCATGGATTGAAAGAACAAATATTGTCAAAATGTCAATACTACCCAAAGCAATCTACATAGTCAGTGCAATCCCTATCAAAATAACACCAGCCTTCTCTACACATCTAGAAAAAACAACCTTAAAATTTCTATGGCAACAGAAAAGACCCTGAATAGCTAAAATAATGCTGAATATGCAAACCAAAGTTGGAGGCATCACAATTCTGGACTCCAAGCTGTCCTACAAAGCTGTATTCATCAAGACAATATGGTACTGGCATAAAAACAGACATATAGATCAGTGGAACATAATAAAGAACCCAGAAATGGACCCACAAATAGATGGCCAACTATTATTTGACAAAGTAGTAAAGAATGTCCAACAGAAAAACAACTGTCTCTTCAACAACTGCTGTTAGGAAAACTGGACAGTGACATGTAAAAGAATGAACCTGGGCCAGTTACTTATACCATACACAGAAACAAATTCAAAATGGATGAAAGACCTAAACATAAGACAGAAAGTTATTAACATCCTAGAAGAGAAAACAGGTAACGACCTCTTTTACCTTGGCTGCAGGCACTTCTCATTAGATATTTCTTCAAAGCAAAGGAGACAAAAGCAAAAATGAACTATTGGGACCTCATCAAGATAATAAGCTTATGCACAGCAAAGGGAACAATGAGCAAAACTAAAAGGCAACTGACAGAATGGGAGGAGATATTTGCAAATGACATATCAGATAGAGGGTTAGTGTCCCAAATCTGTAAAGAACTTATAAAACTCAAAATCCCCCAAACAACCCAGTGAAGAAATGGGCAAAAGACTAGACACTTTTTCAAAGAAGACATCCAGATAGCTAATAGACACATAAAAAAAATACGGAACATCACTCATCATCAGAGAAATACAAATCAAAACCACTGAGATACCACCTCACACCTGTCGATATGGCTAAAATTAACAACTCAGGCAACAAAAGATGTTGGCAATGATGTGGAAAAAGAGGACCCCTTTTGCACTGGTGGTGTGAATGCAAAATGATTCAGTCACTCTGGAATACAATATGGAGGTTCCTCAAAAGATTAAAAATAGAACTATCCTAGAACCCAGCAACTGCACCAGTAGGTATTTATCCAAAGGATACAAGAATGTTGTTTCAAAGGGGTACATGGAGCCCAATGTTTATAGTAGCAATATCAACAATATCCAAAGTATGGAAAGATCCCACATGTCAATTGACTGATGAATGTATAAAGAAGAAGTGGTATATGTATACAATGGAATATTACTTAGCTGTCAAAAAGAATGAAATCTTACCATTTGTAACAACTTGGGTGGAACTAGAATGAATTATGATAAGCAAAATAAGTCAGTCAGAGGAAGACAAATATATGACTTCATTCATATGTGGAATTTAAGGTACAAATCAGTTGAAATAAGGGAAGAAAAGCAAAATAATATAAAAACAGAGAGGGAGACAAACCATAAGAGACTCTTAAATACAGAGAACAAACAGAAGGCTGCTGGTAGGGTGTTGGGTAGGGGGATGGGCTAAATGGGTGATGGGCATTAAAGAGGGCACTTGTTGGGACGAGTACTGGGTGTTACATGTAAGTGATTCATCACTAAATTCTATTCCTGAAATCATTATTACCACTATATGTTAACTAACTTGGATGTCAATTTAAAAAATAAAAGTAATAAATAAATAATAAAAAATAAAAACAAAGCAAAACAAAATAACAGATGGGGTGAGGGACAATAGCAATGTTATTAAATGGCCTCTACTAATAGGGTTTATGGGTAGTAGTATTTGCCTTTGTGAAACTTATCTAACTTTCTAATTTTATCTAAATGATTTTCAAATACGAGAGAACAATTATCGTCATTTCTAGATAGGGTGTATATTACTATTCAAAAGAATTTACTTCTCTTTTCTCTCCATGTAATTATAATGTTACTAAAATAATGAAATCAGCACACTTAAAAATAATGCTTAAGAACTGATTACTCAGCAGGGACATTTACAAGGTTGAAGTCATATGAAGGAAGGCAGTTCTAAATCCATGTGACGTGGATTTATCTGCCTTATTTATCTGCCTTCCTTTTCTCAAAGGAACTTTAAAAGGCATCCTCTCTTGAACACTCTTTTCCAGTCTTAGTCTTTTAACCCATATGTAGTCCATTCTCAGGTTCTGATCTCATATTTATTGTTGCCTCTTGTTCACTTCTTATTGTGTCCGATGGTTATAGAGTTCAGACCCCGGAGTAGATTCCCAGATTCACCACTGATTCATTGTGTGACTCTGGCTAATTTACTCCCTCTCTCTAATGCCTCAATTTACTCAGTATAAATCAAAATAGAACTTTTAATCTATGGAGTTGCTTGAATAATGAAGTGAGTTAATGCATGAAAACTATCAAAAACTACTATCAAAGTGTTACTTCATAGGTTAAGTGCTCAAAACATGGTGACTACTAGTTTTTAAGATCATCCTTATTATCACCACGATACCTTTTTCATTTTCTTACATTACTTAAAATCTTATACTATCTTACTTCACACGAAGCAGTCACACAATAAACATGTATTAACTGCTTTTCCTACAGTTCATACAGGCCTGTAGAGGACTACACGTGAGGAGACGTGGAGAGAGGAGGAAAAAAAGGAACAGTCTAGTCCACTCTCTTCCTACCTCTCCTATTCCTAAACGATTTGCAAATAGACAGATTTCAGATTTCACCTATGAAGTGTTCACCTACAAAGAATCCTCAACCTAGCTAGAATTATTTGTTGCTACAGGGAGGAGTGGGAAGGTATGATGCTTCCACATTTTCTAGTATGTGCTTTTTCATCTATTTAAATTGTGAACACAAGCAAAATATTTTCTTTCAATATAGAGTCAAGACATAAAAATAACTCTTGCTGGTAGCAATTCACTTTCTAACTATGCTGAAGAAGCCAAGAGAGACAGAAAAGTTTCAGATCTAAAAAACTGCATTGTTAGTCCTTTGCCTGACACAATATGAAGATTCTCCAGCTTCTTTACAAATAATTCAAGTCTCTTCAAATCAAAAGCTAAATCCACAGGGATAAATGTGCTTATAAAAAGCATCAGGCCTAGGGTCACCTATTCAAGCAACAGTGCTTACACTAACCTTTATATAGATAGATGTTGCAGCTTATGTACAAATAAAAACATAATGCATTCCAAGAGTCATCATACAGAATGGTTTGTTTACCACCTGAGTCTCTCTGAGCCATCCGGGCACACTCCACCAAAGCAAGAATGTCTCAGCAACAAAGGATCTTAAAATGTGCGATCATTCCTATGTATTCAACAGGCTTTTTCATTATCCAAGAAAAGGAAAGCTTAAATCATTATCTAGAAATCTGAGGCTTTAGAAAGATGTACCTTTTCTACCTGCTTAGGGCAAGAAGATCCACTGTCAAGGAACGAGGTATAGACAATGGAGTTCTTTGGTCATGTTCTCTGCTCTCCTGTTCTCAGAATGTATTGCAATGATTATAGTCAAATTTTCAGATATGGGCAGAGGAATCATTAGTTTCTACAATAAATTTTTACAGTCCAAGTGTGACCTTAATTTTAGGGTTTTTATTCTCCAAATGGCATTTAAAATATTTTTTGAAGAGGAAAAAGAGAAGTTTTTTCACGGTATAGCGCACTAAATAATTACCTGGAGCAGCACTTGCCTTATGATGTGCTACACTGCTGTGGAATGTAGAACTAAACTGTTAGAGGCAGGGCCTGAAAACGCCTTGGTAAGAAGTCCATTTAAACATCATTCTGTTCTGCTTAGGGCTTGGTGTAACGCACACTTACCACAAACCCAGCACTTAAAATCCAGGAAAAACAATTTCCTATATATGCTGTCTCTCCCTCTCCCTTATCCCTCTAATACCCAGAACAGCATAATGGGCCCCTGACTGCTTGTGGCTGGGCAGGTAGGCATTCCCAGCAGCAACCCCATAAATTGATTTCACTTAAGGGCAAAAAATAGGTTTAGTTCTTAAAAAGAAGAACATAATTGGCTTTGCTTTTTACAGAATCGTAATTATTTCAACTAGCTTTAGAAGTTAAATTTCTCAAAGTATCTGAAATGGAAAATGCAATTCCTAAACTCGTTAGGCTTAAAATTGGATCTTGAATCAAGCGAGCACAAACATGATTCTGGAATGATCAGATTGGATCCTGTCAGGCACACAGCACAACGGAAATAGATAATAGAAATATAAGCTTTCTGGGGCACCTGGGTGGCTCAGTCAGTTAAGTGGCCGACTTCAGCTCAGGTCACGATCTCATGGTTCACGGGTTCAAGCCCTGCATCAGGCTCTGTGCTGACAGTTCAGAACCTGGAGCCTGTCTTCAGATTCTGTGTCTCCCTCTCTCTCTGATCCTCCCCTGCTCATGCTCTGTTTCTCTCTGTCTCAATAATAAATAAAACATTAAATATATATATATATATATAAAAGCTTTCCTGAATAGAAAAACTCAAAGAAGAAAAAATCTTCAGTTAGCCTTAAACAGCAAGCCATTTATATCTCAATACTGGAAAAACTGGGTCATTTGGATGGTGGAGTTAATCTGTAGTTCAGAGTGAGATTTAAGTACAAAGCTAAGTCTACTATTTTATCTTGATTGAATTTATTGTTAATGATCTGTCCAGCCTAGCTCCATCCTTCTGAAACTTTGCCAATTTGGCCCCAAAGATCTGCCTTACAAATCCCAGATGGTGGCTTCAGATAACTTGACTTTAATATGTATTTGTGGATTCAGTTTAGTATTTCAGTTTTGGAATTTATAGGCTTAGTTTTTCACCATGATTCAGTCACTAATTACTGCTTCCTTTTAAAACAGTTCAAGAGTTGGTCTATCCATGTAAATCACATTACGGGAATTAGAAACCATGAACAAGTCTGCATGAGTGGACAAAGCTGGCTTCATAGGCATATGTAATTGTACAGAGCCTTCCTCCAAGAAGGACCCCACACTTATTTTAAGGCTCTGTTGCTGTCATGTTAAACATCTTAATGACTTTTTATCAAGAGGTCTGACACTTTTATGATGGGCTCCAAAAATTACGTAGCAGGTCATCTGCAAGCACAAGAACCTTAGCAATTAGAGACAGATACAATTTTGAGTCCTTCTCTGCCTGTTATTATTCAGATAAAATTTTGTACATTTTATAGATAATTAAATATTGGATCTAGAAACAGAACTAGTTTGAAATCTTTACTACTTCTGGTATTGTGACTTTGAGCAAGGTATCAAAACCCCTGGAGCCTTAATTCTTTCTCCTGTAAATAAGGTCAGTAAAAATATAAGCAGGAGACTATTAATATAAAATTCTTAAATAATATCTGGCACGGAGTGCTTAATGCCTGACTGGCTCAGGTCATGATCTCACAGTTTGTGGGTTCAAACCCTGCATTGGGCTCTGAGCTGATGGCTCAGGGCCTGGAGCCTGCGTTAGATTCTGTGCCTCCCTCTCTGTCTGCCCCTCCCTCACTGTCTTTCTCTCTCTCTGTCTCTCTCAAAATTAAATAAACATTAAAAAATTTTGAAAAATGGTATGTACCCAATATTTACCATCAATTTTAATTTATAGTGTCAATGCAATAAATGTAATGCATTTAGTTTTCCCCAAAGAGGATATCTTTGGTCCCAATTCTAAATAATTTCTTTTGTTAATATTAAATGTTGTTTGGGATACCTGTAGCAATGCCTCAGTATAAATGGAAATCATTGAAAAGAATTAAAGGTATTGAGAAGCCTTTTAAAAACTCACTAAAATTGTAATTCACATATATAATGAGAAGGAATTATTTTTTAATGTTTATTTTTGAGAGAGAAACAGCAAGACAGAGACAGAGACAGAATGGAGGAGGGGCAGAGAGAGACACACACAGAATCTGAAGCAGGCTCCAGGCTCTGAGCTGTCAGCACAAAGCCTGACATGGGGCTTGAAATCCCAAACCACGAGATAATGACCTGAGCCAAAGTCGGACATTTAACCAACTGAGTCACCCAGGTGCCCCAGAAGGAATTATTTTTAAAATGAAATAAAACCTAAAACTGTATGTTAAATATTATATACATAAAAGTCATCTTACTGATTTCAGCAGCTATAACAGTAAGATTGTGCCATTGAGATAGTTCACGGTCAAGTGGCTTTGAAGTATAAAGGGATCCATTTCCAGAATGTATGTTAAAGATCCTGTCAAGGTCAGTATGGCGATCCAAGGAAAATCTGAACATAGAAAGCAAAGAAAAATACATGGCAGTATTATTGTTTTGTAGAAGAAAATGGCGTAATGCAAACACACACACAGTAACATATAATAATTTCATAAAAGTACATAGTACTGATGTAAAATGAAGACTGTTTCATTGATTTATCACACACACACACACACACACATCTCCACCTCCCTCGTCTTCCAAAGGTAGGAGCGGCCACTTTGTCCCGTATTCAAATATCGGTCTTCTGAATACTTGTGTTATTAAATCACTATTGCCATATTCAACTGAATGTGAAGCATGTTTTCTACAAAATAGTAGGCATTATAGGTGGTTACAATACCAACTGATTTTAGTAGTTGCAAATTCTTTTAAGGGATTACCATGCCCCCCCCCAAAAAAATCCCAGAAGCAAAGTCTTTTTCTTAGTGATGAAATTGGAGACAACATTAGTTTCATTAAAAGAGTAGGTTATCAGGACACCTGGATGGCTTAGTCAGTGAAGCCTCCAGCTTTGGCTCAGGTCAGGATCTCACGGTTCGTGACTTTAAGCCCTGAGTCGGTCTCGGTGCTGACAGCTTGGAGCCTGGAACCTGCTTTAGATTCTGTGTTTTCTTCTCTCTCTCCCTCTCCCCCTGCCCTCTCTCTCTCTCAAAAATAAGTAAACATTAAAAATTTAAAAATAGTAGATTATTAATTTATGATGATGTCAGTAACTTCATGTATGGTACCCATGTAGCTTCAGTTTGTTAATCACATGTATCATTAAAAAATGTGTACATTCTGGGGTGCCTGGGTGGCTCAGTTGGTTAAACAGCCAACTTCGGCTCAGTTTATAATCTCAGTTTGTGGGTTCGAGCCCTGTGTTGGGCTCTGTGCTGACTGGAGCCTGCTTCAGATTCTGTGTCTCCCTCTCTCTTTGACCCTACTCCACTCGTGCTCTGTGTCTCTCTCCCTCAAAAATAAATGTTAAAAAATGCATATATTTTGACAAGAGGTGTTTAAAAACCAGAAAATTTTGGGAAAGGAGTTTTCACACATTTATACCAAATAAGTCTTAGTAGATGTACAAAACACCAACCATGCTGCAAACTGATTAAAGGCATTGTGTTGGGAATCATTCTAAAGCTTACCACCAGGTTTATCAATCAGGTTGACATAGTTGGCATACACCACATTATCTGCGAGATTATCAGGCAAGATTTAAGATGGCTGTCCCCCACATTGGTTCCCGCCACTTCACAATCCTAGTGGCTTACAAATGCTTTATAGTGCTCGACTTAGGAAGCATAATCCTCAAGTTATATTTAATGTTCCATATTAAAAAAAAAAAGTAAAACAGAAAAGACAAGTCCTAGAGTAACATTCAGTTATGGCATATCTTTTCCTAAGCCACAACTGTCATTTATTTTAATATTTTTATGAAACATTATTTTTAAATTTAGTTTTGTGAGTAATAATACAAAATGATTTTAAACATGCCATAACACTCGTTTCTCTTTTGATGTTTCAGACTTGTGTAATAATTCCAAAAATCCATTGAAATTTATAATCCTTATTCTGGGTTTTGAATAAATTGCATTAGAGAAACAACTTATCTTGTCAATACAATGAATGTGATTTTACTTTTGAGGACTGCTTATTTTGGATTTTTATTTTAATTAGTTCTAAATGGAATGGGCCAGTAATTAACAAATCTCCTTAAGAAACTTTAGCTGTCTCTCTTAACAAAATGTGAATTCAGTTTTGCATTCAAACAACATGTCTTCCTAGTAACACATACATTTATAAAACACTGAATCTCTATATCTGGAAACTTCACAGATTCCCTCTCAAAATTCTTTTACTACTAAAAGACTTAACATACTTCCCTTATGAAAGTTTCTGTACTACCCATCTCTGTCATTGACCACGTCGTATTAGGAATTCAACATCAGCATGTCAGATACATCACAAGAAATCAAAAATGAAAAAATTAAGCAGCATTCTTGATATAGTAGACACTCAATGAACATTATCTCATTTACTGCATCTTCCCTACCTAACAGACTGAGAACTCCTTCAGAAATATGTTTATATCTGATCCGGGGATCCACAAATATTTTTTAAATGAAAAAGAGAACAACTGATTTATTTGACATTTTGGTAAATATGTTTTCTTATTTCTATAGAAATAGGCCATGAAGTTGTAATACGTGAATCAATATGAAGGACTACTGCCTGTGTCATACCATTTTATGTGTGTTTTGTCTTCTTTCTTATAGTTTTAAAAATAATTATAAAATTTAGAGAATTATGTAAGATTATATTAAAGATATGGAGAGATCCTGGTTCTTTTTCAAACATGATATAATTATGTTTTCTGATTCTCTATTGGCAAATTCTGTGTGCTAATTTCCATTTTCCTTTTTAAAATCATTTCCAGAGCAAACAGTTGATTAAATCTTCCTGATTATTATATGAACACCCATACTGTGTGACATAAACAATGTATAACACCCCCAGCATTATCTATCACATAAATACATTGAATTAGTAAAACTCTTTTATTTCTGATTACACATATGTATTTTTAAATGACGTGAGCTATCAAGATTAATATCCTAAAATATTCAGTTGTGTTTTCTACATCTATATTCAATTGTGTATATATAATTCAATTATACAACAACTTTTATGGCATGGACTTTGTCATTAGTAAGCAATAACATTATCAATTCTATTGCAATGGTAGACATAAATGGATTCTTTCCTTAAATTGCATTCTAATTACATATTTTATTTTTATTTCAAAACTCCACAGTCATATTTTGACATGTAATAACCATCGATCTATAAGAGGATGTAAAATCTATTTTCATTGTGCGGATAATATCTTCACATTGCCACTTAAGAATGCCACTGGATTTAAACTAAACCCTTCTTAAAAGTAATATATTTCTTGTGAAAAGGACCACTTTAAAACTAGGAACACAGGGGCGCCTGGGTGGCTCAGTCAGTTAAGCCTCTGGCTTCGGCTCAGGTCATGATTTCACGTTTGTGGGTTCGGGCCCCGCATCAGGCTCTGTGCTGACAGCTCAGAGCCTGGATCCTGCTTCAGATTCTGTGTCTCCCTCTCTCACTGCCCCTCCCCGCTCATGCTCTGTCTCTCTCTGTCTCAAAAATAAATAAAATATTAAAAAAAAAAAAACTAGGAACACAGAACACAGCCTGTTAAAGTCAGTGATGAGCTAGGCCAAGAAAATACTTGGAGAGCATTTAATAGGTAAATTAAGTATGTGTATAGGTTATATGAGCCTTCAAAGGAAAAAATATCCAAGAATGGAGCCAATGAAGACAAATGGATTGGGGAAGAGGCGATTATGGGGAATTCATGCTGGCAGATGAGAGCTGCACATGATCACCACGTAAGTGATCTGTGATCTGTATGTGAATAAAAGAAAATATTTTGGTAATTTGAAACCACATGTATGGATCTACGGAGTATAAGGCTAAGCAAAATAAGTCAGTCAGAGAAAGACAAATACCATATGACTTCACTCATATGTGGAATTTAACAGACAAAAGAAATGAACAAAAGAAAAAAGGAAAGAAAAAGAGAAACAAACCAAAAAACAGCTTTGAATTACAGAGAACAAACCAATGGTGGGGGAGGGGTGATGGGTGCCCTAGGTGAAGGGATTAAGAGTATGTTTATCTTGATGAGAACCAAGTGAGGTATGGGAGTGTTGAAACTATATTGCACACCTGAAACTAATATAACACTATATTTTTGCTACACTGGAATTAAAAAAACATAAAAACAAAACAAAAAATATTTAAAGTATGTGAATCAAGCACTAACTTATATATATATAAAATATAGTCAGGACCTATAGCATTTTTAAGTTTGAAGTGAGTTAACGTCACATGGCACAAAAAATTAGAAGTTTTTTACATTATGCTGTTGTATACTTTGGAATCAAAGAAAAGAGTGCTTGGAAATTGTGTAATCATCATATAAACTGTTACTTGACTGGACCAGGGGGAGGCACAATTAACCTTTGAGAATTAGGGACGTTTACAAAATCCAAAACACATGCTGTACTAATAGTCTAAAATGGCTATTGTGATGGTAAATTTTATATGTAAATATCCATATTTCTTTTCAAAGTGATAGAACAAATATCAATAAAAGCTTTGAGTCTTTCTCATTTGTATGCATTTATCATATTTCATGTTTTTAGGTTGCCATGAGAAAGCAAAGCAAAAAAATAAATAAATTACTCTGATCTTTCTGAAACTCTCTATTGTCTTTACTAATATTTTTTGAAACAGCCAAAACAAAAACAAAAACCTTTTCTTCTTTGATGGTAGGGGTACAGGGGAGTTTCTAAAATGTATTTTCACTGCATTGTAACATTGCTGGCATTAAATTCCTTTTAACTGTTACAAGTCTCGACTTACATCATTTAATAACTAAAAGCACAAAGGAAGTGATTCTGTTACATTGTGAGAGCATAGCTGACACGGTGTCCTTTATCTGTACTGGGATCAGAGCAACAAATACCGTAAAAGATCCAGGCAGATGACACAAGCCAGGTTTTAGGCTAAAAGGCATGATCTGAAGTGGAGAAAATACGAAGCTGTGAACGCCTGCGCCAAAACATTCAGAGACAATTTAAACACTTGTGCCCCTCAAATTGATGTACCCCTTACGGAGAGGCTCCTGTATTTCAATGCATTAAGTGCTATAAATAGAATTTCATGCTCTCTACATTTCAATTTCCTTTCTTTCATCTGAAGCGTGGGCATAATTACCTAATGGGGCTGGAAGCAGAGTCTGGGTCCCTTGCCATTACGGTACCAATGATCGTGCCCACTTCGATGTCTTCATGAACTTCAAACAGGTAGGAGGATCTGCTAAAAACAGGGGGTTCGTCCACATCCTCTACGGAAATTTTCACAATCGTTGTATCTTTAAAGGGTCCCAGGTAATAAAAACGTGGATCCACGTGGGTATTTTCTGCTTCCACCTTCAGTGTGTAAAGTCTTCGGCTCTCGTAGTCAAGTGGCTGCGTAAATAAATCATCAAATTAGAGTGTGGGAAATTGCATTATATGCTCCTTTCAAGTTACAGTGTGATTTTCAAAGCCTGGCTGAGTTCTGTCAAGTTGTTTATTAACTGTAAATAATTAAAAGTAATAAAAAAATAATATCACCTTTACCCATCAGATAGAGTTCAATGTTTACGTCTTATGCGTCAGTGTGTAATAATACCTCAGAATATAGGAAAATTAGACTTTAAGTCTTGGAGAGATTGAAAAGAATATGAAAACCTATCTCATAATACAGTGATTCATTGTAAAAAATGGGCTGGTCGTTGTATGTGTGTTTATGTGTGCATGTGGGTGTGCTAAAGTGTGCAATACTACTAAATGCTTGTAAGCAGCAAATTTAGTTATCTTTTTACATTTATGCCATGATATTTCCATTCCATTTAATGGGCTCATGATACTACATAAACTTTCAAAAATTTTGAAGACTAATATAAAACTCTCAACAGTTGTCTGAAACATTAAAGGTCAGGAAAACCTTGAGTAAAGAGAAGAATTCTGATAGCAAATAGGTAATTAGGTTATATTATGAATAAATAAGACATATGGGACTTAAATATTGAAGCAGTTTAACTATCATGAGTAGGAAATCAAGCTCCTCCCTTCTTACCCCTCCAAAAGGTATGTTTTGTTATCAGAAGAAAGACATTGTGGGTTCAGATGCTTTCAACATTCCTTTTTTATCTGATAAGCAGTAAATTCTACTTGCATTACTGTTACTTTCCAGTCATGAAAAACAACAAAGGAGCTGCTTCTTCCTTTGCTGGTCATTGTGCATTTAAAAACATGTGGTCATCTGCCTTGGCCTTTGCAACGGATTCTGCAGATAATTTGGATTACTCAGTTCTTCAGTGGTAACTTAATACAATAGCACTTTCAGGACATTCATTAGGATCTTTCATGGGGCCTTAATTTTTTCTTATAATGATCATACTGATGCTACAATAAAAAAATAAATAAACCTAGTTACCTTTAAACTCAATCTGTGAGCATATGTTAGCAGAAAAGTTTAATTTATGTAGCAGAAGGGAAAATGTGAACAATTAAATTATCTTCAAAAATATGCTCTCTTTTTATTAGCAACTCTAATTATTGCTTCATACATCTGGATAGATGGCATGCTACTCTCTATGCCTCCAACTGTGATGATATGTTGCCATTATTAGCTATGAACTGTTTTTTTTTTAAAGAAAACAATGTTAGTTTGGGGGAGGACTTTTATTAACATGGCTTAGAAATATAGTCATATATATATTAATTTGCTTCATCAATTTTATAAAAACTCAGGTTTCATGTTTCAGTCAACAAAAGCATTTGGTCAAAATGCCCAAGAAGATCTTTGGCTTTATGTCTCTCACGTTGTGTGTGATATAAATTACACTTGGACATGATCGTGGTATCGCTTAATGGATAATGCATGAGAGGATAGCACATAATGAAGCCGTTATTTACTAAATGGGCAGATGTCTATTTATACTGACGATGGGCACCTTTTTCACTGTTATGATGCCTTCCTGTGTGTCCTTCTCAGTTATGATGTCAAACATATCAGTCCCGTCGCCATCAATAATTCGGTACTCTACTTCTGCGTTTTTCCCGGTGTCTGCATCAGTTGCTTTGACACTCCCAACGGCTGTGCCGACAGGGGAAGACTCAAGAACTCGAAGGTGGACGGTGTCTCCAAAAAGAAAAAAGAAAAAGAAAAAGAAAAAAAAGAGAAAAAATACATATGAGAGAGAATTTTCATTATAAGTCTTAAACTCTACATCAGATATTAACTGATTAAAAAATTGAACACACATAGAATGGATTAAGGTCTAGGAATGAAAAAAAGTGGAATTTAGGGGGCTTGGATTTATGTGTATAACAAATAGTGAGTTTCATCCTCTGATCTTGTTAAGAACTCTGTTTTTAAAATGAGCACATTATCTTTTTTTGCATTTTTACAGATAACTAAAGATCGGCTTTCAGTGCAGATACATACCTGTGTGTGTTTATACAATCACAACAAATCCCAGAATATACAGCGAGTATTTATATTTAATTGTTTCCTCTTTGTTGTATTTAGTTCTTGACTAACCTTAGTTTATTTCAGCGAAAGGACAGAACATTACAATTCCATGAAATCAGCTGTAGTGGGGAGGAATCCTATTTCTATTTGTGACAGGAGAAACAAGGGATAGTCTGTGGGAGAAATACAAAGAGGCCCTTCACAGGGTCAATGTGAAACACTCAATTCTGACAAACTCCCCTCTATCCCGGAGCAAAACAAGAATTTATCTAAGCTGCTCGTGCATCTAGATGTGTTTCCAGTGGGAACAGCTTCTACTGCAGATGAGATTTATGTTCATAAACATAAAACTTATGATCATAAATTATATATTACTGACAGATTAATCAGCCTGAAGTGCACTTCTGATTATAACACCTTGATGCTCATAAACCTTAAGTAATTCTCCTTTAGATATATAATAAAGCCCAGACCTCTTAGCCAGCTATGCCTTTACCTGAGTAGATCTTTGCCGCTATATTTTTCCTTTAGACACTTCTATGAAAGATGTGCACCAAACTGGACTTCACAAAGTTATCTTGTCAAAACTTAATTTCCTACATCTCTCTCTGTTTTTCACATGCTATTGCTCTTTCATGAAATTCTTCCCCCACTACTCTCTTGTAATCACAATGCAACTTATCAAATCTGAGAAAATGGCTGTTACAGTGTCACAGGGAGTGTTTGGGGGCTGTGCTCCTCAAAATTCAAACACTGAAGCCTGAGCCCCCATTCGTACCACAGAATGTGACTTTATTAGGAAACAGGGTCATTAAAGAGGCAATTAAGGTTAAATGGGATCATTAGGGTGGGTTCTAATCTGGTATGGCTGGTGTCCTTACAAGAAGAAGAGATCTGGGCACAGAGCAGAGAGCATGAAGACCCAGGGGAGAAGACGGCCATCTAGAAGCCAAGCAGAGGCCCTAGAGGAAACCAACCCTGCTGATCCTGAACCCCAATCTTGGACTTTTAGCCTCCATATCTGTGAGAAGACAAATTTCTGTTGTTTAAGCCACCGAGTCTGTGGTACCTTATTATGGCAGCCCTAACTAACACACATACCTCTCTCTGCTCAGTTTGAAAAGTCATTTCCTAGGACTCAGCATCCACTATACCCCAGTTACTTCCAGCCTGTTCTTCTTTTTCTAACTTTTTTACATGTTTCTCTGCATCTATTTTTGATAACACTATTGAAAGCAACGCTCACCTCATTCCCTGGCTGCTGTCCTATTGGCACTTTTTACTTTTGCTATTTCTTCTAAAATCTCCTGTCCCTGAATAGTCAGATGGTTCTCAGTCACTGCCTTCAGACGATTACTCAACTATGACTTCCTCAGAAGGTTTCACCAATAACTTACTGAAAATTCCCTATCGGAAATACTACGCCCAATCATTCTTCATATTACTTGCAATAGCTAATAATTAAATCATTTACTTATTTATTTTTATGTATCATGAAGAGGTAATGCGAAACAGGGACTCTGTATTTTTCCACCACTATTTTCTCACACTCTTTCTCTGAATGTAGTGGCCACTATATTCTTATTTGTGCATTGGATAAACGAGAAATATCATAACTTTGTACCAGCTCCTCTATATGACTATATTCAATCAAATCTCAGATGCTCTTATTATACACTCAGTCACATTATCCTTTCGAAAACAATGATCTTGTGTGTGTGTTTCAAGTTTTTATTTATGAAAACAGTAACACTTTCTATAATTAATCAGAGATTCAAAATTCTTTGATTGGTCCTATTGAATTTAAAACATACATAAGTTGGCTCTCCATAAACTGGCTTCTCTGTCTTGTGATACTTTCTCTTAATTAATACTCTCCACAACACTGGTCCCTTTCAGGTTTAGGTTTCTCCAGTATGCTTTTCTTACTTTGATTTCCCACACAACTCTTTGACTGGAAACCTCTAACTCTTCTTTTGAAAAATATCTATCTCACAATCCTTCTATCATAGAACATCACCAACTCTAAGCTACTTACTGCTAGAACCTCCTTTAAAATATTAAATTTTATATAAATATAAATAATCTCAATAAGTTGATTATTATACTATAGCAGAAGCAGCTTTTCTAAAATACAAAAATAATATCACTTCTCTACTGAAAGCACTTATTATTGACATTAGGATAGTTTTTTAATTTCATCATTTAGTTTATAATGTCTGTAAAACCTGTATGCTGTTAAAATCTTCAGTACCACAAGTATCTATTTTCAGATCAAAATGAAATTATTAGACATGTTTGAATAAATTTTAATAAATCTGTATCAATTAAATTCTCTGACCATGCTATAATTAAGCAGAGGTTAGTTTAAAAAAAGAGAAAAAAAAGAGAAAACTCCCAAATATTCATATTCTTGAGGAGTTAAAAGAAAATTAAAAATAATTCCTATGTAATTGATGGTTCAAATAAGACACAAGAGACCTAAAATAATTGAAGAATCAGTAAAAATAAAGACACATAGTGCAGAGAAAATGATTCTAATTAGAGAAGGTAATTCTTTTATGTTTATTTATTTATTTTGAGAGAGAGAAAGAGAACATGTTCAGGGGAGAGGCAGAAAGAGAAGGAGAGAGAGAATCCCAGGCAGGGTCCAGGCTCAGGGCAGAGTCTGACACGGCTCAGTCTTATGAATTGTGATACCTTTTCTTTATTTTTATTTTTTGGGGTTTATTTGGTATGTTTTTTAAAAAAATATTAAAATGAACTATTGGGACCTCATCATGATATCTTGACTTGAGCCAAAATCGAACAGTGGACACTTAACCAACTGAGCCACCCAGGTGCCCCTAGAGAAGGTAATTTATAACTCTGTGTGTTTTTATACAAAGAAAGACAAGCTGAAATTAATGAGCTGAGCATTAAACATAGGAACCTAAAAAGAAAGACATAATAGCCATCAAAGAAAAAGAGGGTAATAATTAAGATAAAAACAGAAAGTAATATCATTGAGAACAAGTATAGAAAAAAAAGAATAAAAATGCCAAGTGAGCTTTCTTAAAAGATCAACAAAATAAATATATAAAGCAAAATGTTCACAAAAAGAGGAGATAGGGCAACGAGTTTTAAGAACTTTTTTAAAGAAATGCAACCACAGATAATGTAGTGATTTAGAAATTTAGAGAATATTATGAATGTCAATACAATTAAATATTTAGGTAAATTCCTAAAGATAATTAAAATATACCAAAAGCCACTAGATAGGAAATAAAATATTATTTAAAATATGTTTTAATATATGATATAATATTTAAAATGATCTACCCTCCTAAATACTAATAGCTCAAATATTTTTATTCTTTTTTTAAAGGTTTTTTTTTAAATTATTTTGAAAGAAGGGTCAAGAGGGAGAGAGAGAGAATCCACGTAGGCTCTACACTGTCAGCACAGAATCTGAACGGGGCTTGATCTCACAAACCATGAGATCATAACCTGAGCCAAAATCAAGAGCCAAATGCTTAACTGACTGAGTCACCCAGGTGCACCAACGGGTCAAATACTTTAAGGAACATTCATGAAACAGAAAATTCTTTCTTTTCTGTTCTTATATAAAGTCTTTTGGAGAAAAAAAAAATGAGGATTCTTTCTCATTATGACCTCAGTATAACCCTATACTAACACCAGATACAAATCCAACGATTATGCAATGTGGGTTAAAGGTTAAGATCCACCACACCTAATTGTATAATGTTTAGCAAGTACATTTTAAATGTTTAAGTCATCATCATTAAGTTTACTTTTTGAGACATGCTATTTTAATCACTTTACTATTAATTCCAGACTTTGGATTTCACCAGCTTTTCTATTAAAGTCTTTCAGAGATCCTACTTAGCATTTAGTGGTCATGTTTTCTTACTCCCTCCAATCTCTGAGAGTTTGTCAGTCTCTGTTTGTCTTCTGTGACCTTGACCCTTTAAAAAACTACTGGTCAGTTATTCTGTAAAATGCCTTCCAATCTTGGTCTGTCTTATATTTTCTCGTGATTATATTGAGGTTTGGCATATTGGTTAATAGCTCACAGAAGTGATCTTTTCTCAGCGTATCATAAATAAGGAGGCAGGCAATGTCATTATGTCTTGATCCCTTTGTTCAGAAGGTATTTCTGACAGGTTTCATCAGGGTGCTCATTTAGATTGTTCATGATGCCTTTCAACATGTCTCTGCCACCTTATTTAAGTAACCTCTACACCCAACATGGGGCTGGGACTCGTGAGACCTAGTTCAAGCATCGCATGCTCTACTCACTGAGTCAGCCAGGTGCCTGCACCATTTTTTTTAAGGACTTTGTTAATTTCTAGCATCACAAAATGTTACAGGTTCATCTATGTTTTCCCTGACCAAGCCCTAAAATCAGTCATGTTTCAAAGTCTTAGTTTCTTTTATTTAAAAAAAAAAAAAGAGTTACTGTTTATTTATTTTTGAGAGACAGAGACAGAGTATGAGAGGGGGAGGGGCAGAGAGAGAAGGAGACACAGAATCTAAAGCAGGCCCCAGGCTCTGAGCTGTCAGCACAGAGCCCAAAGCGAGACTCAAACCCATGAGCTGTGAGATCATGACCTGAGCTGAAGTCAGAGCTTAATCAACTGAGCCACCCAGGCAATCCAGTCCTAGTTTCTTTTAATGGAGATAGAACTATAATTTTAAACATAATGAAGTATTCAAAAGTTATAATAAATGAAATAACTCTTATTTCATAATGTGCTAATGTGTCAAAAGGCCAGAAGAAAGGTAACTACTCACATTTAAAATAAGAAATCTAATTATATCTTTGATACAAAAATATAAACAGTAGGAATTTATTGTTTTTAAACTTGTTAACTGATATTTGTTTTAAAAATATAATATCCATATCCTTCAAAACCAATTTAGAGTGCTATAGTTTATAATATTAGTGTTTAATATTAGTGTTTAATATTAGTGTTTAAAGCCTAAGAAAAACCCTGCTACTATAATAGAACAAAAATATTTCATAGAAACACCATAATATTAAAACTGATTACACAAATCTTTATGTAGAAATTCACATTTATAAACTAATTATACATTTTTATTCTAATCATTGTCTCTGCAAAGGCCTAGAATTTTATTCCACTAGCATGACACAAAACCCTAATGCCCAAACACTGGTCAAACTGTGTTTCCATAATACAAACTAAATTTTCTTGGAGATTCTCTATTCTAATTCAGAGGGATGGAACGGAAAGTGAAATCAGGAATTCTTCAGACAAAACTTATGTGAGATATCAAAGACTAATGGGATCACACAAAAACACAAAAATCGACTTGTTTTTACTGTCCATCAGTTTGAAAATGTGATCATTGATAATATAATAAAAATTGAGTTGATTAAGAAACATTAAAACAGGCTTCTGGCACTGTAAACTGGATAATTCAGTTCAACTGAAAAAAAATATTTGTGGATCATATATTGGGATAGAAATATACACTTGAAGGTATTAAAAAAGGACAAGCACCAAATTGACAGAAAATGAAAACCTGCAAGCATATGTAGAAAACTGAAATCTCCTTTTGGCCTGAGGATATTTGCCATCTCTACAAAACCGATCATTATTTTTATGGCCTCTTCCAACAGGAGGCCATATTGCAAACTCCAAGTAATCCCCAGATAGGTTATGCAATAGCAAATTGTCTCCACAATTAACTAGGATTAGCGTTTTGCAGGAAAGCATGACCTAAACACAAACCACCCTTCACAACTATTTACATTCCTAGTATGGGTTCATATGATCCTAAAGAACTGTATGTTTTACAGACATAAGCACCTTTAACCACTAGAAAAGTGACGCTGGCACATCCACCAACACAGTGGTCAAGGATTATAAGCAGTCTACAGTTACTTCAAGGAGAATCTGTGTATGAATAAGAAAACCACTAAAATTATGCTACCCGAGGGGGACTTTCTTCTTCCCTTCCTCTTGTCACACCTTTCTTTTTCAAGTGCTTTGTTTTGTTTTGGTTTGTGTTTTGTTTTTATTTATTTTTGAGAGACAGAGCGAGGCAGCGTGAGCAGGGGAGGGTCAGAGAGAGAGGGAGACACAGAATCTGAAGCAGGCTCCAGGCTCTGAGCTAGCTGTCAGCAAAGAGCCTGACACGGGGCTCGAACCCACAAACTGTGAGATCATGACCTGAGCTGAAGCCAGATGCTTAACCGACTGAGCCACCCAGGCACCCTTCAATAGCTTTTTATAAGAGTGAGAGACATTACTAGCCTCAGAAAGATATATTATAGCTGAATGAAAATACAGTTGTAAATATTTGACTTATAATGACACAAAAAAAGTAAAATAATGGAGTCAGGTGTCACAAGATATAGAACAATATATTAAATGCCTGGTGAGACAGACACACACATATATATAAGTACACATGGATATAAATACCTACATATGTGTGTATATATATTCATATGCATTTATATGTACTTATATGCATACATGTTCTCAGGAAACACATAGTTCTTCAATATTTTAATGGAATATACTATCAATAATCTTTATAAATAAGCTTTTGAATTTTCCTAACAAAGGTTAATTCAGCTCTGTCAGAGTGTTACAGGTATCTCTGCCTTATGGCAGAGAATTAACATTGTAAGTTTCCTCCCTTTTTCCTTTGTGTTGCAGAATAATTCTTAAACTACAAAATACTAAGGCATATCTAGATATTAATCACATTATTTTATTGCCAAAACAGCTGTAAGCTACATGGGAGAGGGGTTACACAGAGATGTGGTAATTTCTAACTTTAGCCTGCAAAGGTCTCTCTTCAATTTTCCTTCGCACATGCAAAAACTTTAGTTAAAAATTCTGCATCAGTATCTCATTGGTTATCTTCAACAATCCTCAGCACGCCTCCTCATGCACACACACACACGCACATGCACGCACGCGCACACACACACACACACATACATATCGTTTCTAAAACATTAATTTACAAGTAAATGTAGGCCAACATTTTAGCAATCTTTAGCAAGGAAAAGACTTCTAAAATAAGACAAATGATTAACAATGCATAAGATAAAAGGTTGATGAATCAATCTATGCTCTAATTAACAAGTTCTCTAAATAACAGACAATATCGAGAAAGTGAAACATCTGACAAATAAAGAGAAGAGAATAATTTCCCACTGCAAAACATAGTCTGTCTAAAATCCATAAGAAAAGACAGATGAGTTACCAGAAAAATTGGTCAAGAATATGAACAGTGAATAGTTTACAGTAGAGGGAACACAAAAGGCAAAAAACAGAAATACACTGGATTTTTATCAAGCAAATGCAAATAAGGGCCATGATGTGATATTTGCTATTTTATACCTACTAAATTAACAAAAATTAAATCTGACAAAACCAAGTATTAAAAGCATGTGGTATAATGAGAACTATTATTCTGAGCTGATGCGTGGTGAATTTGGCACCATGGCTTTGGGAAATGTACTAATTAGCTAGGGCTGCTCTAACAAAGCATTAAAACCAAAGACATTTGTCTTATAGTTCTGGAACCTAGAAGTCTGAGATCTAGGTATCTGGCTGGGCCATGCTTTTCCTGATGGTTGTAGGGGAGAATCCTTCTTTTCCTCTTCTAGCTTCTGGGCCTTAGAAAAACCTTGGTGTTCCTTGTAAGGAACACCATCATTCTAGTTACATGGCCTTCTTCTCCCTGTGTGTTCACATTGTCTTCCCTTTGTGAATGTCTGTCTCCATGTCCAAATTGCCCTTTTTTATAAGGACATCAGTCATACTGTAATAAAGCCCTAAATACTAATGACCTCCTTGTAATTTGATTAACTCTGTAAAGACCCTATTTTTTAAAAACTTTTTTTAAACATTCATTTATTTTTGAGAGACAGAGCTTGAGCAGAGGAGGGGCAGAGAGAGAAGGACACACAGAATCCGAAGCAGGCTCCAGGCTCTGAGCTGTCGGCACAGAGCCTGACATGGGGCTCAAACTCATGAACCATGAGATCATCACCTGAGCCGAAGTCGACCTCTTAACCACTGAGCCACCCAAGCATCCCTGTAAAGACCTATTTTTACATAAGGCCATATTCTGATATGCTGAGCTTTAACACTTAAAAATATAATTTCGGAGGACACAATTCAACACATAACAGAAATCAATGTGGGAATATACAATATGAACTTAAAAGGAAGCATAAACAAAGCCCAGCAATGCGTATGAGAATACTTGTAGAAATGCTATATAGAAACACTATTTGTAAAATGAAAAAAAAAGGAAGAGAATCCAAGTGTCAAACAGAATGAGAATATGTAAATAAACTTGTTATATAATATGCATGCCAACAAAACTCAAAAGTGAAAACTGTGAGTTACAATTATGTGGGAAAATATATATTAACCTTAAATATCTCATAATAAGTGGATATAGACATGTATCAGAAAGTTATATACAGTGTGATATTATTTTGTAAGCTATAATCAAAAAAATGCAAAATATACTTTTAGGGATATGTAAATGCTATATGTATACTTATGTATATACATATATAGATGTATAATTACATAAGAATGCATATACATATTAAATAACAAAATTTGAGGGTCATGCATGTAAATGAAAACTATTTTTAAAGGCCTTATAATTATTCAAAGTGGCACTACTTATATTCTCTTGCAGTTATTATACACTACATGAAAGCAAACCCATATACATCACAAATAATTGTCAAGTCAAGCATCATTTAAAAGTGTTGGTAAGGGGGTCGCCTGGGTGCCTC
This sequence comes from Suricata suricatta, assembly GCF_006229205.1. Classification (NCBI taxonomy): domain Eukaryota; kingdom Metazoa; phylum Chordata; class Mammalia; order Carnivora; family Herpestidae; genus Suricata; species Suricata suricatta. The sequence goes on along the minus strand of NC_043705.1, from coordinate 129,249,647 downwards.
ATTCGGTTAAGTGACCCACTTCGTCTCAGGTCATACTCTCACGTGCGTTCAGACCCCACATCAGGCTCTGAGCAGAGCCTGAGCCTGCTTCAGATTTTGTGTCTCCCTCTTTCTCTGTCCCTCCCCTGCTCACTCTTTCTCTCTCAAAAATAAAATAAACATTAAAGAAAAAGAATGTTGGTAGCATTCTGACCACCTGACAGAAGCAAACATCTTCTATTTAGGATTCAACAACTTGTCTCACAAAGTTCAAATATATATTTTAGACTTATTATTATATAGTGTATATATTATATATTATTATAATCATATGTCAGATATAATGTATTTGTATTATTTATATTATTATATATTTAAATATATTTTGGGTTCATATATTATATATGATCTATAAAAGTATATATTCTATTATAAATATTAATTGTATATAACTGTAGTTATATGATATTAATATGAAATTAAATATAGCTTAATATAAATATATAATATATAATAATATATATAACAACACAAGAAAACATGAGTACCACAGGAAAACAAAACACTAAAAAGCAACAATAAAAAATTCCAAAAGCCAATAAAAATTAAACACATAGAACCTTGCAGCTAGATCAACAAATCAATGTGAGGCCATCACACAGAAAATGTTTTAAATTATCTTCAATATGCTTTAAGAAGTAAAAGTGGTCATAAAAAGTTTCACTGGAAAATAATGATAAAAAGTATCTGGGCATTTTTGATAAAGAATAGATAAATAGATATTTACAGAATAATAGTTGAAGTTAAAAAAGAATGGATGGGTTAAATTGAGATTATGAGTATCCAACGTGGGAGTTTGAGAGCTCGAGGATAAATGAAAGGAAGCACACACAATTGAAAGCTAATATGTAACTGTGTGGTTGAAAAACAAAAAGACCTGGATTAAAATGTCAATGGGCATTTCAAGGTAGCCCCTGATTCTAGCAAAATATTGAGCAATGTCATCAAAATTTGATGATGAAATTATTTTCAACGCAGCCAGCATATTAATCAAGTGTGATAACGCAATATAGTTTTAGACTTAGCAAATTTCTCTCCCTTTGGGCTTTTTTAAAGAACCTAGTGAAGAATGTATTCCAGGAATATAAGGTGCTAAATCAAGATATGGTAATACATGAGATCCAGACAGTTTTGTATCCAAAGTAGGAAAGTAAAAAAGGAAAGTCTGGGAAGGCAGGGTTTCCTGAGCCGTAGAGATGAGCCCGCCCATGTTGGGAGGGGAGTCCGAGGGCTTTAGGTGTGCAACCCTGAACGCCACCAAAATGAAACTATATGCTATGGGGCTAATCAATCACGAATTTTGAGCAGCTGTACACGGAACACATGAAAAGCTCCAGGCTGTAATATCTTGGAAAAATACAACTTTGCTAAAGAGGATCTCTCATATTCAATAGTTGAAGTTATTGCATGGGAAATAAAATGTCTGGCTTTGTGTCTGAGACTTTGGAGAGCCAGAGTATGCTTTGTTAAGTGTTTTGGCCCCAGGGTGCCTCGGTGGCTCAGTCAGTTAAGCGTCTGACTCTTGGTTTTGGCTCAGGTCATGATCTCACAGTTTATGAGTTTGAGCCCCAGGACAGTGCGGATTCTGCTTGGGATTCTCTATCTCAGTTTGCCCTTCCCCTACTCAGCCTCTCTCTCTCTCTCTCTCTCTCTCTCTCTCTCTCTCTCTCTCTCAAAATACATAAATAAATAAATTCTTTTTAAAAATTGGCACAAAAGATCAACATTTTACATAGTTCATATCATAGTATTTTGATAAGCTCATTTTGAAACTTGCAGGGTTTTTTTTAGACAATTAAAAAGTCTAAATATATCTAGTGCTTCTGTGAAAATGCTGGTAGAATAGAAAGACAGAGAGAGAGAGACTGACAGAAGTGGATATAAAATAAACCTATTCACATTACTTAAATTTGCTAAGATAAGAGATAGAGAAATGGGAAAAAATTGATCTAATTACATCCGGGGGAGAAAGGATTGAGATGTTAGTGACTTTCTTTCCCATCAGTCATGAAAGGAAGTCAAAAGGTGAGATATAAAAACATTTCAACAAATAATAAGAATATATTGATTAAAGAATTGTAGCTTGACCTAACTTTCAGCTTAACTGAAAAGGTCACAGTTTAAAGTTGTTTTCTGTGAGGATCAATTAGAGCTACAGGTGAGGAACAATGGAAGAAGTAGCTTATTTTCTTTAAAAAAAATCTATAAACTTAATATTTCAATGCAAAATCCTTTTTAAAACCTTAACTAGAAGATTTTCCTGATGACATTAGGGAGTATCAGGGTCTGATAAAAGTTTTCCTAATCACAGGTCTTCTTTTAACAGGCAGAGAAAGAACAAAAGAACAAAATATTTTATTGTTTCATTAATTTTACTGTCACATAGATTTCACTGAGTATTGCCTCTGGGAATTTGTTCCCCCACTTTTTATTTTTAGCTTGGACATTTTTCAGATTGCTTGTATTTTCAGGCGCATGGTTAGATTCTGAAAATCTGCCTGCTTTTAACTTCTCATTACAGTTCTGGTCAAGGATCCAAAATTATTTATCACTTCATTTTATTTCTTGGTTGGTGAAGGGACAATCTCCATTGCAAAGTTTATTTCCTTTTGAAGAGAATAAGCATTATCCGTGCTAATTTTCAGTACCTTCTGAGACGTAAACAGGAAGTGATCATATTCCATTGGTTCATATTATACTAAGGCTAAATTATTATATATATCTCCGTTCTCTTCCACACTAGTTTGTTGGAAGGGACACACACACACACACACACATACACAGAGTAGGTGAATTGGAAATGTGTGTGTACATAGAGGCATATACATATATTTATTTATTCCTGAAACATTAATAAAAATATGTTCAAAGTGTCTCATACTTTCCAGAAAAGCCATAATTAAGATGAAGCCCATTCATCAAAATAGTATAGATTTAGTTCTCTATTAAATACTTCTAATAGTATATTATAAAGATACATGTGACATATATACACATACAATATACACATTCATAAGTGTTTTAATTCTAAGGGAACTTTAGTAATTAATTTGTTCAAGAACTAGTTATTCAGTGCCCAACATACACTATTTGACAATGCTTTCTCGGGAATTACGTTTATGTGCAGAAACCTGGTTAGAGAGAAGTTTCATTGGATCCATTTCAAAGTTAATAGGCTACATTTCTATATTTTAAGTGTGTGAAAGAGCTATTCATTCATATTTTCTAACTCATTTCAAAAGTAGTCTGCTGAACACAAGTATCCTTGTTTGTCAAACAAACTGAAATTATTTTCATTAGGAGCCTGCGAGGGTGTTTACCGTGTGAGGTGGAGCAGGAGAGGCATCAGAAAGGAGGCAGATTGTTACCGTCCGCTGGCGAAAACACAGTAGCTCCCATCACCCATCTTATGTTTCATTTTCCTTAAAGACATCTATTTGCACGCTCCTTATTTTTTATCTTACAGTTGATAGAGCTTTAATTACGTGGTATGCTTTCCTATCAATTCCAATTTAAAGTTGTTTTAAACTCATTCCCAGGTTTCAGATAGAATCATTTGCTTCTCTTTTAATGTTTAGAGCAGATAAATGTTTCTTCCTAGTGAGTATGTTCTTAGTTTGGTTATCGATTTAAGCACAAAAGCCTGAACGCAAGGAGAAATTGCCAATTGTGTCTCACGTGTGACAAGTTGTATTTAGAAGCACAAATCTAAAAGGTAATTTTCCAAAGACTTCCTAAGGACTGGGCAAAATGCATGGGAAATGCACTTTGAGACCATTATCGACAACCTCACACCACATCTGAATTTTCATTATTAAAGATTTCAACCAATTTTGATGTATTTTTGGTTTTCTAGGAGTCAAGACGAAACATTCCAGGTCACTTGTTTTACCAAACATTTGATCAGTAGGACCTTGCAGTTGAACATTAAAAACACTGCAGATTTGTGTACTAGAATTAGAAACAATTGACAGCTCAAGGTAAGAGATTTTGGAAGAAAGACTTAAGAGATGTGACAAGCTGACATCCTCAGAAACAACAAAAGTGATGCCAGAACCCCAGTGGGAGGGCAGCAAGGGCAAACTCGGGTTTTGAGCTTTGGCAGCGAATAGTTGCAATCTTGTTTTGTTGATAAAAAACAGTAAGTCACAAAGAGATATAATTAGTCTTTTTCCTTTGTTCCCTGTCCTTGTTTCTATTCACATTTATGTAAGAACTCTCAGCATTTCCAGCGCTGTGGTTTAAAAAAAAAACCATATATGAATCAACAAAATAATTTAACATTAGTTTAATTTTTTTATTTGCTTTCTGGGTAATCTTATTGTAACATCTCTATGCTGCATAATAATCTTGAACAACACTTGCTTTAAAAAAACGACACAATTATGCAAGTTTATAAACCATTCCATTGTATAATGTTTAAAAAGATGTTTTTTAATGAGCTTAACAGGAAGAAATTAAAAACGAGATAAAGCTCCTTGGAGAAAACTGCACAGTGGTTAAGGAAATTATGCAATGCTAAATGGGCATTTAGGAGAAAGGAGAGGAAGGCTGAAAGTCACACCAGAGACTGACAAAGGAATGAGGCTTTGGAACGGAAGACTCTCACCAGAGGAAAGAAAGAAACCTGAATTTGTGAGCACTGGAGACGTGATCAGCAGCTTAGCTTTGGGCACTGAAGTTAAATTAGAGCAAAACAAGATGCTGCATGATGTCTTAGTTTCCTGTTCATTGAGGAAAGCTACAGGACAAAGCTTTTAGATAAGCTGCCCATTGATCCCTGGGGACTAGGAAATCCATCTTGACATGCATCTTTGAAACTGTCTCTACGGTGTGGGCATCAATACAATGCACACAACTGCAATGTATAGAAGCAAAACTGTACAAAGAACATGGAGAGGTTCAGATAACCATAAACTAGTCATTCGTAACCACGTCAACTGTATTAGGTAGGCCCTACTATTGCAATGTGTCACTGAGTAGGCATACTAAAAACTCTGTAACAGACAAACATATTTGACAGCTATTTTTATCTACATATTTATATCTATACTTATCCGGGGTCATTATTCAACTTTGCTCTGAAGGATACAGAGGAACTTTGAATCCCATTTTGCAAAATGCCAAATGGTTTAGTCGAAGGCAAATCTCCATGGAGTAACTGGGGAGTTTCAAGTGGATTTTTGTATAATTTCCATACACACTATTCCTCTGAGGAATTGATATCTTTCATCCAATTTGCAATATTGTGCATTTCTCCAGATATGTCTCTCTAAACATTGAGCATAGCTGAGATCATACATGTCTGTTTTCACTTATATGTCATCTGCATACTTCGCTCTGGTCAACATACTTTTTCACTACCACTCTTAGATACCTGAAACTCAACTCAAAATGTTCGAATCAAACTGAAACCCCAGTCTCTTTCAAAAAAAGCCCTTCTGGTCAAAAGCTAGAAAATAGCTTTTTCTTTTGTTCTCTCCTCTCTCCCTCAAACCTTTGTCGACCTAATTACCAAGTCCTGTGGATCACCCACTTAAATGTGTCTCAAATCCCTCTTCTCTCTCAGCATTAGTCCAGACTCACATCAACTCTTGCTCTTGTGATCCAAGCAGTATGCTTCACTGTTACCAGAGTAGCCAAAATGAACTGTGTCTGGTCATCTCTTTAAAAATGTTCTTTTGTATCATCTACATGCATTTTAGTTTTATATCCACCCCTTTTCCTCATATTAGCGACGTCCATATATTTTTCTTGTCTCATAAACCCTGTTTCAAACCCTGGGGTCCGGCCATACCAAATTGAGCTCATTTCCCTTGTTTTCCTACCTTGAGAACTCTTAAATCATTTTCCTTCTCCTGAGCCACTTCCAACTGAAGAGCCGATCATTTGATGATTTAGACTTTAATTGGCAATTATAGTATGAGTGCTATTGCATCATTCTCACATTCTCCAATGTGTGCAGAACATACATGTCAGCATCCTATGTCTATGCACACATATTATGAGTATGTACACTTACATCTATGCATCTGTACAGACACATAACCTATATCTACATACAAAACAAGCAAGAAAAGAATTCTGTAAAGAAGACAGAAGACACGGGGTGTAAGATAAACTACAATGTAACCAAAAAGGTGTGTGTGTGAGTGTGTGTGTGTGTGTGTGTGTGTGTGTGTGTGTGTGTGAGAGAGAGAGAGAGAGGGAGAGAGAGAGAGTTTATGTCTATACCCTTCAATATACAAACCATTTGTGGATGTATCCTGTATCTTGTATCTCTTTATTAATTTATTATTATTTCCTAGCATAATTCGTTCCTACACTGTAGGGCTTTGGTCAATGTTTTATAAATCAAGGAATGCTTTTATGACACCATTTCTTTGTTGTTCTTATAAACTATAGACATTGGAACCATAGGGAAGAATCTTACAAATATTTCGGTGGTCACAGAAAAAATCACAGCTATCTCTAACCAATATAAAGTATAGAACAGTGCTACGGAATATAAAGGTATTTTTATTTCCTAGACAATGAAAATGGGAAAAAGAGACATTTTGAATTTCATTCCTTCTTTCTCATGCTAAAGCATCTTCCTTGGGACATACCTGACTGTTGCTCTAGTTGAAATGTGCTTGATAATTTTAAAATATGCAGATCAGCCTGAAGCCTACATTACCTTGGAATCCCTATAGAGAAGAGGTTGACTCTATTTACAAAGCGAAAATCAGCACTTATTAAATCAAATCTCTCTTGTACCAGGCAGGGACTATGGTAGTCTCACAGCTCACTGAATGTACAGGTCTTAAATCCCTATGTGTATCATAGAGACATTTCCTTGAAAGACCTTGTCTCAAAAAAGTTGTTTATTTATCTATCCAAGGAGTATAAGGATTCCACCAAAAAAGAAAAAAAAAAAAAGCCATCATGCTTGGTCCCTGAGAATTGCAAAGGACCAACCTATAAAGGTTTCATTTCCTTGTTTGTATCAAATGCATAGACATTTTAAGAATTTAGCATGCCTTATCTAAAGTTGTCTCTATAATTTACATACAAATAGTGAATCATGGAATTAATGAAAAGCAAAATGCTCCAGGGAAGATAAAGAGAGTCTTTCAGGTACCACTTTCTTTCTTGGTGGAGTGCTTAGAAGCATAGATTATTGAGACAAAAATCTCTGATCCCCAATCTGACTTTCATTTATTTACCAGTTATAGAACTTTGAACAAGTAACAAGTTTACATGTATCTGGTTTTTTTTGGTTAACTAATAAAGAGGAGAAGGTAATTATGTTATTATAATTATATAGATGTGAACATGTAATGAGTTAAAATATATTTTTTGTATTTTATAGTGGTCAGTACATTCAGTGACACTGCCTATTTCTATTATTTTTATGCTACTGCTTTATTTAAATTTACACAGAGGATAATCAATATTTATGTAATTTAATGGGCTATATCAAGTCAGTGATCAATCCAGATCATCTAGATAAAACACATAAATATACATATGATATCTTTTTTTGGGCCCTGAGTGATTCTGAAATTGTTTACGATTGCTTCTCAATTGGCTATGGGGTGTATAATCTTTAGATACAACTTGAAGGAATATGAAGAGATAGTATTAAAATATTCAGAAAATTAGAGTCTTATTAAGTTTATTTGCATACCTAAAGTGTCTTATTACCTATAATTTACCTTAATAAAAACCTTCCATTAAGGGAGAAATTCTGTGTCAATTTTCAGACTTCACAACCCAATGAAGAATTGATTTTTTTACTCTCCTTAATAATTCATGGCAAAAACTATAGTGGGCAATTATAAATTCATTGTTTTGAGTGTACTTGGGATAGATCCTACATAATAAATATCATATCAAATTAATATAGATTTGATGATTATCTGTATTCATAATGCCCTAAAACTTATCTTAAGAAAGTCAAGAATGAATACAAATAAAACTATCACTCAATTTGTTTGCATTTTATAAATGTTTCCCCTTATAAAGTTTTAGCTCATTTAACACTGCATTGATGTACTAGTTACAGGTCCCTGACTCCCACTTGTCCACCTAAGCTTGGTGCAAACGTGCCTATGACTCAATGCTAAGTGGACTAGGGGCATGGCTCCATGACAGCTGGTTTTCTCAGGAGCCCACATCTAAAGTTAAGAGGATGCAAACAATAATCTACTTTCTGTCTTTTGTCTCTCTGATAAAATGTGTGGGAAAGCAGCTAATTGTGAATAAAGAGCTATGGTCTTGAGCTATGCCCTAGAGTTGGCTCATTTGTGGTCCAGAGTTTTTGCCTGGGTCTCAGGCTTAGTTGCCTTCCTTCTACTTGAGTCCTAGTGAACTATTGTCCCATTCAAGAACTAGAGCCATGTCCTTGGCACCAGCTGGCTGCCTTGGACCCTGACCATCTGCATAAGTGCTTTTGTAAATCTTTTTTTCCCTAAGCCTGAATCTACCTTCTTGATGTGTATTTTGTTTTGTTTTATTTTTGTTTTTAAGGGATTTGGGAGTCTTATGATACAACATTCTCTCATATATTAAAGTAACGATACTGGGATCTGCAGATCAGATATTTCTTAATCATTTATTCTGGTCAGCATGAAAATCAGTTATTATAACATTTCCCCAGAGATTTTTATTTTAAAGTCATTGGACACAAATCTTGTTGTACCAGTTGATTCTTCCAAGCCCCACAGAGATCAAGTTTCAGTAACTTAGTCTTTTCATAGATCTTTTCCATGGAGCCTATTTTGGTTTTCTGATGTTAAGAGGAAAGGAAACGGGATGAAAAAGACAAAATATTTAAGCAGGACACCAGGAGCTTAGGTTTCAGGTGAGGAAGTGTACTACTTTCTGGGTTAGCACAATGAAACAGCAACATTCAAGGACCACTGAACATTTGACTGGTTGGAGAGCAGAAAAGTGGGCTCTGGAGTCCTCATTCATGAACATATTCATCGGTTCGTATGAGGTAAGCACATTCATTTTGTTGTGGCCACTTGAGGTGACAGGTCTCTCCAGGCTTAAGGCACTTTTATTTAATCTCTGGTTGGCCATGAAAAAATAGCAGCACAGCATCAGAGACAGGAAAATAGTAAGATCAGAAACATTAGATACACTCCTGAAGAAGGAAAAGGGAAGGGGAGGGAACCCATTTTTATCAAGAACCTATTATATGTTACAGTTACTATTAAAGACATTTTGCATATGTCACCTTATTTATTTATTTATCCTTTTTATTTTAGAGAGAGAGATTGAGAGCATGAGCAGGGGAGAGGGGCAGAGGGAGAGGGAGGAGAAAGTGAGAGAAAGAGAGAGAGAGAGAGAGAGAGAGAGAGAGAGAGAGAGAGAGAATCTCAAGGAGGCTCCATGTTCAGCACAGAGTCCAACATGGGGCTCAATCCCATGACCCTGGAGCATCGTGGATTAGCCTAAGGATCATGACCTTAGATTAAATCATGAATCAGATGCTCAACCAACTGAGCCACCTAGGGGCCCCTGACTTTATTTATTAACTATTAACACCTAAGTATTGTATATGTGGGATCTAACATCTAGGGAAGCTAAACTGCCTAATTGCTTGCATTCTCAGTTACTGAAATTACTCAGGTCTCCTTAGAAAAGCCTCCCCTTTTCATCCTCTCTAAAATAGCTCTCCTGCCATTCCCTAGCCCCCTACCTGCTCTATGTGCCTCACGGCACTTACCACACAACCAGACATCACCTTATATTCCTGTAGTTATCACTTAATTGTCTATATCTTCAACCAGGAGCTCAGGTCCTTTGTTGGCCACTGTGGCCTAATTTCCACTTCGTTCCTGAGCCATAGGAGACTTTCAGAAATTATCTGCCAAACCACACTTAATTCAAGATTTTTTTCTAACTACTGTATTGCTTTTCTATTTCATTTTCTTATTCATCTTAGCTTCTTAAAGTACAGGCATTATTTCTTCAGTCCTCTTTTTGCTCTTCTATTATTCCTCAACTTAATATCCTCCAGCATCTTACAAAATGATTTCAACTAAAACCAACTGGGAAAGATCATCTGCAATCACTCCCATTATGTAAATTCCAATAGCTGCTATCCAGTGCTCATTTAATTGGACTTTATGGAAGTAATCGTCACTTCTGTCCTTTCCATTGTTATTCTGTTTTGTATTCATTTTAGCATTATCAAGTTACAAAAACATATAAAAATAGAAAATACAGAAAAGCAAACATTTAAAAGCATCTATTATTTCAGGGGTGCCTGGAAGGCTCAGTTGGTTAATTGTCCAACTTTGGCTCAGGTCATGGTCTCACCGTTGGGGAATTCAAGTCCCTTGCTGGGCTTTGTGCCAACAGCTTGGAACCTGGAGCCTGCTTTGGATTCTGTGTCTCCCTCTCACTCTGCCCCTACCCCACTCACACTCTGTGTCTATCTCTGTCTCCCTCTCTCTCTCTCTCTCTCTAATAATAAATAAATATTTAAAAAACCATCTGTCATTTTTATCACCAGAGAACTTCCGTCAACACTTTGAAGCATGTTTTTTTATTAATTTTTTCCTGCACAGAATATGCCTTTTCATAAATTAGAAATTTGCTAATTCCCAACCTTGTGAACTCTTCATCTTTTTCTATCTTTATGTCATATAGTAGTTTTAAGAAAAGACTTAGATCAAGAAATAAATTCCCCTCAAAAATCTCACACTGTAAATGATGTACTCATACCCTCACCCCTACCCAGATTGGATAAGTGCTGCTACTCTGTATGCCCATTACTTTCTGTGCATAGTTCCTTCATTACACATGATTTCCTATTGAAATATTCTCTCTCTTGCTAGACAATATACCACTCATAATCAAGAATCAAGAAATTAACCTTCACATGCTTAGGTGCAAACACAGTGCCTGTCAGTGAAAGGTAAGCAGATTTTTTCTTCCCTTATTTTAAAAATTATGTCACTTGATATAACGAAGGATTGTGAAAAAATTCAATACAGGTATCTTTTTGAGACTGAAAAATACAAGTTAGTATCTAGAGCAAGAGAGCAGAAAATCCTTTTGGAACCCAGTTTTCAGGTGCCCTCTAACCTTCTAGTCCATTGCCTCTCCTTTAGAATCACACTAAACTGGGCATGGCACCCATGTTATATTAATGTTCACCTAGCTGTATACTTCTAAATGCACAGGACCATGGTGATAACTTAGGTTGGGCACAAGGTTATGTGTTTGCTTTTTTTAATATTTACTTATTTTTGAGAAAGAGATATAGAGACATAACATGAGTGGGAGAGGGAAAGAGAGCGAAGGAGACACAAAATGCAAAGCAGGCTCAAGGCTCTGAGCTGTCAGCACAGAGCCTGATGAGGGGCTTGAACCCATGAACTGTGAGATCATGGCCTGAGCTGAAGTCGATTCTTAACCAACTGAGCCACCCAGGCGCCCCTGTGTTTGTAAATACCAATAAAATTTTGTTATTGTCAATGTTCTGGGGAGTGCAGAGCTCTTCAGTCTAATCTCCCATCAACCTATTATTGTTTGCAATGATCTGGCCTCACCATCTTTAGTTCTTGACATAATCACTCAATTTCCAATCTCAGGGTCTCCCACATGCTGTTTACTCTGATTGGTGGATTTTTGCATCTATTTATATGGCTAAGTTTATTTCATCTTGCCATGTTTGGATAAAATATTACCCTTTGAATGAGATCTTCCCTTATTCTTCCCTTTGGCACACACATGTTCCTCTTTTTATCCATGACTAAGTCAACACCTTGTAAATATACATTTTTTCTTAGTTCTGATCTGTCTCACCTACTGTAATGAAAGGCCATAAGGATAAACACCAGGCAGGAACCTCTGTTGACAACATTCATATATCTAATTTCTAAAATAGAGTTTGGTATAAGCAGTTTTTTTAAATAGTTTATTGTCAAATTGGCTTCCATGTAACACCCAGTGCTTCTCCCCACAAGTGCCCCCAACCATGACCATCACCCCCTCCCTACCTCCCCCTCCCCTTTCAGTTCATGGTTTGTTTTCAGTATTCAGTAGTCTCCCTTGATCTGTGTCCCTCACTCTTCCCCACTCTTTCCCTCTTCCTCTCCCCATGGTCCCCTGCCAGGTCTCTCCTGTTAGACCTATGAATGCAAACATATGGTATCTGTCCTTCTCTGCCTGACTTATTTCGCTTAGCATGACACCCTCGAGGTCCATCCACTTTGCTACAAATGGCCATATGTCATTCTTCCTCATTGCCATCTAGTACTTCATTGTGTATATATACCACATCTTCTTGATCCACTCATCAGGTGATGGACATTTAGGCTCTTTCCATGATTTGGCTATTGTACAAAGTGCCGCTATGAACATAAGTAGTTTTTTTTTAATGTTTATTTACTTTGAGGGAGAGAACATGTGAGCATGTGCATGCACAAGTGGAGGAGGGGTAGAGAGAGGAAGGGAGGGAGAGAATCTGAAGCAGACTCTGAGGTGGGGTCTCCATCTCACAACTGTGAGGTCATGACCTGAGCCAACATCAAAAGTTGGATGCTTAACCAACTGAGCCACCCAGGCACCTCACAGTGTGTTTTCAGTAAATATTGTCAGATAAATGAAAATATGATTTCACTGGAATAGATGCTCATATAATGTATCAGTTTCCTAACTGCACCAGCGTTGACATTTTGGGCCAAGTTTTTCTTTGTCCTGTGAATTGTAAAGATGTCCAACAGCATTCCTATCTTCCACCCAATAGATACCGATAGTAGCCACCAGCTGAGATGACCAAAAATGTCTCAAAACATTGCCAAATGTTCTCTGGGATGGCAAAATTGTCCCTGATGGGGAATGACGGTAATAGATCGACACAATAAAATAAGCTACACAATGAAGCAGGACATCTGAGTTTTCATCTTTCACTGTCCCTTCCAAATGACTGAGATATTTATCTTCCACAGATGGACCATATTGGGAAATACTGAATTTGGATCAGCCCATCTGCATGGAAGTTTACGTTCTGAGGCTCTTTTATAATATTGACTAATAATAGTAATAGAGCAGCATTTGAACAAGCCAACATTACTGAACACACACATATACTAGTGGCAGCCACTCAGTCTAAGGCTTAATAGGTGTGAATTACTATTCTTATACTCTACCACTGAGTATGCACTACTATCCAGGTTTATCGACTGTCACTGAAAAACAGAAGCGTCTGTTTAACTGACCAACATGAAAACGCTACTAAGTGAGGAAGACGGCACTGGGACTCATGCAGAATCACTCCATGCGGAGATTGATTAGAAATGTGGTTATTCTGAACTGAGACTTGGTGCAACTGGAAAATACATTATCTAAGTGGGTATTCCAAAGGATTACGGTAAAAAAGAATATAAAATACACGAATTCGGTTTTATATTGATATATCTAAAGGACAATATTAGGTTAAAGAAAATATATGGTTAAAATATATGTGTCTTGCTTCTTTTAACTTAAAAAAATTTTTTTATGTTTTATTTTATTTTTGAGACAGGGAGAGACAGAGCATGAGAGGGGGAGGGACAGAGAGAGAAGGAGACACAGAATCCGAAGCAGACTCCAGGCTCTGAGTGCTCAGCACAGAGCCTGATGCGGGGCTCGAACCCACAAACATGAGATCATGACCTGAGCTAAAGTCGGAGGCTTAACCGACTGAGCCACCCAGGTGCCCCTCTTTTGACTTTTCTATACAGCAGATAAAAATTATAATTACATATGTGCACATACTTTTGGTTTGCATTATATTTCTTTTTTTAAGATCTTTTTAAGTTTTATTTATTTATGTATTTATTTATTTATTTATTTGAGAGACAGAGAGACAGTATGAGCAGGGGAGGGTGAGAGAGAGAAGGAGACACAGAATCTGAAGCAGGCTCCAGGCTCTGAGCTAACAGTCAGCACAGGACCTGATGCGGGGCTCGAACCCATAAACTATGAGATCATGACCTGAGCTAAAGCTGGTCGCTTAACCGATTGAGCCACCCAGGTGCCCCAAGTTTGCATTATATTTCTATTAGGCAGCATTGGTTTGCTGTCTTTATCATTTCTACTCTGAATCTCCTTTACTATTTCCGTTCATCGGAATAATAATAGTAATAATAATAACAAGGGATCTACACAGGTTAGTTCTGAGTTCTCAAAGCTATGCTGCATATGAAAGGCTTCATAATCTGTGGAACTGTCTCCAAATCTTGGCTATTTAATGAAATGATATTAGAAATTAAAAACTAGTTTTCTGGATGTGAGGTGACTGAGGCTCTCAAATGGTATTCTAATTGCCAGGACTGAGTGTTCCCAAAAGTAAGATATGGTTGCAAATATTCATTGCAGAAAAAAATAATTGAGAAAATAAAAATCCACAAATTATGTTTCTAGCTATAATTAAAAAGTAATGAGGCAAGATACAAGGTGCTCTACAATTCCTCTAAGTGTATTGTGTTGTACATCCGGAGTTGGACATGGATTTCAACCGTACTCTGCATAACCTGTAGTTTGGTCATAACATCTACAACCTTTGTTTTCTCATTATAAGCATAATATGGACCTGAAAGAGTTATTGTGATTAAATAAAAGAAAGCCAATAAATAACTTGGTGGCGACAGAGGCCAAAAACCATGTTATTCAGAAAATATGTTATGCTGCTGCATAACAAACATATGCTTTTTATTTTTATCATCATCATCATCATCATCACTCCTACTATTAGAATTACATCAGGGCTTGTGTAATATACCTATCAGAAACCAATCATAAATTCTGACCTAACAAAAGGAAAGGAAATAATTACTGAAAGAATTAATAAAGGTGTCACAGTAGATGAAATAATAATAAAATAAATTTTCATTGGGCATTATTATCTTTAAAATATCTGATTTTGGTGTGTAATTAGAATCTATTAATTTGCTTTCTTGGATGTATCATTTTAAAATAAATTGCATATTTGACACGTGTATAAATGTTCCTCAGCATTTACAACATAATAGTCCTCTTAGTGGTCATTTATTATTGACTTAAAAAATACTTTTTTGAGGAATATTTTTTCCTATTGAGGGCAATGTGATTAATTAGTTATGGTTTATTCTACTGGATTTGCATTTTCATTCTCCTGGTAACAAGTTCAAGCTAAGAGGTGGATAGAAGTACATACAAAATGTGAAATTTGAATTTTAATGCAACTAAGCATGCCTTCAGACTCATTCAAAAAGATCTAATAGGGATTATTATTGTTTTTCTTCCCCTCCTGATGCTACAGGTAATCAGAGCTGCAATCTGACTGTTTGAAAAGAGAATGAACAAATACCTTTTTCCCTGTGTTTTGGGCCAAACACCACAATAGCAGATTTAATGGGGATATTCCTTAATATTTAACAAAAGAATCACCATAAATAATAAGCAAGTAATTACTCTGTTCAAAAAAATTCTGTGTGAATGTTTTAATTTTTCTACACACATGATTTTAAACAATTCAATTCAAATCATACACTGTTATTATTACTCATCAAAGTTAGATAAAAATAACAATGGAGAACCAGGGGAAAGGAGGAGGGAGAGAGAGTTGGGGAGAGAGAGGGATGCAAAACTTGAGAGACTATTGAATGCTGAGAATGAACTGAGGATTGAGGGGGAAGGGGGAGGGGGGAAAGGAGGTGGTGGTGATGGTGGAGGGCACTTAGGGGGAAGAGCACTGGGTGTTGTATGGAAAACAATTTGACAATAAAATATTATGGAGAAAAAAATAAAAAAATAAAATAATAATAAAAAAAATAACATGGAAAAGAGGTAAATTGCTTTGAAACAGTCGAAATAACGCAACAAATTCTTAGACCATAATTTCTTCTGCATTATAGTCTTTAGGGGGAAAATATAAATATCACAGGGGGCACCTGGGTAGCTCAGTCAGTTAAGTATCCTACTCACATGATCTCACAGTTTGTGAGTTCGAGCCCCGTGTCAGGCTCTGTACTAACAGCTCAGAGCCTGGAGCCTGCTTCAGATTCTTCCCTTTCTCTCTGCGCACACCCCCACCTCCCAACACACACACACACAGACTCTATCTCTCTATCTCAAAAATAAATAAACATTAAAGAAATTAAATATAATAGAAAACTACATTAAATACTTTGTCACAAAAGTATTTAAGCCAAAAATCAAACTAGAATTGGGAGATCAATTTAGAAGGGAACACACAACAAATGCTAAAAATTAAGGACAAAGATTATACTACAACCTGCATTTTATGCCAAATTTCTAACAACATAAAATTCCATCTTTAAGTACAGCATTTTCCTAATTAGCAGGAAATCGTCTGATACTTGGGAGTGCCCATTGAGATCTAGTATCACCCATTCTGAGTGTATGTCTACTAAATTTGTAGAAGAAGGGAGAATAAATACAAGTATTATATGGCCAGAAGCTAATAGTTCTTAATCTAGTCTTGATCTATTTTGAGACCTTGAAGGCTTCATTTTATAACAAAAATAGATTTAAATAGATAACATTATCACTAAATAGATTTAGTGTCTTATACTAAATAGGTCAGGAATACAAAATGTTTTAGAATGATTAGCATTCCAAACACAGAGAGAGTAACTGTAAGTCTGACGCAGTGATATTAAATGTAAGTCTGATTAGTTTGCTAGGTTCCAGCTATGTAGCCCTTTCTGACCAAGTCCTTATAATGTGACAAATTAGATATTTTATTGAAAAATTTTACCCTCAAGATAGGATCCTTCTTATTAAATTCTAAGTGGAAATAAACACATTTATTGTAGAAGTATGACTTTGTTTTCCAGTAAAACATAATTTCCTCTTGCTATCTGAAAGGAATAGTGCTTGGACTCCAGTCATTGATGCAGAGTGTATATATGGACAGGTTTTGTGATCATAGATCCCTATTTCTAAATGAAATATATCCAAAATGTATATATTTTATATTTCAGTAACAGGAATTCATCAGCACATGCACCATTTTTTCACTTTTGTAGCACAGTTTCAATGTTCTTAAAATTAAATGATTGACAACTGCCTTTTCCATATCTTTTCTCGTTTCAGTCTAAGCTTTTGCCCTGTGGAAAGACCATTAAAGCCAGCTTACTCTGGGGGAAGCGAGGTGGATTGTCATTTACATCTGTCAGTGTGATGTTCACCGTCGTGGTCCCGGATAAGCCTCCCATCTGGCCGCCCATGTCTTTGGCCTGGATTACCACTTGATACTGCTCCCTGTTTTCTCTGTTCATGTTTGGTAAAGCAGTCCTGATGATGCCTTGAAGAACATTTAAAAACTTTTGTTATCCTCATTACAATTTCAACTGTTCAGTGGTTAAGACCACAAATTATATATCTAGGGTTTTGTGAAAGGCAGAATATGTTTGCTATTTATTTTTATTGTCTAGAAATCATGAAAGTGATTCAACGTAAATATTTTACAATTTGTGCAGTTTTCTGTGACCTAAAGAATATCATGTTGGCTATATAGTGACCCAAACCCATATACAAAAAACATAAAGCCTGGTCTACTTTCATCAGCTCACTCAATCATTTAACTTAAATTCTCAAATCTTTAAGTGGGCTATCATCACTTTTCTGTAAGCATTAGTGTTTTGTTCTTATTTTCCCACCTTTTTTCTACATATAAAGATCACAATGACTGAAAGTAACAAGCACTGATTCATGATTCCTGACCTGTTTCAGGCTCCACAGAGAAATATGGCTGCCCTTGAAGAATGCTGTAAATAACTCTGGCGCTGTTCCCGTAGGAAGGGTCATCGGCATCTGTAGCTGTGACTTGCACCACAGAAGTACCTGAAGTATCCAAATTCAGCTTAGTTCTGCACAGTACCAGAAGGAGGAGCAAAAGCACTGGTTTTCATAGAAGACTTGAATGAATTTTGGCTTTAATAATGACCTCTTAAAGAAACACTTATATATAACTGACATGAAAATCATACATATAATGCTATTACATGAAAACTCTGAATTCAGCTACATATTTATTTAGGCAACAGGTATATTTTTATGCATGCGTAGATAATGCTACAATGTATCAGACTATAAAATGTGGTTACTTTACATACGCTTAGGTTTGATACTAAAATTCATTTTCACATAATAGATTTGTTTCATGTAAAGGGCATTGGCAGATCACAAAGGAGTCAGTGTGCTCCTCTTTCCTCCTCTCCACTAATTAACTATGAAAATAATTAACATCTGCTCTAGAATACAATTTTATGAATAGATTAAATTCTAAATTTAGAAACCATCCAAGATGATCCCAAGTTCCATAACTATTAAAAGCTATTTAATAAAGTTCAAGATATATAAAAGAGCTTTATAATAAAGCAATTGCCAAAGTCCTTGGGATTTAGTGAAGTAAATATTAAATAATAATCCCAGAACAATGCTTTTGAGAAATGCAGAGTTGAAAATGTGCCATTATAACTTAAAAGGAAAGTATCAGAATTGTTTCATTGTTTTATGACTTCCCTCATGCTGGAGGAATAAATTTATTCTGCTAAATCTAAATACCTATCTCCAAAAAAAAAAAGTTATCTTTGTTTCCTGATGTTTGTTTTTGTCATTCTCTATTTAATAAAAAAATAAAGCAATCCTAATGTTCTTCAGTTATGAATAACAACTTCTGTTTATTGCATTGAAAAAGAAAGTTCCATTATCTTGAATGTTATATTTCAGCTTTTTCAAGCCTTCCATTTTACAGATAATACAGCTTAGATCTCTATGTCTGTACTAATATGTGATTGTATGTGATTTCTATATCTATCTAAACCTGTATTTCTATACCAATATGTGGTTGTTGTATTTCAACTAGTTTATTTGAATAGATTTACATCGGTAAATTATGCTTACAATAAAAATATGCTTTAAAATAATATGAATCAGATAATCTAATCAAGCTCACCCTTTGTATTATCTTTTTTGTTTCCCTTTGTATTATCTTGATAAACCAGACAATGTCTTTAGGCTAATTGTAACTAGAGTATGTATACTAAGACTCCATATTACATCGACAGTGTTCCAAATGTGCTTATAATATATTTGGGGTCAGAATTTTACCTAGCTGTTCTACACACCCATGTGACAAAGATATTATATTTTCCTAGTTTCTACTAAATTTTAATGGCATTTTCTTTGGGTTTTGAAGGAAGTATCTACTTATTTGCAAAGATTTACAAATCCATAGCATATAAAAAATGATTCATCTTTTTTTTTCTAATTCATGTCTGATTTGAGGAAATTATATAAGTACTCTTAGGAGGGAATAAAACATGTCAAATAGTTAACATCAGTTAACTGATCATAGCATTTTAAGAATGTCTCATAATTATTTTTTATACTTTCTGCATACCATGATAACTCCTATAAATGAACTTACCTACTACAGACATTTCCGGGACACTAGCTGTATAAATTTCTTCTGGGAACGTTGGCTCGTTGTCATTGATATCGTGGATTTTGATCACAAACTCAGACTCTGGTTCTACTGGTCTCAAAGTTCTTCTGTTAATAGCTTGTGCACGCAGAGTATAAAAGGCCTTTTCTTCCCTATCAATTCTTCTTGTGGCATGAATGTCACCTGTTTTTTCATCAATAATAAAAAGAGTACCTGCTCCATCTCCAGATAAAATATATTTGAGTGATCCATCTCCTTTATCTTGGTCTGAATGAAGCTAAGGGAAATAAAAAAGAGCATATTCATGATAATGTCTAAAAGTACATAATGCTGAAAGAATTCAGACAAAGTCTCTCATGTCCCATCACTGAATAATGGGGTCAGTTATCTTAGTTCTTGAAATCTGACTTGAATAAGTATGAACACACTCATCTATGTATCTTAAACAGTAAGGCTGTTTCACATACCACTGTGATTTTTACTTTAAATGGGGAAGAGTAATAAAAATAAACCAAGCACTGTTCCCCTCTTCGCTTTGCTTGGTAAATAACCATTTACATAGGGAATCAAATCCTGACAAAGCTATGTCGTCAGTCTTGACATGCTTCTGTAAACATTACTTCTCTCATTTCTTTCTTGACTAGAAAATTCTCTTACTCTCCTATTTAGGAAATTCTTATAAACTCACTATTAGTTATTTCATTTCCATTGGAGAATTAGTGATAGCTTATCTGTAAGACAGACAAAGGTGTACGAGACATAGATTCTATGTTAGAAGCACTATGCCTTATTTTTTGGTTTGAGAGAGAGAGACCACCCCACAGATATTTTTGAAACTCAAAGAATACAAATAGATGTTTATACATTTTAATATTAAAAATAAGGTTACTCAATTTTACAATAAAATATGTTCTATATAGTTTCCTATCTTGTCAAATCTATATTCTTAATAACCTCAGGCAAGTTTTGTGCAGGAACAAGGCAATGCTAAACACGTCTGTTTCTTTGCCTATGCCCACAACACTAATCTTCCAGAATCCACTCATCATATCAAAGAGCTTTGAAGGCATTCATGCTGGCATCTCAGCCCAGTGCACAATTCATCTCAGGGCAAATGCTACCCCAGGATTCCAGGTTTTCATGGGCAAATGCCATCTATATTGTATTTTAACAGATGCTCCCTAGGACTGTTCCCAGTGTTTAGGGTTGCATATAACAGTTGGTAAGTCTGGCTTTTGGATGACCGACCTGGAGGACACAGCTTCCTTGGGCCTAGAAGCAAGCTCAGGGATGTTTGGACAGGAAATAATGAGTCCCAACTACCTTGAGTATGACCTGGGAATAGATATGCAGGTTCTAGATGTGAATACCCATGCTCTCCATCAAATTTTTATCCTGCATGGTAGGGCTTACATGTGGGAGGGACTGAACATGACTTTGTAAAACACGAGCATTATAAGTTTTTCTTTAATTGAATCACCCAACCAATAAACAGTCTCTAAGCTGGGTTCACAGTTGGATTATTTACAATAAGAGATTATGTTTTTAATATTTTTATTTTGTTTTTTAGCAGATAAGATATATGAAAACAATGTATAGATTTTCTAAACTTCTATAAGGCATTCATTACAGCTTAGGCATGATCACAAGCATTTTTATTTTTTTAGTATTTATGCAAAATGTAGTCATAAAGCAGAATAGGCACACTGATGTGTAGGCTAGAAAATTAAAAATTGGAGAGAATCCTTCAATTATACAAAAATTAGATATTTATCTAAATAAAGTTTGATATTTTGCTTTAGATTATTTACATCAACAAACATTTTCATCTAATTTCATGCAGAAATATTAAACTGATTATTTTCTATCTAAAGCAGGTTTTTTTTTTTAATTTAAAAGGTGTTGTTTTTTTTTTTTCTTTTTTGGAGCTTATGTCAATGAAGTTACTTGGTTGCGACAACATTTTTACATGAACATAACACTGTTAAATACATATATTTTAAAACACACATACAGCTAATATATTGTATTACTGGTACTGTTGGGTTTATAAAAGCAGTCTTGGGGCCCAGGGGTACTTGGTGGGCTCAGTCAATTCAGCATTCAACTCTGGATTTCAGCTCAGGTCATAATCTCCTGAAGTCAAGCCCCATGTGGGGCTCTGTGGTGACAGCATGGAGCCTACTCAGGATTTTCTCTCTCTCTCTCTGCCCCTCCCTCACTCACAGGTGCTTGCTTGCTCGCTCTCTCTAAACAAACAAACAAACAAATAAATTAAGGCAGTCTACTCTTTAGTTAACGCTTTTAGTAATTAGCCCTTAGCCATCAAATCTGGATCAAACTCCATTTTTTTCTAATTCCTGGACAAATAACTCACATTATTATAGATATGCTGGAAAAAAAAACCCAAATGGATATGTACTTTAAAGAAAGAGAGAAGCCAGATGACAAATGGTTTTTACTGCATTTTTAGCTATTCACAAACAACAAGATAAGGTTGAAAACTTCAAGAAATATCTGCTTTTAACTAAAAAGCTCTCAGAAGTAACATACGCCTGTGTTGTCCAGGGAACCAATCTCAAAAAGTCACAAGATTGGTGCTTTTTAGTAATTGAAAACACACATAGTTGCCAGGAAACTTTCCAATTACATGAATGTGCAACAGTGGCAATTTTCCAAACAGCAGATATAAGCATTGCATAGTTCTTGTTCTGTCTGGGAATCAACAGAACTCAGGAAAAGGTTATGATATTATCAATTATTTGTTCAGATAACTGTGATTTGTAGTACACAGTTGTGATTTTTATTGTCTATTCATTCAGGAATTTTAATTGAGGAATATGTGTTTACTCTCATAGGAATCAAGTACTTCTTAAAGTAAATCGATGATTCCATTCTCTTGCTATGGAAAATCCAAACGTTGTGTGTAATAGAAATTCACAGGCCCACAGCTGTGTGTGAGGATTTCCTACAGCATCTAACACCTAAACTACCAAATAAAGAATGACGAGAGGTATAAACTTGGAAAATATTTTTTTTGCATTTTACAAATTGTACAGAACACTAGATGAATACAGAATGTAGATTCGGAGTGGGGAAGATAGACGGCATGATGGGAATCATTAAGACCAGTTCTGCTATTCTTTTTTTCTTAATAGTTTATTGTCAAATTGGTTTCCAGTGCTTCTCCCCACAAGTGCCCCCCTCCATGACCATCACCCCCTCCCTCCCTCCCCCTCCCCCTTCAGTCCATGGTTCATTTTGAGTATTCATACAGTTCTGCTATTCTAACTAGTAAGACATGCAAAGGAAAATGCTAGAATGGGGACATCTTAATTATTTTAAAGTTCAGCTTTGGAAAATGAATCACAGCAGGACTTTTACCTTAACTTATACTACAGAGAGCATAAATCCTGTAATTGGATCACATTCTGTGGGAGTTTCCATTGGATTAGAAAATTGAACACGGTAGAACGAAATCAAAGAGATGAGGGTTAGGTGCTGGACAGTGATTTTGGGAATCAAAGTGATGGAATTTCTAACTTTCTCATAATTAATAGAAAAAAAATCAGACCTATGCATTTGTAAGTTTTGGTCTTAAGAAGCCAGGCTTATAATGCATTTTTCTTAAACCATTAGAACTTGCATTGTAAATAAAGATATAGATAGATAGATAGATGTATATATATATATATATATATATATATATATAAACATATTTTTAAAACATTTTTTAAAGTTTATTAATTTTCGAGACATAGAGTGCGAGTAAGTGAGAGACAAAGAGAGACACAGGATCCAAAGTAGACTCCAGGCTCTGAGCTGTCAGCACAGAGCCTCACATAGGGCTCAAACCCAGGAACCGTGAGGTCACGTCCTAAGCCAATGTCAGTGCTAAACCATAAAGGGCCCAAATGAACATGTCTGGGGGGTTAACATTGGCCTATGTTTATTGAAATATTATTTAAAGAAACATATTTGGGAACCGGACCAGAAAAGAAATGACAACAGATACTTATTATAAGGCAGAAAGATACATTTCTAGACCCCCTGTGATCTGAAAGATTGAAACCCTGGTTGAAATCCGTGAGAGACAAGAGTTAACTTAGAGCAGGTACGCTGATGTTCCTGACTTCCTAGCAGTTATAGAAAGAGAGCAGGACAAAATTTTCAATTATATTCCCTTGTTTAAGTGTCCTCTCTTCTTTTTAAGTTTCTCTTTATTATTTTAATTACTTCTTCTTTTGTATATTTTACCCACCCTTTCCCTGGCGTAATGTCTGTGTTCCTCATTCCATGTGTGGGAAAAAATTTTATTTCAGATTCCAGCTCACTTAGTAAGTAAAGATCAGACCAGGATTAGTCAGTCCTGACAACGATAGCTTCCTCATTACTCTTCCCTTTTTTATTTGGACGTTAGTATCAATACTTGGATATTAAATATTTAATTGAACAAAATCAGGGGTTTATGTTACGAGAAGTAGAATTATGGATCATGCGCCAAGTAACTTACAGCATCCACTTTGAAATAACTTTTGTATTGATTTGACCTTGTGCTACTTTATTATGTGAGACATTAAGTTTTCCTTAAACATAGAATAATTGTCAGATTATTGTGTCTTTAGTTCCTCAGTAACACCTGTTCTCCAGTGTGAAACATTTGTGCCACAAATCTTTAAGAAGAATTTTATGTTAATACTGACCTTTTCTTTCCTTGAGGAAAGCCTATTAAAAATTCACAACCTGCTGTGTTCCTTGTAAATTCACAAGCAGATAAAGGACGTGGCAAGACACATGACAATTAATGAAAATAGAACAACTGGTACAGTGTTGCACACTTAAAAGTCATCCTACGGTTACTTAACTTTTCTATTTAGATGTGGTTAATTATATAACCCAATTGCTTGTACTAAGTAGCTTAATAATTAAAACTAAGCAATCTATTGATTTTATAGGAATATTTTAAACACAAATTATTTATTGAAAGCCTGTTCATTTTAAATGTGTCAGGTTTCTGATAGTTTTGTAATATTTCATGTAAAGCATCAGCTTAAGATACTTGTCTAAAACACATTTGTAAGCTAAAAGGGGTCTTGTAGCTTATCTAGTTTAAGGTCATCTCTCTTGTTAAGAGGAAGAAACTGAAATATGATCAGTTATTTTCTTTATGACATAGAAGTTAAATTAAGATTACACTTTGGGTTAGGTACTATGTTCGTGGAATCTTTATCTCTTACTATGCTCACTTTTATTTTTCAGCTCCTCACATTAAATAAAGAAATACAAAAAAATAATCAAAGTGTCTATCTATAAGTTCAGGGACTTTAATTAATTTATTACCAAAAGAGTAACTGATAAAAGATTTTTACCTATGGTTTCACCCTTGTCTGTAAGAAAATGAAGAGCAAGTTTTAAAAAGCAAAAAAACGTATCTGCCAATACTACCAGGAAAGCTATGATTCACACTAGTTCAGAGAAATGTATATTGCTGTGTGAGTTTCTTTCTCATTCAGAATATTGATGCCTTTTTAAATATTGGTAATTGTTGGTGTTTGGTTCTATTCCAAAAACTGGAAAAAGATAGGAGAGAATATTTGAATTTTATTTGTAAAATTATATTAGAATTATATTTATCACATTTAGACTAGTTCTTTGAAGGATAAATTTTGATGAATTTATAGGACTGTAACATTTGCTCTAGGAGTTTAACAATTTTTATGTGTGCATTAACTTGAAAATATCAGAAGTTATTGAAAAGACTTAAAATGAATACTGATACTGTTATGCCTGTTAGTCCTTCAGAAGCCAATATATTCTATATTTGTTTTAAAAAATCCATGATGTGGCAAACGCATTGTGCTATTCTGGTAGTAACATTATTAGTATTTTGCTTTAATTGCTCTTAGAGTAATATAATATCCATTGGAAAATAAGACATTGAATCAAATATTTCAAATTTGCATCCAATAAAAAAGTAGTAGTAAAGATGGGCTAGTATCAGAAAGCAGATGAAAACATGTTAAAGCAAGTAAATACAATCTGGTCAGAAATAAATACAAAGTTACTCACTTTGTTGAGAATGGGTAAAAAATAAAAGGGAGGAGTAGTGGCAAATCTTAATTGCAGTATGAGAAGTTTACAGAGTAAGACTGGGCATTATTTTATTATTCATGATGTAGAAAAATATAGCCAATTTTTATTAATTCCAATGAAACAATTTATCCTTCAAAATTAAAGAGGAGAAATTAAAGCTATCAATGACATGGATTGTAAAAACGATAATTTTAAAATCCACCAAATATATGATTTAGGATAGTATATACTTTTCTGAACCATCTCATTCTTGGACCAGAGACAAGTATAGAGTATCAAATGATGGATGGGTAATTATGTCTGCATAGCTTAGGATCTGAAAAAAAATTAAGTGGTTTATTTTCCACATTCGAGAGGGTTCTTTAGAGAATGTCCTCTGAGAGAAAAAACTCTGATGGGGTCTGGATTCAATAACTAAGGCTTCCTTTTCTCATTTGGTCTTCCAAGAGTTCATCCTGCTGAAAGTTGTGTGGTTTTCATTTGTTTTGTTTTTGTTTTGTTTATGCTTACGGACTACCCTGAGTGGGGAGTCTAATTTGGAATCATCTTATAATCCTGAGTGCACTCTTTGAAGCCATCAGAAATTGCTCAGGCTGTGCAACAGGTCAGCCTTCTTTGCAGAGTGTAATAAAATTCAAAGTCATGACATCTGCTAGAACTATTACTAACCCACATTTTAAAGCGTCTCAACTTGTCATTGCTTTGCTAGTACTGTAAAGATACCTAGATTACACTGAAGGGGTTTAGTTAAGTTTTCCATAGACACATGTACAGAACATCAGTTGCTTCAAGAACTTAAATGATATGTATAATGCACCGCAGTCACATTCTTTATGATGTATTAGTTTGTTATTTCTTTTTTAAAATAAAAATGCTTATTTATTTTGAAAAAAAAAAAGAGATAGAGAACTGGGGACGGGGCAGAGAGAGAGGGAGACAGTCGATGTGGGACTTGAACTCACGAACTGTGAGATCATGACCTGAGCCAAAACCAAGAGTCAGATGCTTAAACAACTGAACCATACAGGTGTCGCAGTTTATCCTTTCAACAGAAGGTTATTGGGGAAATATTTTAGAGGAGGTTCATATTCTGTTTTTAATATTTTTTAATGTTTATCATTGAGAGACAGGGAGAAACAGAGCATGCTCATGGGAGAGGCAGAGATAGGGGGAGATACAGAATCCAAAACAGGCTCCAGGGTCTGAGCTAGCGGTCAGCACACAGCCCAACACGGGGCTCGAACTCATAAACCGCGAGATCATGCCTGGAGCCAAAGTCCGAGGCTCAACCAACTGAGCCACCCAGACACCCCATGGAGGTTCATATTCTTTTAAGTGCCTGGCATTTTCCTTGTTATAATTTTGAAAATCACTTAATTATGTAAAGTATGCCCTTATGGTGTGAAAATGACATCAAACATTTTATACGTCATTCCTCACCACCACTTGGAGACGTCTTCTTAAGCATCTTGGATTTTTAATAAAGGAATATATGTAAATACATGTCTAAGTCATTAAATAAATGCAAAATAATCAAAACCGAGAGATATTCATTTCTAATCAATAAGGTTAAAGGAATTAAAAAGATAATCACTTATGTATGGGTTACATGTGCAGCCAAGAACCCTTCCTCCCTCCTTTTCACCTACAAAGGGCTGACAGTGAAAGGTAGGAAAGGGTTAAGGATAGATTTGCCTTGATGGAATTTATTTAAATAAGTATTTTTGAACTGGATTGATCTAATGTAAATTGAAGAAAGTGATGAGAATTCTAAGTGTGGTATTTTAGGATTTAGAAGTTTTGGAGATTTTGCTGCGGAGGCAGTGTTTGAAGCTGTTGGGTTCCTGAGACTTGTAAAGGTGCTTTCATCTTGAAAGTGAGTGACTAACAAGTACATGATTGGGTGCCCACAGGAGAAGGACCAGGCAGCTTCCTGCCATCTCTAGGGGGTCTGGTCAAGAAAAATGAAAAGAGGCTTGGATATTTTGAGGCACAGGCTTAAATAAGAATCTAAAAAGGGCTATGAATGCTATCCTATAAAAGAAATTATGTAAGTATGTGTGTGTGTGTGTGTGTGTGTGTGTGTATAAAATACAAAATCAAAATTATATGTCGTATCTGAGAGTATGAATATACTCAGAAATATGGCCACAGACCACTAGGTTAAGAACTATTCTCGGTGAACTTTCTGTGTTTTTTCCACACACACAAAAAACAAAATTGAGAAATCAAGATAGATGTTCTTTTCTGGAAAAGGGATTGCTCATTTGACTGAGAGACTGTTATATCTTCATTAAATGAGGAAACTTCGTTTTCAGACAATATCATGACTCTATAACTTGTCTCCTTCCCCACTACACACATTTATCCATCCTGAAAATCCACAGTCAATTCTGAATTAACCTCTTTCTTTGTGACCAATTATAGTTTATATATGTGTGTGTGTGTTTGTGCATATGAAATTTCATAGCATCTGTATTAATTTTGAATTCTTATTTTTATAAGTCCTTATAGAATTACAAATATATTTCTTTTGAAGATAAGAACCAAATTTCTATTCTTTTGGACTCAACATTTCACAGTATATCATACCTAATTATTTTTTGAGGAAGGAAGTAAATAGCATCAAATGCCACAGATATGAGGAATAAATAGTTCATTTTGCACTACTTTCTTGGAAAGACTGACTATTCTGAATGGAGTGAAATGGAGTTTGAAGTCTGTAATAAAACCTGGGGATCAGCAATTAGTCTACATTATAAGTGTATGTAAAGATAATCTTATTATTTATACTGAAAAAGATGAGAGCTATAAGTTAGTAGAAATTCCATTTAACTATTAGATTGGATCAGTGAAATATATATATGTATATATGTGTGTGTGTGTGTGTGTGTGTGCGCGCGTGTATATATATATGTATATATATATATGTATATGCACATAGATTGCCAGGGGACAAATTTAAATTTTTCAGTGAAGACCTAGGGATAGAGATTCAAATCTAAATCTGTCTCTGAAACTGTAAAGTAAGCAACTGTAAACATCTATAATTTATCTTAAAAGTAGGAAAAGGTAGGTAGGTAATAATAGCAGGACAACATTCCCACTGACAACATAGAACAACCAGATAGATTACAAGGAAAACATATTTCCAAAGCCAAATTGCTGTGTGAACAACAAGAACTGAATGAACTAAACCTTTGGAGGACAGAATGGGAAACAAGTGAACTGGGGACTGGAAACTTTTCTGTCTTGGTGGGACTGTGTCCATTCTGGGCTAGGTTTGGAGGTAAATTCTGGGTCATTGCCTAAAGAGGGTAAGAAGAAAACAGAAGAGATTTTAGAGTTGACATGGTAATGGATTGAAAATACTGGAGAAATGAAGGTGCTCAAATACCTTCTCATAAGACATCTGTTGAATTATGGGTCTGTGGATGGCTAGAGGTCCAGACTAAAAACCTCTGAAATCTAGAATATAATTGCCCACATTCCTAGAGACTTAATGTTCCCAGACTCAAAAGGAAAAACAATGGTGAATAGATGAACTTTGAAAGCCTTCAAGGGAATGTCAAATTGATCTGAGGATATGCAGGGATTTTTTATTTAGGGACATACAATTATTATTAGTGCCTCTAAGAGCTAAAAGTACAGGCCTGACCCCTTGACAAATGGGGAGAAAATAAAGCAGGACATTGCATTGTTCTTTGTGCAAAGCTGAAGTGGCAAAAGATCCCAGTCATTCCCTCCTGGAGGTTACTATCAATTGGTGAAGCAACTTCAACCATATGATTCCTTTTTGAAGAGTAGAACTGTAGCTTCTGGGGGCAGAGCAGCTAAGAAACACTCTTACTTGGAAGGTTCACCCTCTCAGAAAAGGAATAAGCAGTAATAAACATAGTCTTACCAATGGCTACTTACCCTGATCTTCCTCAATCCCTGACTGAATTGTGGTAATGTATAGTTAGAGTTCTCTAAAGAAACAGAACCAATAGGAAATCTGTATCTGTATATCTCCTTTTTATTTATCCATCTAGAGAGAGAATGATAAGGAATTGGCTCATAAAATTGTGAAAGCTAGAAAGTCCGAAATTCGTAGGGAAAGAGAAATCTAAGAATTAGGTAAGAGTTGAGATTGCAATCTTGGGTCAGGCCAAGAGGCTAGAAACTCGGAAAAGGTTTCTATACTACAATTTTAAGTTTCTCTTCAAAGCTTCAGTTTTGCTCTTAAGGTCTTTAGCTGACTGATGATGCTTGCCCACATAGTTTGTGGATAATACATATTAATTACATTAAAAAGCTACTTTCATAGTAACATGTAGACTTGTGTCTGAGCATGTTTTAGTCATGTTGATATACAAAATTAAAGATTATAAATGGTGGCCAAATAATCCAATAAATGAAGAAGACTTTCCAGTGAAAACTAACCAATTATGGAGATTTTAAGTTCTTTATACATAATATGTGATAATAAAAATTACTATATGTGTGAAAAGGTAAGCTCATATAACTTATGCAAGAGTAAAAACAGAATAGCAGGAGACTACAGATAACGGATATATTGTATTTAGAAGACAAAATTGAAAACTAATTATGTGTATTTTAAAATGTAAGGAAAATGGAAAAAATAGGTAAAAATGAAAATAAAAAAGAGTCAAAGAGCATTCTAAAATGAAAAATACAACATCTGGCTTTCATAAATCAGTAGAGAGTTTTTACAGCAGCTTGTGTAGAGTAAAACACAAGATTAGTCTTTTAGAAAGTAAAAATAGGTTGCCAACTTGAACTTAGGTATATAGAGACTGAAATGCAGAGAGAAAATATATGAGAAAAAATAGATAAGATCATTGGATGCTTGTGAAATCAAATCAAAAGTTGCAACACACATGAAATTGGATTCCCAGAAAGAGAGAAAAGAGAGAATGCAGCACAAATTATATCTGAAGGGAAAATGGGGAAAAATTTTTTAAAAATGGTATAAAATATCAACCAACAGATATAATAAATATGAGAAGCTCCAGGAGGACAAATAAAAGTAAAAGCAAATGATTCCTCTTACAGTCACATTTAAAAAAAAATTTTTTTAATGTTTTATTTATTTTTTAATACAGAGAGAGACAGAGCATGAGAGGGGGAGGGGCAGAGAGAGAAGGAGACACAGAACCAGAAGCAGGCTCCAGACTCTGAGCTAGCCGTCAGCACAGAGCCTGATGCGGGGCTCGAACCCACGAACGTGAGATCTGACCTGAGCCGAAGCCGGAGGCTTAACCAACTGAGCCACCCAGGCACCCCTACAGTCACATTTTTAAATTAAAACATATAGAGAACTGAAAAAGTATTTAGGAAAAAAGATGCATGAACTTGAAAGCAGCAAATTTTAATCCTGATTGCTGTTTTCTCAATAGAAATGATGGAAGCCAAAACACAATGAAGTGACATCTTGAAGCAGTAACAGAAAATAGCAACCTAAAATTCTACACTGTGCTTAAAACCAAGCTTCAGAGAGGAGAGTCAAGTAAGTATGATTGCAGACAAAATCGAAGGGTGTTTACCCCACTTATCAGTCAGCAAGAGGAACATGAAACCAACGTTTTTAAGATGAAAGAAAATAATCTCAAATAAAGTTTCTGAAGGGAATGAAAGAACCAGAGCTGTAAATATGTAATAAATATAAAAATGGTTACTGAATATACAACAAAATGGTAGTAATGTCTTTGGATGTGTAGAAATAAGTTACAGGACAATAACATCATAGAAATAAAGAAGAGGGGATAGAAGGTAAAATATTCTAAACTTAGGTGGCTCAGTCAGTTAAGCATCCAACTCCAGCTCAAGTCATGATCTCACAGTTTGTGGGTTCAAGCCCCACATCGGGCTCTGTGCTGACAGCTCAGAGCCTGGAGCCTGCTTCAGATTCTGTGTTTCCCTCTCTCTCTGCCTCTCCTCCACAAACACACACACTCTCTCTCAAAAATAAATAAACATGATAAAAATAAAAACTATTCTAAATTTAAACTGATTTGTGCAATATATTGAAGTGTGAAGTTCTGATAGGCACATATTTCTGCATGATTATTATACCTCAATACAAAGTGAGCATAATTTACCTTTGATGTGTTCTCACCTAGCATCTAATCTCTTCATGCACCATCCACTTCAGGCTTATAAATCTGGCTATAATTCCCCTCCCCCCAAAAAATGGATGCCAACATAATGGGACATGAAGAAAAACCTAGAGAATAATAAACCAAACGAGTACCAGAATACCATTAACATCAATAGTTTGCCAAATCTATATCAGATCCTTTTTGCCATAAGCAAAGCAATCATGAAAATAAAACATAATTCCCACACGTGAAGCCTCTTCGCTCCTTTCCTTATATCCTTACCCGTGTCAGCATCCGGAAGAATCTTTTTCTTCCATATACGATATATTTATAATTTGAGAATAGTGTTCGTCCCAAACAAAATGCTTCATTTCCACCCTCTGCACAAAGAGGCTCCTCTCATTTTAGCAAAGTGCATAATTATCAAGCTGGTTTTTCAGGCTAAAAACCCAGGGGTCATTGATTTTTCTCTCAACTCTACCCATTTATTCCTTATGCAAATCTTTTTTGGACTTCAAAATATATCTCCAATTGCTTCTCACGGCCCCCACTGCTGCCCATCCAGCAAAACCCAGCATAACGTGCGGTGCTGCTTTCATGCAGTCTTCCGCCTCTGCTTCCATCATTCTGTGGTTTCTGTTCTCCTCCCACTAGCCAGTGATTATGACCATGGGCTGAAAGGGGAGGGGGAGAGAGGGAGGGGCTGATGGTCATGGTGGGGGGCACCTGTGGGGAGAAGCACTGGGTTTTATATGGAAACCAATTTGAAAATAAACTATTTAAAAAAAATTTAATGCCAATTGACACATAACCACTACTGGGCTCAACATGGAGCAACGGCTTCCAGTATCTTCTAATTTACAACATTCCCAGCGAGGTAGCCCTTGCCTGTCCGTTCTTTCCATTCTCCTTTTAACCATTTGAACTCATACTAACCTTCCTGTTTCTTGATCATGTTAAAAGTATTTCTACCTTGGGCTTTTGCACTTTGAAGGAGACATACCTCCCCACTTAAGGTTTGTAGGCTGTTCTGTTTATCGCTTGTGCATCTTTATTTTTTGTCCTGCGTGTCTCTTGCACCATCAGTCATATTCTTCTCAAGTTTTAAGAAATTCTGTCTATACCTAAATATTAGTAATTTGTTCTTATACCATCCCACATGTCTTCTTCTTGTCTGTTTCTTTTAACATTGATAATAGTTTCTTTTGTCCCAGAAAAATGTTTCATTTTAATGTCAAAATTTTCAGTCATTCCCATTATGGTAATTTCTTTTTGTATCTTACTCAAGAAATATTTTCCTAACCTACAGTCATAAATATGGCCTCAGATGGTCCCTTCACTTTTAATATTTTTAACGCTTTTATTTGGACAGTTAACTCACTTTTATCATCTGAATGCTGTGGGTGTGTATGTGCACGTGCGAGTGTGTGTGTGTGTGTGTGAGTGGTGTTAGCACCAGATCTATTTTTTTAAGGGTTTATAATAGATATGGTTAAACTATTGATTTTAATTCCAACTCTGTCACCTAAAGTTATTCTATGTAACCCCAGGAATGCTTTGTTCTATATTTATTTTTGACCATTACTCCAACAAAAGGAGCATTGCCCAGGACATGCTGGACACCAAGCCACTAAGGGCCAATGCCTTCCAGCCGAAGGCCCCGGCTTCACCTTCTTCAGCTCCTGGTGGTCCTCATCTCCAGCTACTCATGCAGCACAACTGCCTGCGGGTGATGCTTACCCTCCTAGTGAAGTACAACCTCAATAATCTGCCCCAAATACCCAGCTGGACGCAGTCGGGCCACACTGGCCAGCACGGGGCCTGCTCGAGTCCTTGGCTGCCCCTTCTCCTGGATCATGGGGCAGAGAGGTCCATGAGGCGGATCTGGGGAGCCCTGGACACAGGGGAGGCCCGGTGACGGGCTTATGAGGAGCCAGGTCCAGCCTCGGTCTCAGAATAGTTGCAGAGGGAAGCCAGGGCCAAACAGGCCTATCAGGCAGCCCACCTAGGTAACCTCTGGTTTCTGCCAGTTTTTGGACCTGGGACACTGGACCCTCAGAACTCCCACTGTGGTTGCTGGTTGGGGCCTCAGACCTGCTCTCGGACATCAGGAGGAGCTGGCCGGCGTGGTTTTGGATCCTGCGTAGGCCTCCACAAGTGACTGGGAAGAGACCCCAGAACCCTCCACAGGTGTCCAAGACCCCACTTTTCTAAGAACAAAAGGCCAATAAAGTTGATGCTTCTTCTGAAAACATTTCCTTTTTCTTCATAACCACACATATTTTTAGAACCTTCTATTTTGTTCCATTTGTCTACAGACACCATTATAGTACAAATATTAAGAACACACCCAGCTTCTGGAGCTTTATAATGATTGACAGGTGTCTAAACAAGTGTCCCATATTAACCATCTTTAAAAAAATTGTGTTGCAGTTATTGGTCTTCAACACGTGTATTTCTGGCATTAGCACGTTCGAAGAACAAAAAAAAGTTGCTAAATATTTGATTGGATTTGCAATTTTTAAATTGGAAAGAGTATAATCTTAAACATAAGATCACTTCCTATTCTCAAATATTGTTTTTATCTCCATATGTTAAGGACATATTGATCCCCTTTAATATAATTTTGCATTTTGTTTTGATATTTAGCTAGCTTTTATCATCTGAATTCATTAGATATTTTAGATTTCTAGAGACTGTTCTATCGAGTTGGATCATTTTATGTACTTTTTAAATTAGTAGAGTTGCTTCTAGGGTGCAAAAATGCTATTTTGAATTACAGTAATTTGAAGAAAACTCATTTTATATGCAGATCAGCATCAATCAATTATAATCAATATAAGTTTTCCACTAAACCCTACTTCGTAATTTGAGTTTTTCCTATAATCTGATAGAACTACCTCACTATATTTTAGCAATTATTTTTTCTGTTATCACATTGCGAATCATTCTTTACTTTTGTTAGTATCTGTACACGTATTCATTTCAAACTTTCTTTGTTAATATAATTAAGACTTGCTCCTAAAACAGAGTTGACTTGGGGTCTATTCCTCTCTACTCACAATGATTAATTTTACTTTCAAACACATTATCTTTGTTATCATTTGTACTTTCTCGTTTCCTCACAGATCATATTTGCCTAAATCCATAGTGTTCTCTCTTCCTTTTTCAACCACCAACTCTCCACAACTGTGTGAATTGACTCTCAAGCTGCTGAGACTAAAACAGTTTTCATCTTTCAGAAGACAATCTCCCGGAGCCTCTACCCTGTTCCCAAAGGAACTATTTGAGATTCAGACTCTCTTCACAGCTGTTGTTCTCTGATTTTTCTTTACCAGATTGCTTTGCCGCTCCAATCTCCTATACGTTTCTTTCTTTGTTGTTGGTGATGTTACTGTACAATTTTGAGGTGACATCCAAATACTGGATGTGCATGTATTTTCTCGTTGGGCAAAGGAGTCAAAGCTAGGTATTATTTTTCCTGAGGATATCAACTATACTACCCCATCATCTTACTAGTAGTACTCCTGGTAAGAATTCTAAATTCTAAATTTCTGATGTCTGACCTTGTATAAGACCCGGGGATTTATTTTTCTCTGGAAACTTGTAAAATCTTTTGTTTATCTAGATTTCTGAAAATGCATGGTACTTTTCATTGGTGTTTGTATATTTCTATAAAAATTTCAGGATTCTCACCAAGTGCTTTCATTCTGCTATCTCCTTTCTGGGACATTCTAATAAATTCTTCATTGATATCACCTCTCCTCCATTTTCCCTGTTCTGGAACTCCTATTATTCAGATATTGGTCTGCATTGTTTTTCATTTTAACTTTATTGTCACTTGGCTCTGATTTTCTCTCTCTAGGTCTTATGGCTTTACTTTCTAGATTATGTTCCTAATATTATACTCCATACTGTCTGTTGAGATTTTTATATTTTATATCATATCTTTATATTACAAAGACAACTATTTTTCTACATGAATCCACCTTTTAAAATTATATACAGGTAGCACATAACATTTTATACCCATGGCGGCAACAATATTTCTACCCTATTCCCTTCTGATAACTTGCCACTGCCTATTCAAGAGAAATCGCTCCATGCTCCTCTTTGGAGTCTCCATTAAGAGATGTAATCTAATTCCTTTTCTCTTGTAATAAAACAGAATGTAGCTAAGGTATTGTTGCATAATTCTCTAGGCTGTGACAGAAAAATTGGGGGGAAAATGAAAAAGCTACATCCTTCTGAGCTGTAACACTTGGACTATAGCCCTGAGTCCCTATGTAAGAGATCTAGCTACTATGAAGCTATCAGGCTCTAAGGAATCCCAACTACACAAGGAGAGACCACAGGCAGAAGTGCAGAGACAGAGAGAGAGACACAAAGAGACAGATAGACTGACACACAGACACAGGAACTATGGCAAATAATGGCTTGTTATGACCAGCCATTACATTTTATGATGCTAGGAAGCAATGGCTAATCAGAGAGTACTCTTAGTTTTTGAGTGTAACGTATATGCACTTATATGTATTAACATTGCATTCTATATTAATATATGTTAATATTACATAGCTGTTAATATTACATAGTTGTATGAGTTTTTTCTGTACATATTTTCTAATTTCTTCAAATTGTTTTTTCTATTTGTTTTTTTTTTTTCTGCCACGATTATAACAGTTTTCTTCAATATCGTGACTAGTAGTTTACTAGACGTATAATGTCATGGCCCACAAATTTTTTTCCTCAGAAAATCTTAGATATTGTGCCATTTTAATCTAACATACAATTTTGCTGTTGAAAAGTCTAGTCAGAATTTGAGTTTCATTTAATTATAATAAAAAAGAAAAGATATTCTGAGTATACTTAATTCAAAGTTCTTCTCCTTATGATTTTGAAATCTTGTGATAATAGTTCTAGAAATTAAATGCCTTCATTGTGATTCTTTGTGGAGGCCCTTCAATGTAATCCTTGAGGTCTAACCTCAGCTTTGGGGGATAAATATGTTGTTTGATATTTTATTATCTTTGAATTTTCTGATCTTTATTTTTATATTCTCTCTCTCTCTTTCTCTCTCTCTCTCTCTCTTTTCCCTCTGTCTCTCCTTTACCTCTTCCTCTTTTTTGAGGTTCGTAATAGCTTATTAGACCTTCTGGATTTTTCTGGATTTATTCTTGACTGTTTTATTCATTTAACCCCCTCTAAAATTTGCTTTATTAGTTGAAATAAAATAGTTTCAAATGATCCTTTTTATAAAAATGTCCTACATTTCCCCATTCTCTTAGAAAATACAATTTAATTATTCTAAAGTTCTTTACTGTTCTTTGACTTATTTCTTGTTTCTCAGAGAGTGATGCTCTATTTATTAAATGAGGTTCCTCTCCTTTTGTGCTACAGGATTTCCTAAAGTATTTGTGACAATTTGTTATTCTTTTACATTTGTGTTAAAGGGTTCATTAGAGGCTTAAATGACTTTTCTCCTTCCTTGAAAGCCTGACCATTAAATGAGCATGAGGACAACATGCTGTCCAAGTGGTATCATCAAGCAGCCAAGCAGTTCCTAAGCAGGGCTTGGTAGCAGCTGGTAGCTTGGCTTGCCACGCTTCTGTAGATTTGGTCACTAAGGAGAAACTAAGCCCAACAGATTTAGACAGTTTATTACTCTAAGCAAAGTAGGCTGCCTAAACTTCATGTTTGTAGTGGTTTCCCTCACTCCTCGACTCCTAAGGGAATGATGAAGAATCTTACAGTGGGTCTATGCTATAGCTGAAAGACACTGAACCCAGCAAGTCCCCAAAGGAATTTCTAGTACTACACTTATTTCTCTGGACAAAGCAAATCCTTATTGGGAAGAGCAGAGAAAGAATTTTTTCTCCTATTCTGAAATACCACTGGTGAGTGAGATATTTTCTACTTGTACTATAAATTAATCTAAGCAAATTGACTGTCGATACCTAGAAGTTAAGAAATCTAAGAATTATGAAGTCTTCCTCTCTCTCTGCCCTTCCCACATTCATGTTCTGTCTCCCTCTCTCTCTGTCTATCTCTCTCTCAAAATTAACATTAAAAAATTTAAAAATAGGGCGCTTGTATCAGATCAAATTGAAACTATTTGCTCTAAATTCCTTACATAAGTGTGGTTTAAATTACATTATTAAAATAAGGCATATTAAATTCATTAAAATAACATTAATATAATACAATATAAAATATAGTAAAACATAGCAGGTTGTGAAGGTTGTGTTATTTTTTTAAAAATTTTTAATGTTTATTTATTTTTGATAGAGAGAGACACAGAGTGTGAGTGAGGGAGGTTTCAGAGAGAGAGGGAGACACAGAATCCAAAGCAGTCTCCAGGCTCTGAGCTGTCAGCACAGAGCCTGATGCAGGCTCAAACCCACGAACTGTGAGACCATGACCTGAGCTGAAATCGGCTGCTTAACTGACTGAGCCACCCAGGCGCCTCTTGAAGGTTGTGTTAACTGTAATGTTTTGCTGTAAAATGTCCAGATTTCTAGTACATTTAAAATACTATAAAATGTTCCTCTTTGCTTGTTTTGTTTTTTAAATTCTACATACAAGTGAAATTATATGGTATTTGTCATTCTCTGACTGATTTTGCTTAGCATAATACTCTTTAGCTCCAACCATGCTGTTGCAAATGGCAAGATTTCATTCCCTTTTATGGCTGAGTAATAGTCTATTGTATATATACCACTTCTTTATCCAGTCATCAGCTGATGAACAATTGGGTTGTTTCTATAGTTTGGCTATGATATATGTTACTGCTATAAACATTGGGGTACATGTATCCCTTTTAATTAATATATTTGCATTCTGTAGGTAAATACTTAGTAGTGCAAGAGAGGCGAACCATGAAACAGATTCTTAATGATAGACAACAACCTGCTAGTTACCAGAAGGGTGGTAGGTGGGGGGATTTGTGAAATAGGTGATGCGGATTAGGGAGTGCACTTGCTGTGATGAGTCCAGGGTGACATCCGAAAGTACTGAGTTATCATGTTGTATGCCTGAAACTAACATAACACGGTAAGCTAATTAACTTGAAATAAATAAAAAACTTAAAATCTATAAAATGTAATTATTTTCTAGAATTAGCTTAACAAGCCTTCCATATAAGGTTTAGTGTTGAATGTAAGCCAATTTTACAATAAATGATATTTTTAAAAAATCACTAGGTCTAAGCTCCATCCTTACTGAAAAGTCTGTTAAAGGTTCTTTTACCTCTAATGATTAGACAAAATTTTTGACTGAACTAGACATTAAATAGTAATATCTTGGATGATTTTTTTAAATTTAATGACTAGAAAATTACAAAGAATAGATATGAAATATTAATAAAATTTAATAAAATATTTAATACATCTTTATTAAAAAGCAGCCCACTGGTCTAAAATAGTGATCAATATATGATAGTGTGTATGACAGCCTATAATAGTGGAAATTAATTGAGTGCAATTTATTCTTCTATTACACACTGATGATTATTACACATTCACTTCTGTTCTAGAGTTGTTCACAAAAATATTTTTACATATACTCTCATATATTGATAAATTCTCATCTCAAAATTTTTTTCATGTGTTTTCTATACAAATCACAACTATAAACTATATTTTAAGGTATTCTTCTTTTCAAGTGTGCTTAGACAACCTCATCTCCTTTGCCTAAATTCTATG
Organism: Suricata suricatta; assembly: GCF_006229205.1. Classification (NCBI taxonomy): domain Eukaryota; kingdom Metazoa; phylum Chordata; class Mammalia; order Carnivora; family Herpestidae; genus Suricata; species Suricata suricatta. The sequence continues at coordinate 129,210,264 of NC_043705.1, read as the reverse complement.
AAAAATGTGAATGTTTCAGTGTGCTGGCGATGTGGTAAGGGGGTAGATGGCTCTGCTGTTAGTACTACATTTTACAACTTTGAATACAGAAAAAAGCGGGGTTATTAAAATCTGTCTCTCTTTTATTTTGTAATTACTTTCTGTGCCTCAATGTAGATGCTCTCTATCTAGCTCTGATAACTTCCTGATCATTTTTTAGGTTGAAATCTTCTACTATTTTTTTGGCATTACTTACAATTAGATTTTGTTGCCAACTGAAAGTCTTGATACTTTTTCTTCTATTTTAATATTCTTAGCTAATCATTCTTATATCCCATTGTGTTCTCATTTATGTGTATCTATTCTGTTTTTAGCAAAATAGAACTGATTGCTGGCTGATAAAAAGTGCTCAGTATATTTCCATATAATTTCATGCTTAAGTTCAATTGTGATCCTCTCTACATAAAAATAAAGATAACACACCATTAACATTTCATAGCTTAATTTACATTTTCAACGAAGTCATTTGTTTGAATCCTTTAGTCATTAGTCAAGGGAAAAGAAAATGAGATAAATTTCCAGTCAGTTAAAAAAAAAGAAAGAAAAGAAGAAAGTCTGAGGTTGCAGGAGGTATCTCCGTCCAAAAGAGCAAATAACCACTCCAGATTCTGCAAGCAACCGATGATATTCCAAAACTCTCCCTGCTGAATCTAACGATTATTTAAAAATTGATATACTCACTAAACAAAATAGAGTAATGGGATGGATTAAAGATGTAACTAATGATGCATATCAGTTTTTTCAAGCAAGAACTGAATTTAATTGTTTTAACTCCTTTGAGAAATTATGACCGAAAACTTATATTTTGTTTAAAATGTTTAACCACCCCCAGAATACAAGTTATTTGAAACAAGATGCAAAGTATAAAAGTACTTTTTGGGCCTATTATAATTTTATGTAATGTTAGACAAAATAAGCTTGGGGAAAACTGAATTCTTTCAATTGAGAATCATAAAATAAGTATATATTTTAAAACAGATCATTTAAGTGTTAAAAATCTGTAAGACTTTCAGTAAGTAATATTGAAAATTACTGTGTTTGGGGGCACATTTTCTGTAACTTAGCTAGCTTATTGCAATGATACTATATTTTATCATCTCAGAACATGTGGTTTACATACAGAATTTAAATAATTGTATCTATCTAGTAATTCATTATAAACTACGATAGGAATTCTGAATTTTCCAGACATTCGTACTTTCAAATATTCTTCCAAGCCATTATTTATGTTCAGCATGCAAGGTCACTATGACAAAACAATTATAAGAAATTAAGTAAAATAATAAAGTCTGTGGGGATGAAAATCTTAAAAATCATAATTAGTCTGGAGAACTAATTTAGAAAACTACATTTTTAATTTTAGATGACTGCACTTTACATTGAAAACTATTCAGTCCTCAAATAGAGTTGGTATATATTTTAAAAGATATTAAAATTCATGACCCTTCTTAGGGTATGCTTTTCAGATTGAACAAAGAACATAGTCAAAGTCAAGAAATGAAGATGTTAGCATAGAAATCCAGAGGAGAAGGAACAGAGAAGAAAAAAACCACAAAGAAATATCACAAGAGGGGGTATCCGAATTGTTACAATTTTTAAGAGTTTGGTTCAATACATAATTACAAGTATCTACACAATGTTAGAATCTGGGGTTCAATACTGGAGAAGTCTTTGTTTTTACCCTGCTGTGACCTGCCAATATGAAATGTACTAGATCATATTAGTTGCTGGATTCTTTTACATTAATGTGTTTAAAGATCTGGTATCTTTTCTCATGTGCCTGGTCCTATCTCATTCAGTGTCCTTTTTTTATGTTTTTAGTGATTTTTTTTGTACCCCATTCTTTAAAACAAGCATTTTGCTTAGGGTGGCTTAGTGGGGCAGAGGCGTGGTGGAAAGTGTTAAATAGTGTGAATTATTGGTTTTAACTTATCACTTTAGTAGAAGACTTATTCTCACAAAAAGATTCACTTGATTGCCTATTTTGTTTTACTAGTGCACACAAAGAGACATACTGTTCAGAAATAGGTATCATAGGAATTATTTCCCCCTTGTTTAATAGAAACAAACAGATAAGAAAGTAGGCCGTGGTTGGTTATTTTATTCTTCAAGCAAATCATCCTACAAAAATTTGGGTTAGCCAGGTTGTAAATCACAGCCAATTTTAATAATGAATAGACATCTGTTGAAATTTATTATTGGATTGTGACAATTTTTAGTTACAAATCTGTGTATACAAATGTATATGTAGATACATAAAAGAAACATTTTTAATTAATTACTTTTTTTAACCAATGAATGCATAGTTACAATATGCAGAAACTGAGCCTAGATCAATATCCAATCAACTCTTCCTTTAGACCTTTCACTACTGGACTGATTTAAACTGTAGTACTCTATCTTGAGAAACTTGTTTATTGGAAGAGTAAATTCAAAAAGTTTTTGGTCAATTGAAAACATATCATGGGCGGGGAAGAGAGAAACCCTCTATTGTTATATAAGAAAATCTATGATTAAAATATTACCAGAAACAGATATATCTGACAATGAAACAGGTTACAATAATAATTGCTGGGTTTTAAAGAAAAAAACAAGACTGGTTGCAAAATTTTGCTTTGAAAACACAATCCAAATTTCCTAAGGGAGAAATGTTGCGATGTAGTTTTAAAGCACTATTCAAAAAATAAACTGAAAATTTTCTTTTAGAACTGTTTAATTGATTAAAGTACAAAAAATTCTGTTTATTTTATAGGCCAGATTTCAGTTGCAATATTGCTTTTGGCTAGGGAATAAATTATATTTTTCATATTTTAAAGTGTGATATTTAAAAATATTTTGGTACTTTCCTATCATTGTTCTTAAATGACTTGCAGTTTTCATTTTTATAATCTCCAAATTGTGAATATTTAACCATTTGCGTCTTCAACATAACATCTTCTGATGATTTTACGTTAACAGTCCATAATTGCGGCTGCTCAGCTAAAAGCCTGTTTTCTTAAGGGCACCCGGTTGGCTCAGTTGGTGGAGGGTGTAACTCTTGATCTCAGGGTTTTAAGTTAGAGTCTCACACTGAGTGCAAAGATTACTTAAAAGTAAAATCTTCGATAAAAAATAAAAGCAAGATTTTCTTTACTTTTGCTTATTAAATTAAAGTAAAGTAATGCTGTTTCATTTGGAACTATTTCCAGTTCTCTCTGTATGTGCATATATCTATGTGCAATATTCTAGGCAGTTCCTTTGGCATAGATGTTTCTGGCATATTAAACAGGCCAGTAGGAAAGTATGTTGGAAAAAGCACATGGCCAACATATAATATTTCCTTATGTTGCTACTTCCATTTCTGAATATTTTGTTTAGATTCTTCTTTTCATTTATATAATTAAAATTACACTGAATTAAATATCTTGTCACAAACTATTGTGGTTTTTCACTGATATGTGCCCTAAATTGTATTAATGCTGGACATTTGGATGGGGCATAATAGATTTTTTAAAGTTTGCATTTCACTTTCTAATTTTGATTTTCAAAATTACAACTTGAATTAATAGATGCTATTATTTCCTTCAAAGATATGAAATCTGAACTCTAGGAGATTAGATCATGTTTTCAAGGAATCTTGACTGCTAATGTGCACTGAAGTTGAAACTCCGAGTTCTTTTGTCTATAAATAATTATATTTTAAGAGTAAAGCAATTTCAGGTTGAAAATTTCATAGTGATAAATGTATATATTCAATAAAAACCCTACCCATGAAAATAAAGTTGCATTTCCTCTGTAATGTTTTATATAATTTACTAATACACTAATATACTATAGTTAAATAATCTAAGTTTCCTGGTAATATAGAACTAGATTTGAAGCCTAGCTATATAATTTACTAGTTACATAAATAGCTTGAACCTAAGTTCTCTAAGCTTCAGTTTCTGCATGGTAAAATAGAAATAAGGATCCTTGGGTCATAAAGCATTGTGTAAATTATAGCATCTAAAGTGCCTAGCAATAACTGGGATACACTATGACCCTAATAATATATATATACATATATATACATACACACACATATATATGATATTTTTATAAAATGTTGTGCTGACATTATACATATATGTACTAAAAATATTTATATGGAATATCTATAGTAAAAAGTATGAATGCAAAAAATATATGGAATTTGAAAGCAGAAATATCGGGGGGGTTGACATAAATTTCATACTTTTATTATTCACTTCATAAATATGTGTTTGTTTGGTATAAATTTGCATTTATTTCACAATCAAAAACTTTCTTTATTAGAGAGAGGGAGCACAATGTGGGGAAGGGCTGTAGGAGAGAGAGAGAATCCCAGCAGGCTCCATGCTTAGCCTAGAACTCAACTTGGGGCTCAATCCCATGACCCTGGGATCATGACCTGACTCCAACTCGAATTGGGTGCTCAATCAACTGAGCCAATAGGCACCCATGAAAAAACTTTTAAATATAAATAAATATATAAGGCTTCTGGTTTCCAGTTCAGCCTATGGAAATCTTAGAAGTTCCCTCAATCTTAACTATAAGTAGAAAAGCTCAACAGATTGAAGAATCAACAGCTGTTCTTGTGCCCTAAAGAGAGGGTAAGACACAGGGAAGGACAAAGTACTGCCCTCAAGATTGGAGACAGAAAGAAAGGCAAACATAGGGAATCCGCTTAATGAACCAGAGATTTGTAAGCTGAAATCAACAAAGGAACCTGTGCCAGAGTAGGGACACCTGAACTGTAATTGATAAATTGACAGAAGTGCAGTGAGGATGACTCTGAGTTAAAACGCCAAGAGGACTCAGTTATAGAAGGTGTCTCACAATACTGAGACTTACCTCCAGGAGCTCTGGCAGGTCTCCACAGTAATTATCTGAGAAAAATCCCCTCTGGCTTCCAGCAGAGGGAGAAGAAACTGAACCATTTTGAAATATGCCAGAGTACTGCCTTCTTCTTAATAAGGCCTGCCCTCAGGGGAAACCAGTTAACAGAAGTCTGAGCTGTTGGAGTATCAACAGAACCTAAGTGTCCTGGGAAGTGGAAATACCCAACTCCTGTCCTAACCTTCCACTTGGAAAAATGTAATCACTCAACTCCAAGATCTTCTGACCGAAGTAGGCGAGAAAAAACTGAGAAACATTTGTGAGGTTCATAGTCCAGAGGTACAGGACCACTTCACACTTCATCATCACATTAATAAAGGACTATTTATCCAGTAAATCATGTCCAGCTATGAAGAAAAAAAATGCAAGGCATACTAAAAGGAAAAAAACAAAAACAAAAAACAAAAACAAAACCACACAATTCGAAGAGACAGAGCAGGTATCAGAATCAGATATATTAGAGATGTTAGAATGATCAAAATGGGAATTTAGAACAACTATGATTAATATGCTAAGGACTCTAATGAAGAAAGTAGACAGCATGCAAGAACAGATGGGCAATGTAAGCAGAGAGATGGAAATCCCAAGAAAGAACCAAAAAGAAATGCTAGAGACAACAACAACAAAAAATGTCACAAAACTGAAGAATGCCTCTGATGGGCTCATTAGCAGACTGCACATGGCTGAGGAGAAAATCTCTGAGCCAGTAAATATGAACAGAATCCTCAAAAATTGGAAAGCAAAGACAAAAAGATTGGAAGGAACAGAACAAAATATCCAAGGACTGTGAAGCAACTACAAAAGGTGTAACATGTATTTAATTGGAATACTAAAAAAAGGAATCTGACCTATAGAGGAATAAAGATAAATATTATATTGGCTTCTCAAAAAATATGCAAGGAAGAAGTTAGTGGAGGGGAATATTTAAAGTGCTGACAGAAAAAAATCTACCACCTAGAATTCTGTACCCTGAAATTATTCACTTCAAAAGTGAAGGAGAAATAAAGATATTCTCAAACAAAAATTGAGGGAATTTGTTGCCAGTAGACTAGCCTGCCTGGTAAGAAATATTAGAAGCACATCTTAGGAAAAAGGAAAATTATATAGAAACTCAGATCTATACAAAGTAAACAACGGCATTGGGGAATGAATGGGTGAAGGTAAAATAAAAACTTTTTGTTTTTCTTATTCTCTATTGATCTAATAGATCATGGGGCTCGAACTCACAAACCATGAGATCATGACCTGAGCTGAAGTCAGAGGCTTAACTGACTAAGCTACCCAGGCACTGCTGGTACAGTATTATTTGAAAGCGAGCTTGGATTAACTTTTAAGTGTATATTGCAAACTTTACAGCAGCCACTAAACAAACAAACAAAAAAAACTAAACTAAAAAAGAAAGAAATTTTTAAAAAAGTATAACCAATATTCTAACAGAAGAAACAAAATGGAATAATATGCAATGCTCAATTAAGACCAGAAAAAGTCAGAAGAAGAGTGGAAGACTGAAATGGGAACAGAGAACAATGGCAGCAAATAGAAAACAGTAACTAATATGGTAGATATTAATCCATCAATATCAATAATCACGTTGAGCATCAATGGTCTAAATCTGCCAATTAAAAGATGGAGACTGTCAGAGTTGATCAGAAAACAAAACCTAGGTGTATGTTGTCTACAAGACACTAATTTTAAATATAAAGACACATATAGATTAAAAGTAAATCATGTAGAAAAATACGTCATGCTAATGCTAATCAAAAGAAAGCAGTGTTAGTTAATATCAGGAAGGAGTCACCATACTAATTTCAGATAGAGCAGACTTCAAGGCAATGTTGGTTATCAATGATAAAATAGGGCACTACATAACAGAAGGGTCAGTTTTCCAAGAGAACAGAACAATTCATAATGTGCATGAGCCTAACAAGAAAGCCTCAGACTGCATGAGGCGAAAACTGATGGAAGTGCAAGGACAAATAGATGAATCCCTATCAAAGAGACTTCAGCACCCCTCTGTCAGAAGTAGGCAGGATCAGCAGGTAGAAAACCAGTAGAGACAAAGTAAACTCAACAACACAATCAATCAACTGGATATAACTGATCTCTATAGATTATTTTAGCCAGAAACAGCCAAATACACATTCTCCTTAGGCTAACATGGAACATTCATCAAAATAAATCAAATCTGGGCCATAAAAATCATTTAACATTTTTAATATAATAATACAATGTCTGTTCTCAGATCACATTGGAATCAAACTAGAAATTAATAATAGAAATATAGCTGAGATATTCCCAAATAAGTGGATATTAAACAACCTATTTCTAAATAACATATATGTATAAGAAGAATATTATGATAAATTTAATTAAATGAAAAGACAAACTTAATGTAATGAAAACACATAAGAATGTGTGAGATGGAGTGAAAGCAGTGTTTGGAAATTTATAAGATTGAAAGTATACAGTAGAAAAGAAAAGAAATCTAAAATCAATTATCTAACTTTCTTAGGAACTTAAAAAAAGAAGAACAAATTAATTATAAAATAAAAAGAAGAGAAAAAGCAGAAGTCAGTGATACTGAAAACAGGAAGTCAATACAGAAAATCAATGCAAAAAATATGGTTTTATGAAAAATTTCAATAAAATTGATATGTTCTTTGCCAGGCTAAGGAAAAAGAAACAAATGTCACAAATTACCAAAATCATAAATGAAAGAGGGGACATCATATCAATCCCATGGCTAAAAAAGTATACTAAAGGATACTATGAATAATTTTATGCTTACAAATTTGATATCATAAATGTAATGGATCAATTCCTTGAGAGACACAATCTGCCAAACCTCACACAAGAAGCAAAAAGCAATCTCAATAGGCACATATATATTAAGGAAATTAAATAATTAATCACTTTACAGAGCAGAAAGCTTTGTAATTTGGTGATTCAGCCATCTGGCCCAGATGGCTTCACTGGTAAATTCTACCAAATATCTAAAGTTGAAATTACACCAATTCTTTACAATCGCATTCAGAAGACAGAATCAGAGGCAATGCTTTGTAATTTATCTATGAAGCTAGTATTACCTTAATAACAAAGTCAGACAAAGGCATTATTTAAAAAATACAGCTCACATTTCAAAAGCATACATGTAAGTGGCACCTGGATTGCTCAGTTGGTTGGGCATCCAACTCCTGATTTTGGTTCATGTCATCATATCCTGGATCATGAGGTTGAGCCCAGCATTGGACTCTGCATTGACAGAGTGATGCTGGCTTGGGATTCTTTCTCTCCCCCTCTCTCTGCCCCTCCACTGCTTGCTCTGCTTCCCTCTCTCTCTTCTTCTCTTTCTCTCTCTCTCTCAAAAAAATTAAATTTAATTAAAAAAAACATAGATGTAAGATTTCTCAAAAAAATATTATTAATCAAGTCAACAATGAATGGACAGAATTATACACCATGACCAAGTGGAATTTGCATATCCAGGTATGCAAGGCTGGCCCAAAATTCAAAAATTTGTTAAATCACCAGCAAGCTATAAAAAAGTCCTATGATTATATCAATAGATAGAGATAAGCATTTGACAAATCCAATAACAATTTATGTTAAAAACTCTCAGTAAAGAAGAAGGAGTGGAAATGTTTTCACCAATTATGTTAGAACAAATGATTCTTTATACGGAAAAACAACAGCAACAATAACAGCAGCAGCACAACAACAACAATAACAACAACACAACAAAACCTCTGCTCATAAATTACACTACACACAATAATGTGTGCAAATCTAAATAGGAAATACAAAATCATAAATTTTCCAGAAGCAAATATAGGAGAAGAAAAACTTCATGACCTTATAGTAATCAAAAATCTGTTAGGGGGGAAAACTCAGTAAGCACTAACTATAAAAGAGAAAACAAGAATATACAGAGAGAATATTATACATATTATATATAATGGACTTTATTAAAACTAAAACCTTTCCTCCAATGTAAAGAAAATGAATGAGTCAACCAGTGACTGGAGAAAAAATCATTTGCAGTAACTATAAATCTGATAAGGAACTTATATTCACAATATTAAACAACTCCTGTGACTCTATTATAAAAGTCCCCAAACCCAATAATATTAAGCAAAGTTCAAAAAGATACTGTATAAAAGTTTATCTACAATGGCTATTATTTATTTTATTAAGTCATCTTAAAGCTATGCAGTGTCATCAGTTATCAGGGAAATGCAAAGTTGTGATACCACTATGCACTCTACCGAATGGCTCAATTTTTAAGACATTAGCTACCAATGTTATCCAGGAGCTGTCATATATTAGTAGTAAGAGTATAAAATTGTATATATAACCCCTTCAGATAAGTAGAATTTTCTCATTAACTATATACCTAGCTCATGACCCAGAAATTTCACTTCTATGCATTTACAGAAAGAAAGAAAGAAAAAGGAAGAAAAGAAGGAAGGAAGGAAGGAAGGAAGGAAGGAAGGAAGGAAGGAAGGAAGGACAGAAGGGAGGGAGGGAGGAAAAGAGAAAACAGATGTACACAAAATGTCCCATATACTATTAACAGGACACTGGATAAACAAATTGGGGTATGCTAATCCAACAAAACACCACTAATAACCAGGAATGATTGAGTGATAAATACAATAGCACACAAAATCCTCAAAAAATGCTCTGAGAAAAAGAAACCTCACACAAAAGAGTGCCTGCTATAAATTCATTTGTATGGAATTCTAAATGAGGAAATACTAATCTCTGATGGAAGAAATCAGAACAGCGGTTGCCTGCTGTCGGGACTGAGAAGGAACACAGAGAACTTTCTAGGGTGATGAAAATGTCTTATACTTCATGTGATTGCAGAGGCAAATGCATTTTTCAAAATTCATTAGACTACAGCTAAGATCAGTGTGATTTCTATAGGTAAGTTATAGCAGAAAAATTTGAAAACATCTTACTTGAAGAGATTTGTTGAGAAAGTTTAAATATGACAACAACCAGTATTTCCCCTTTCTCTAACTCTGTAATGATGTGTGTATTTCTTTCCTTTGGTTTTTATTTTATCAGCTATGTTAGGAGCTGACAGTTAGTTATTGAATGTAATGGTATCTCAAATTTGGGTCACCCACATACTCCATTTTTGATGACAGTCAAACCAGAAACCCAAAGAATTAAATGTTTATTCATATCATAAAAAGAATTAGAATCAGAGCATGGTAGTCAACACAATTCTTGTGATCTACTCTCCAGAAAAAGATCTACTGTGTTTATGTATTTTTTAGATTTTAGTATAAGCAACTTAAAAACATTTTTTAATGTAAGCTTGCTATAAAAAGAAATAAGTATAGAATAGAAATGAAAAATAAAAACATTGATATATTGAACATATTACCTCTATAAAGGAATATTGGGTATAGGGAATGTATTCTCAGTTAACATTTAAAAACCAATTTGAAATGAAAAATATTAAACAAACATTCCAATTAAAAAAGAGCAAAGCATTTGGTACTCATTTTTCCAAAGAAGATCTAAAGATAGCCAATAAGCCCATGAAAAGATGTTATTACTAATCCTGAGGGACATACACATCTAAACCACAATGAGATTCCATTAGGATGCTTATTAACAAACAGGAAAAAGAAATTTTCAGCAAGGATGTGGAAAAATTGAAACAGTTTTACATTGCTGGTGGGAATGTATAAAATAAATAATTTTAGGATCTTTATTATCAGACTGATATTTTAATGTTTATTTCTTTTTGAGAGAGAGAGAGAGAGAGAAGAGCGAGCTTGAGTCAGGGAAGGTCAGAGAAAGGGAGACAGAGGATCTGAAGCAGGCTCTGCATTGACAGAAGAAAGCCTACTGCAGGACTCGAAATCATGAACTGTGAGATCATGACCTGAGCCGAAGTCAGATGCTTAATTGATTGAGTAACCCAGGCACCCAAACATATTTATTTTTTAATAGTTTATTGTCAAATTGGTTTCCATATAACACCCAGTGCTTCTCCCCACAAGTGCCCCCCCTCCATGGCCATCACCCCCTCCCTTCCTCCCCCTCCCCCCTTCAGTCCATGGTTCGTTTTCAGTATTCAGTAAACATATTTATTTTAATATATATGATGTGCAATTTTTTTCATATTTTGAAAGCATCTGCTTTATATTTGCACTTTTTTAATATAACACAATTTATTTTTTTAACGTATGCAATTATTTTCCATCATTTACAATACAGTAGTTACAATGACACTCCAAACAGAAAAGCAAAGTAAAAAATCAAAACCCCAACTTCT
>NC_043705.1:129169211-129198931 GCF_006229205.1 Suricata suricatta | reverse complement strand
AGCTTTCCCCCTGAGATCAGGAAGACGACAGGGGTGTCCACTCTCACCACTGCTGTTTAACATAGTGCTGGAAGTCCTAGCATCAGCAATCAGACAACAAAAGGAAATAAAAGGCATCAGAATTAGCAAAGAAGAAGTCAAACTTTCACTTTTCGCAGATGACATGATACTCTACATGGAAAACCCAATTGACTCCACCAGAAACCTTCTAGAACTGATTAATGAATTCAGTAAAGTTGCAGGATACAAAATCAATGTACAGAAATCAGTTGCACTCCTATACACCAAAAATGAAGCAGCTGAAAGAGAAATCAAGAAACTGACCCCATCCATGATTGCACGAAAAACTGTCAAATACCTAGGAGTAAACCTAACCAAGGATGTAAAAGACCTATATGATGAAAACTATAGAAAACTTATGAAAGAGATGTACAATTTTTATACATATGCTAAAAAACAATAGATCCATGACTCTGAACACTCACTGACAAATTTTCAAAATTATTTCTACTGTCAAAAACATAGATTTTTCTTAGAATCATTAATGTCACTTCTAAAGTATTTGTGTACATTCGTATTTTAAATGATTCTATACATTTTTCTAATTTAAATTATTTGTTATTTTTATAAAACTTTCATAGGTCTAGTAAATTTATTTCAAATATGTAGGGTTTTTCCCCCCAAATCTTTATTCTACACTGGGAGACATGTTACGTCTGTGTGTGTTTGTGTGTGCTTTCCTTGAGATTTTTCTATGAAAATATTCCAATTTTCTGTTGCATGGGAATCTGTTATTTTCGTAGAGACATGAATTTGTAGAAACTTCTGCATATGATTTTAACAGTGATAAAATATTTCTATTCAATTTTGTTTGAACAGAAAACAATAAGGGAAACACATTGCTCTGTGGTTTGTGCATCAAATTGTTCAGCCCCAGTTCTGCCCCAAAGGACCAAATGTGGTCCCAACTGTATGAACACTTCTTCGTGGATGTCTTATCTTCAGAGAGCTACCCAATCCAGGTCACCATTTCTGAGGGAAACCCACATCCAGAATCTGATAGAGGTATAAATATAGGAATCTGGCCATTTCCATTCAATGAAGGAAGATTCTGGTAGGATATTTAAGCTCCAGAGACCCCGAGAAGTGGGCTGAGGCTATGGGACTTGCAACACTGACCAGCTCTCTGTTCTCTGTTCAGTTCTAATTCTTCTGTTTTTAATGTTATTTATTTATTTTGAGAGAGAGAGAGCAAGCAGGAACAATGGGGGGAGGGGCAGACAGAGAGGGAGAGAGTGTATCCCAAGCAGGTTCCATGCTCAGACATGGAGCTTGATCTGACAAACTGTGAGGTCATAACTTTCGCTGAAACCAAGAGTCAGATGCTCAACCAACTGAGCCACGAAGGTGCCCTGTTCAGTTCTAATTCTTACATCTCCCTTCACCAGTGTTTATTCCAAGGAGCTCCCTAATACATATTCTGAAAGAGTGCATCATACAGCACTCAAAATACATACTACTTGCTTGTTATCTGGTCCCTACAAATAATTTACACGAGTAAAATGCTCTCTCTATTTCTATCTAATCAGATCTCAAAATTTAAAACTGTCTAGAGAAATCTAGAAAATTATCCTCATAATATATTTTGTGCTTCATAGTTTTTATTTAATTTTCTTTAGGGCAATTTAAATTTTTACCAATTTTACAAGCTTACTTTTGTGAATGCTTTGAATTCAATTCCTCTTTTTCCAGAGAAAATTATGACCTGACTAGGCTCACTGTCATGAAAAATGAAGAGTGCATTGGTAGCTGCTGGTTGGAAGTCCTGCTGGTTTATTACCCATTTTAATAAGGATTTGTTCCTGATCGTTTCTTTCAGAATTTGATGTGAGGAAAGAAAAGAAATAAGGTCTATTAACTCAGCCCTCTTTTAGACACTGAGTGTTACTCAAAACGGAATTTTGTATCAGTGAAAATCGAATCCTCTTTCACTTTATGTGGCATCCATTATAATCAGCATCTTTGGTAGTTAGTGGTGTGCATGTGTTTATATGTATATACATAATACACATGCATATATATGGGTATACATGGATATATATGAATGTAATATATATTAATAATTTATATGCTTCAGTGCATAGTGAGATTCATGGCGAGACTTAAAGATTATAGAGACAAAAGGAAAGATTTTAAGAAGTTAGAAAAGAAAAGATGTAAGAAATAATAGGAAAAGTTTAATTAAGCCAAGAGAATAAATAGACACACTAAGAGATTTACTAGTGCTAAAACCTGCAGGGGTCAGCAGAAAGAAAATGCCTCAGGGAAAGGAATAAGTGAGGAATTATGTGACAGGAAAATAAATTAATTTAAGTCAGAGGCCAGAAAAGCATTATTATTCAATTTTGAGTCAAGATCAGTATAAGAACAATAAAGCAATTAAGAAGTTCCATGAGAGCTAAAGATAGTGGTCAGGGCAAAGTAGCAGGAAGGCAAGAAGGGGAAGAGATGACTAATGTCTACCGAGTGTTTACAATATGTGAAAAACATACTTAATGTACTCCACAAATTACTACATTCAGTTCTAGCGATATCTTCATGGGGGAAAATGCTGCTATGTAATGGTGAATTGGCAAGTTGTTAGCAGCCAGATCACCAGTGGCAGGAGGCCTGATCTGTATTGTCTGCCAATTCATGTTGTGTAAATACTACATGACACTTAATTTAAAACTACTACAGTGCGATCAACTGACATGTACACATCCTAAAACATTAACAATAGGCTCTTGCAGGCAGGCATGAGCTGGCTCTACCACATCTCTGATGCTATGTTTAGTCTAAAAACACGACACTAATACACATAATAAATCCAGGAAAAGGTAGACTAGAATTCATATAAACTTTTCTGGTTCAAAAATTCATATTTTTACTAAACCAGACTTTGTCTCTTTGTGCAAAACACCCACTATCCGGGTGGCTATGGAGGAGTCAATGTTATTCCAGAGCTCTGACTGGACCCGCAGCTAAAATTCATGTGCAGCTTCAAAGGTCCCAAGTGGCAGAGCTAGAGGAAGGGAGTCAACCCTTCTCTGCACATCCAGAATGGAGTTTCTGAAACTTGCCTTACTACTCCAGTTAACAAATAACAATATGTAGAGAAAGTTTCCCTCTTCTTCCTCTTCAAAACACCTAAAGGAATTTAGGAGATCCAGAAGGAAAAACACCAGCCCCATCTTCGAAGAAGCCAAGTGATAATCCCAAGGATAGCCATATGCAATGTATTGTAAATGGCAGGAGAAAAAACACTGAGAGATGAATGCCCAGAGCTGAGGAGCTAAGGAAACACTGGTAGAGTTCAGTTTGACAAAATATTTGATATTACATGACAAGAAAAAAATCAACACCCTCTTATTTACAAAAAAAAGGACTGGTTATGTGGGTTGATGGCAAGAGTAAAGACGCTCTGTTTTGACACATGCATGATACGGTAAAACAAATCAAACAGAATAGTCATATTTGCAGGAAGTTACATTAATATGAGAGTGAAAGAGAAGAAAAATATACATTTTGAACAGTCCTAGATCCACCAACGTGAGTTGGCTGTTAAGAAGTAAAACCTAACAAACACCTTGCCACTGACTCATACCACATCATACATAGCTCACATCACATTCACATTATCAGAGAATTCCTTGCACTCTTGCCTCTGCTACATTTATTTCATAACAATAATTGGACCAGAAAAAATATTTAGTGATGAGTTCAAAGGAACCAGCTCAGAGTGTATAGAATTATACGAGGCCACACAAAAATGATAAGCACAACATGCATGATAACAGGCATAGTTGTTAAAAATTGTCAAAGAAAATGTGTTTCTCTATAACAAAAGTCCAAGTATCAACACAAGAGTTGACAGAAGATATTCCAATAACACAGAAAGGGGTTAAAATATAAACAGAATTCAGGAAAATTGAGAAAAGTAAAATAAAACAAAAAGGAAGGAACAGAGGAAGCAACAAAAGAGAGTAGAACTTTACATTAACATTGCAAATAAAAGAGAAGTCTTGACAAGGAAAAGAAAGCAAAATGAATTAGAAAGATTAAATAGACATATTCGATAAAGGCCTGATATCCAAAACATACAAAGAAATATGAAAACAACAATAAGCAAACAACCCAAATTTTAAAAGGCCAAAAAACTTTAAAAGATACCTCCCCAAAGAAGATTAGCAAATGGCACATAAGCATATGAAAATATTCTCTACATCATATGCCATCAGGGAAATGCAAGCTAAAACAGCAATGAGATATCACTACACATCCATTAGAATGGCCAAAACCCAGAACATTGACAGCGCCCACGGATGTAAAACAACAGGAACTCTCATACATGTTGATGGGAATGTAAAATCGTATAGCCACTTTGGCAGACAATTTCATGGTTTCGTACAACAGGTTCTTACTGTGATATTCCCACAATTGGGTTCCTTAGTATTTACCCAAAGGAGTTCAACTTACGTCCACCCAATACCCACACACACACGTTTCCAGCAGCTTTATTTATAATTGCCAAAACTTGGAATAAGCCAAAATGTCCTTCCACATGTGAAAGGATAAACAAATTGTGCCACGTTCAGACAATGAAATATAATTCAGTGCTAAAAAAAGAGCTATAAATCTATAAAAGACATGGAGAAACTTTAAAAATGCCTATTACTAAATAAAAAGAGCCAATTTGAAAAGACTACATGTTGTTTTATTCCAACTATATAGCATTCTGAAAAGGTTAAACTGTGGTACAAAGATCCTTGGTTACCGGTGTTAGAGGAAGGACAGAACTAAATAGGTGGGGTAAAGGGGATTTTTAGGGCAATGAAATAGTCCCTCTGATTCTGTAAGGGTGGATAAATGTTATTATATACATTGTCCAAACCCATAGTCTGTACAATGTCAAGAGTAAACTATAAGGTAAACTATGAACTTTGGGTGATTGCGATCTACTGACATAGGTTCATCAATTGTAAGACATATATTATTCTGATAATGGGGAGACTAGGCGTGTGTGAAGGCAAGGGTGCATGAGAAATATCTGTACTTCTCAACTGGGCTGTGAATCTGAAGTTGTTCTTAAAAATAAAGTCTTAAAAATACATTAAAATATAAACGGGAATAAATAACAAGAGTAACTTTACAGTGGAGATGCGATTTTAATCCCATCATAGTTTTCACCAGTAATGGGCCAAATGGAAAGCTTCCATTATTGGATCCAATGAGAGCAGCATCACTGCTGAGATTTCCTGCCAAAGCTGCATAACCTAAGTCTAGTCATGAGAAAACATCAGACAAACCCAAAGTGAACTTTGTGTGAACTTTGAAAGTTACATTTTACAGACCAGAGGCTGACCTTCACCAATATCTTGAGCCAGATTAAACTGTGCAAGTAGGGCACCTGGGTGGCTCAGTCAGCATCGGACTTCAGCTGAGGTCAAGATCTCACAATTTGGGTGAGCTCCTGCCTTGCTTCATGTGAGCCCCGTTTCTCTCTCTCTCTCTCCCTCTCTCTCTCTCTCTCTCTCTGCCCCTCACTCACTTGTATCCTCTCTCTGTGTCAAAAAAATTAAAAAAAATAAAATAAAATAAAACAAAATAAAATAAAATAAAAATGTGCAAATAAACCAGAGAACTCTAAGATAAAAACTTGAAAGCAGTCAGACAAAAATAGTTTTATTATCTTCAAAGGGGAAGCAGACTGTCAGGTGATTTCTCAACAGCAACAATTCATTAATAATTCATTAATAATGCAGCAGGCAGAGAAATGTTACCTGAAGTGGATGGCATTCTAAAATTCTATTTCCACATAAATCGACTTTCTAACACAAGGCCAGAAATATTATCAGATAAACAAAGACGCAGATATCATCACCAGTGTATGTATTAATAAATATTAAGGCAATTGCTTCTGAAATGAATGTCTGAGATGTAAGGAGAAATAGTGAAGTGAAAGTAAAACATGTAAATAAATCTAAACACACAGAATATAAAAGACAAAGACAGTATAATTCATGTTGGAGATGAATAAGCAGTACGTATTCTGTGATACTTGTACAATTCAGCCTCTAGTTCACTTTGTAGACTAAAGAAACTCTTGAAGATATTTTACAACAAGCAGAAAAGAGTGTGAGAACTTGCCAAGGCATTAAAAACGATGCTTACTCTATATGATGTCTACCATGACAAGAATGTAAGCACTATCAAACTACTCTTTCTTAAATAAAGAAATAAAACACTTCAGTTCTCAGGATTTCTAAACTTTTATATTAGAGCATACTCAATAATATTAGTTTTATGCTTTTTTCATTTCTTATAAATTTATAACAATTATTAGATAAGTTTTTTAAAGCTTTGACAAAAATATAGCAATTCTAAAGTAATTACAAGTGTTATAATTTTCTTTTTTTTTTTAACGTTTTTTTAAATTTATTTTTGAGAGACAGAGAGAGAGAGCCTGAGCAGGGGAGGGTCAGAGAGAGAGGAAGACACAGAATCTGAAGCAGGCTCCAGGTTCTGAGCTAGCTGTCAGCACAGAGCCCGACGCGGGGCTCAAACCCACAAACTGTGAGATCGTGACCTGATCCGAAGCCAGATGCTTAACCGACTGAGCCACCCAGGCGCCCCACAAGTGTTATAATTTTCCTCAGTGATTATTAAGATTATACTACATGGCTTCAGTTTGTATGGGACATTTTTATGGTCCCATACTACCATGCAAAAAGAGGATTTTATATTATTACCCTAAAGAAAACATGGTCACGTGGTCAACAAACTTTTCATGTGAGTGTTAAGGGACAGATAATAAATATTTTCAACTTTGAAAACCACATAAAGTCCCTACACCATATTTTTCCTCTTCTCTCTTTTTTAAAATCTAGCCTTAAAAACACGTGCAAATTATGTTTAGGTTATGAGTTAAAAGACTACCATCCAGCTGGATTCATCCCACCAACCATAGCTTACCAAGTTCTGGACTAAGACAACAAAATGAAGAGTGACAGCTTCTTAGCAGAAACAAAAAGTAATAATATAGGATTAGAAAAAATTCAATTTGTTCAAAAGGAAGCCTAAAAAGAGAAAACAGCAACAAAACCAGATGATATAACTAGAAAACAAATAGCAAGATGATAGATTCAAACCTAAACATATCTGGGGCGCCTGGGTGACTCAGTCAGGTAAGCGTCTGGCTTCGGCTCAGGTCACGATCTCACGGTTCATGGGTTCGAGCCTCGCATCAGGTTCTGTGCTGACAGCTCAGAACCTGGAATCTGCTTTGGATTCTGTCTCTCCCTCTCTTTCTGTCCCTCCCCCTCTCATGCCATGTCTCTCTCTGTCTCAAAAATAAATAAAACATTAAAAATTTTTTAAACCCTAAACAAATCAATAATTATATTAAATGTAAATAATTTGAATACCCCAATATATAACTTAGAACTGAAATTAATCATCTTGAACTTTCACCAAGAAAGTCTCTCCACCAGAATGAAGAATAATTGTAAAATAGAAGACTATTTTCAAGTAAAATCTTAAGAGTTATTCAAATTGAGCTGAGACAGAGATAAACTTCACCCTAAATATGTTCTGCATTCTCAGTCTGAAATTTTAGAGCAGTCTAATGCTCCATCTTTCTAAGAATTAATTTAAGACACTTCCAAGTGCTTTCATAGTCTGCATATTTGTTAAGACTCAGGCAAATATTACATTATTTTAAGATTCTTAATTGCTTAGTAACTATTCTGTTGTGGGGATTTTGGATTTTCCATTTGTTGCTTTATAAATAGTATTTATATGAACATTTTTCTAGTATTAATACTTTCTAAATTGTGCAAACTAGAATTATTGCATTGAATATATAAAAACATGATTTTTATATATTGTCTAAAATATTGATTTCTGATCATTTAAATCAAATTATAGTGCTATCATTCACATATATGTATTTTTTATTAATCTGCCAATAAGTTTACTTTTTTTCCATTTTATTTCTAAGATATTATCTCTCTCATTTCTAAGGACAATTTGCACTTTTCTTTGTGATGACCTGTCATCTGCATTTCTTCAATTTTATCAGTTATAATTGAATTTAAATTCCCTATGTTGTTATCCAGTAGCTCCAACAGCAAGGAGAGAGGATGACTTTTCTATTACTGTGTTGCTGCTATGCATTGCATGTAATTTCCATAACAGGTTCTCTCACCTTTTAGAATTTCTCTTAATGTATTGATTTTTTGTTTGTTTGTTTCTTTTTGTTGTCAGAGCCATGTGTTTTTTGGGATAGTGATATTATTTGATTTAAATTCTCACTGCTTTCTTACTTAAAAAAAAAGTCCCCTTTGGGGGCACCTGGGTGGCTGAGTCGTCAAGCATCTGACTTTCAGTTTCGGCTAAGGTCATGATCTAGTGGTTTCATGAGTTCAAGTCCCACATCAGGCTGTGCACTGATGGTGCAGAGCCTGCTTGGGATTCTCTCTCTCTCTGACCCTCCCCTACTCACACAGTCTCTGTATCAAAATAAATAAATACACTTAGAAATATTTTAAAAAATGTTCCCTCTGAGGGGAGCCTGGGTGGCTCACTTGGTTAAGCATCTGGCTTTGGTTCAGGTCATGATCTCATGAATCATGGGTTCGAGCTCCACGTCAGCACAGAGCCTGGAGCCTGCCTTCAGATTCTGTGTCTCCCTCTCTCTCTGTCCCTCCCCTGCTCACGCTGACTCTCTCTCTCTCAAAAAAAATAAATAAAACATAAATAGATAAATAAATAAATAAATAAAGTTCGCTTTGAATAAAGCTTGTTTCAGTGCTGGGGCAGGAAATATACAAGACTAAACTGGCATATCTTATGGTACTAGAAAATAAGAAAATGCTCCAAAAGCAAAGTGATGGGGTAGGTCAAAGGAACACAGGAGCCAATCTGAAACAGCTCCCAATGGCCAAAGCTGGATGAATTCAAGCAACAAGTTAAGTAACATTATTTTGTAATCCAACATGCAAAAATAAACTCACATATCTGTATAAATATAAATAAATTATTAAATAAACAAACACGAAAGAAGAGACACATTCCCCAAACAGAAGAATTTCAAATAATTTTGTAGATTCTACCTCTCTAGGATTTAGAACATAAGTGTCTGTCCCTTGAGTGTGGGCTATCCTTCAGTGATTCATTTCCAGAGTACAATGTGGAAAGTGATGCTATACTGGACACCTTAGCCAGATTTCAAAACAACATTAACAGTATCAGTGATAAGTAAAACTAAAAGCAAGTGCCCAGGCTATCATATGATGCTAAGGCTGACACTCTACCTCCGTGGTCTCGAAATCCCCAAAGTCCATAACCACAATCTACGCTTGCGAAAAATATCAGGGTAGTCCAATTGACAGACATTCTACAAAATGCCTCATTAGTACGCCTCAAAAATGGCAAAGTCAAAAAATAAAAAAAAGAAAGAAATATGAGAAACTTCTACAGTCAGAGAAGACTAAGAATATATGATAGTTAAATACAATACAGTCTCCTACTGGGATCCTGGAAGAGAAAATGGTCATTAGAAAAGGTACAATGAAATCCTAATAAAAAAGAGAGTGTTATTAATAACAAAGTATACATATTGTTCACTATTTGTGACAAATGTATTATGGTAATTTAAAATCTTAACAGTAGGCAAACCTGAGTATGGAGTTAATAGAAACTCTCTACACCTTTGCAACTCTTCTGTACAAGTAAAATATTTAAATGAAATAGTATATGTTAAAAAGTCTCTTGGGGACTCTTTTCTGCATTATTGTTTTGTTTCTTTCAAAGAAATATTTAATAGATGCCAAAAATGCAATTTATAGAAACTAAGAAGGAAAGAGAAACTGAGCAGCCTATGACGGTTAAAGAAAGTAAGTCAACAGGCCAAACTTTCTTACAAAAAGCTATTGCATCCTAGTGTATTTTTAGTGAATTCTAGCTAACATTCATGAAAGCAATAATTCAATCACACACAAATTATTTGTTATATTAAGTGATATCATTTTCTATTTCATTTTATGTGATTATCATAAGTTTGATATCTAAATGCAACAAGATTAGACTCACAGAAACTTCACAGGGTGATATCTTGGATAAAACTACATGATTTTATAACAGTAGAATTTTAAACAAAATAAGAAAACAAAAATAGCTATTATATCATTAACAAATGTGAATTTTTTCAACTCTACAAGTTTAGTTCAAACAGGAAAAATCATTTAAATCAATCCCCAGATTAACATATCAATGGGAAAATAAACAGTTCAATAGATACATAAATATATTTGATAAGATTTCATATTCATTTATGATTTAAAAACATAGCACATTCGGATGAAAAGGCAATTTTTAGTATAATAAAAATATTTTTAAAAACCCTAAGAAACTTCACAATTAATAGCAAAATGTTGAACTCTTTAAAAAACTATGAGCAAAACAAAGGTGCTCCCTCTCATATCATCTATTCAGTGCAGCTTTAGAGTTTTCTTCTGCAGAAAGACAGGTAAATGATCCCACTAACATTCTCTTCTGCCAGATCCTGCTGCATACATTACTCCCTCCTGTAGCAAGACTCTCTAAAGTTGCTGGCACGTACTTTCTCCAATTTCTCTCCCTTCATTCCTTTTTTAATCCACTGTAATACGAATTCTGGATGACCATATCATTGAAACCATAATATCAAGTTCACCTATAATCTCCGAGAAACTAGCGTTAGTATTCAATTTAAAAGTCTCCACATGTGCCCTCCTCAAAGTAAAAGCCGATGTTAAGCCAGTGAGGGAATAAGACACAGAATAACAAACCACTGAGATTTTCTATATATACGTATATAGGACATTAAAAAAACATCCCAACATACTTGACTTTCCAGCAGCCTTGACATAGTTAATCCAAACTTTTCTCCAAACATTTTCTTTACCTATATTCCAAGACACTCCAAGCTCTTAGTGTTCCCTGCAGTTCAAGGTATGCTCATGTTCCGTTGCATTTATTGTGTTTTTCTTCTCTTCCCCTAGATTCTCCTCTATTTTACACATGTTTCAGTGTCGGTCTACCCCTAAAACTGGCCCTATGTCCTCTTCTTTCAAAACACTTACTTCTTTTATGTCATGCATTCCCAAATAAAAGCAAATCCATCTTTACAGTTAGTTGGACCAACTGTTTTTTAAAACTTTTATTTATTTATTGTAAGAGAGAGAGGGGGGAGAATGTGTCTGTGAATGGGGGAAGGCCAGAGAGGGAAGGAGAGAAAACGTCAAGTGGGCTCCATGCTCTCAGCACAGAACTGGATCTCACAAACCCAAGATTATGACCTAAACTGAAATCTAGATTTGGCGCTTAACCAACTGAGCCACCCAGGTTCCCCTAAATTTTTCTGTCTCATACACAACAACCCCTAACATTCCATGTATAATACTGCAGACACTTCTGTTGTATCAACTTTAAAGCCAGAAGCCAGAAGGATATTTTTAAAATGTAATTCATGTAGTGCCAGTCTTCTGCCAAAAATTCTCCATAACTTTCTATTTCACTCAGAGTAAAAGTCAGAATACTTCCTCACTTCCTCACAGTTTCCATATTCTAGCGGCTCTTTGCATTCATTGGCTGGCATCCATTCCCTCCATTTTCACAGTTTATCACTCTAATCCCTAGGTCCACTGTTATGTCTTTTTTCTGACCTTGACCCTCTTATATCTCTCCCATGTGGGTACATTGGGATCACCTGAATAAAGCAGGCTAATCTCCCAATTTCAATGTCCTTTATTTCATTACACCTGCATAGTCTTGTTTTACTATTTAAATTCATATATCCATTAGGGCGCCTGGGTGGCTGAATTGGTTAAGCGTTGGGGTTTTGACTTAGGCTCAGATCATGATCTCTTAGTTGGTGGGTTCAAGCCCCACATAGGCTCTGCACTGACAGTGCACTTGACTTGGTTTTCTCTCTCTCCCTCTGCCCTTCCACTGCTCACATGCTATCTCTCTCTCTCTCTCTCTCTCTCTCAATAAATAAACTTAATTTTTTTTAATGTCTATCCATTTTTGAGACAGAGAGAGACAGAGCACAAGTGGTGGAGGGGCAGAGAAAGAGCAAGAGACACAGAATCGGAAGCAGGCTCAAGGCTCTGAACTGTCAGCACAGAGCCCCGCTGGGGGCCTGAACCCACAAGCAGCGAGATCATGACCTGAGCCGAGGTTGGTGCGTA
The DNA here is from genome assembly GCF_006229205.1 of Suricata suricatta. Classification (NCBI taxonomy): domain Eukaryota; kingdom Metazoa; phylum Chordata; class Mammalia; order Carnivora; family Herpestidae; genus Suricata; species Suricata suricatta. The sequence goes on along the minus strand of NC_043705.1, from coordinate 129,186,656 downwards.
ACCAACTCAGCCACAAATTCTGAGAAGTAGGATGTGGATATCTTGGGGACCACCATTCTGTCTACTATTTCTTAGGAGGTCTGGACATCCCATCACCTCTCAGACCACTCCTTCTACCACCTGTTTATTGATTTCTTTGTTCCACACTCACTTCCTTGCTCTCACAGGGAACCTCCTGATTCGGAGTGTTTGCAGCATATGTATATATTTCGCTGATAGCTGCTTAGTTACTTCTTTAATTTCCTCCAATATTCCTCACCCCTTGTCCTGCCTCTTTTGTTTTGAATTTGAGAGAGAAAAAAAAAAAAGAGTGGAGGAGAGCGACAGCGGGAGAGACACAGAGACAGAGACAGAGATAATCTTAAGGAGGCTTCACGCTTAGCACAGAGCCTGACTCAGGGCTCAATTCCACAGCTTGGCATCATGACCGGAGCCAAAAATCAGGAATTGGAAGCTCAACTGACTGAGCCTCCCAGGCACCCCTATCTCTTCTTTTCTAATAGCACTCTTCATATTCTGGCATATTATAATAGTAATAGATTTGTTATGTTTATTTTTATTTCCTGCATTTCCCACTAAAACCATGAGCTTCATGACATAGGATGGGTTGTCTTTTATTTAGTGATGTGAACTAGTAAAATAACAGGTGCCTGCTCCACAAGCTATTATGGATTTGGAGATGAAGGAATCAATAAGAAAAAAAAATAGGTGACCTAAAGAAACAACTGGCAAAACACTTGAAAAAGTTTTTCATAAAAATGAAAGCTCACGGTTTCTTAGGAAAATGCTAAGTAAAATTGGGGGCTGGGGTGGTTAAATCACAAGGTTGGGTGTCTAAAGTAACAGAACTCTTTTGTACTGCCAGTGGGAATATGTGCTGGTTAGCATTTAGGAAGCTAAGGAACTCTCTGGGAAAATTAAGGCTGGGGACACACCATACAGATCAGCAGTCTTACTCCTAATTATATACTCTAAACTTTCAGAATACATATATATCAGAATGCATATTCAGATGTTCAGAAGAGCATTTTTAGTAATAGTCAAAGCTAGAGGAAGGGACAATATCACATATCCATTATTAATAGTATCTCACTAAATCCAAACACAGTCATATAAAGAAATCCTCTACATAATGTGTTAGTTTCATAAGCCTATTTGAACAAAGGAAAAAAGACACAAAATAATATATGAACTATAATTACACCTGATTTCAGAAACGTAATAAAAGCTCTAGCATTTTGTTTAAGATTGGCTACATGGAAGCTCATACTGTAAAGGCATTATTAACACAAAATGAGCTTATCGAGACATCCAGAAAGGAGAAATGGTGTTAATGTGTCCACAGAGAAAGTTTCACAGGGTTAGCAATTTTCCATTTCCACTGATTTATATTTATTTATCCATCAAGGTGTATATATGTGTTTTAGTCAACCTTCAGTATGAATTACATTTGAAAATAAAAAAAAAATTCTTAAAGGTCAGTTAATAAGGTGAAGTTATGGATTTAAAAAAACCTGACTATCTTGCCAGTATAAAACTTGGTAAAAGATATAAACACTCAATCAAAGAAACAGAAAATACTTCAAACACATGGAGAAATACTCATTGTCTCTTAAAATAAGAGAAATGTGTTTTCATTCATAAGATGGGAAAAACTAAACAATGATGATCCTATAGAGATTTGATATAACTTTGGGGAAATGCTCCCGCCCAGTGCTGTTGGTGTCATAAACTGAAACACCACTGAAGAGGCATTTAGCAATACTATTAAAGGATTAAACATCTCAAGACTGCTTCCGCACCTCCACCTTTAGTCATATTGCTGAAGATACGCTAGCAGTGTGAGGAATGACAGTTCAAGTTGTTATTAAATTATTGGTAATAACTAAATTCTTATCAAAAGGAAAATGGTAAATTATGATATATCCACAATAAATAATACTATACACATACTAAATATTTTTAAATATTTTTTCTAGTTTATTTATTTTTGAGACAGAGCACGAATGCGTGAGGGGCAGAGAGAGAGGGAGACACAGAATCCAAAACAGGCTCCAGACTCTGAGCTGTCAGCACAGAACCCGACGCAAGGCTTGAACCCACAAACCGTGAGATCATGACCTGAGCCAAAGTCGGACACTTAACTGAATGAGCCATTCAGTCACCCCACTAAATTTTTTTAAATAAATCTTCATTTACTGAAATTGAGAGTTCTCAAATTATATTTTTAAGTTAAAAAAACCTACATTATATAAGATTGCATAAGTACATTACCATTTACGTAAAAAACAAATCATGTATGTGTGTTTATATAGTTCTATAACATCTCTTGAAATACATACCCACCGCCAAAAAACACCTGGTAAATGCAATTGTTTCTTAGGAAGAGAACTATGAATGCCTGAGGATCATGGTGGGAGTCTTGGTTTTAACTGCATACTCTATTTTGTCCTTCAAATTTTATAAAAAGTAAATGCATTTTCAATTCCATATATAAATTAAATAAGGCAAACGAAATAAATTTGATATCTCTATGATGTAATGGAAATATACCTGTTACCTATGTGATTTTCCTATTGATATCATTCCAAAAAGAAAGACAGTTAACATACTTATCATTATATAGTTTAAATAAGAAAGTAATTGTTTTTGGTGAGGTGACATACAGAATATTAATACCAATAAGAATGGGGCGCCTCGTGGCTCAGTCAGTTAAGCATCCAATTTCAGCTCAGGTCATGATATTGCAGTTTGTGGGTTTGAGCCCCGCATCGGGCTCTGTGCTGACAGTTAGCACCTAGCCTGGAGCCTACTTCTGATTCTGTGTCTCCCTCTCTCTCTGACCCTCCCCTGCTCCTGCTGTCTCTCTCTGTCTCTTAAAAAAATTATAAAGTATTAAAAAATAACAATAAGAATGTTATTAATAATGGTGTAATGAGGTGTAACATTGGCTTGTATATACTCTGGAGTGATCCCTTCTGGGTTAGAACCCCAGCTCTACAAGTTATTTAACTGGTGCCCTTAGACCACTTATTTAGAAAATAAGGACATAATTTTTAAATTATAAAAGAGAGATAATAATAAAAAATACTTCATGAGGTTACTGTAATATTAGGTAATGATAAATAGATCAAACTTTAGAGTTATCCTTATCAGGATATATCAGTGTGTTTCAGATTATTGTAAATTATATTTTATTTAATTCTCACATAAAACCATATGTAATAATATTTACACCAAATTTTGCTTTCAGTAGTGTGTTAAGTACTAGTGGCAAGAAAGGTGTTTTTTTAATTCTTTTACTTCTGTTGGTGATTTAAATGAGAACATTCTATTTGTTTAATGATCATGATTATTTGCGATGATCACTGTCAATGTAATAGAGATATTTCAATCTAATTTTTTAAATGTTATTAATATCTATTTACTTTTGAGAGAGAAAGAGAGACAGAGTGTGAGCAGGGGAGGAGCCAAGAGAGAACGAGACAGAATCTGAAACAGGCTCCAGGCCCTGAGCTGTCAGCATAGAGCCTGACATGGGGCTCGAACTCACAAACTGAGATCATGACCTGAGCTAAAGTCGGACAATTAACCAACTGAGCCACGCAGGCACCCCCAATTCTAATTTTTGATAAGGAAAGAGAGTTCATCTGTTTTTGTACATTCACATCCTCTCTTTCTGTCCACGTCATAATATCCTATCACTAACTCTTCATCATTTCAAAATATCTCTCACCTTTCACTTACTGTGTCTCATTCATGATATGCCTATGATAAACTGTTCAACCTAAAGCTAACTGACTCCCATTTGCCTCAGATGATTAAAGTAACTCTCTCCTTGGTCCACAATGATTTTTAGGTTGTTACACCTGTCTTTTGGTTGAGTTTGCATTACACAACAAAATTAGCCACTTATTCTTTGCAGTTTTTTTTCCTCCCATGACCTCTGTAATAATGCTAGTCTAGCCCTTCCTTCCACGACCCCACAAGCCAGCTTTGCCTTGGATGTCCTCTGCCTCTACCTGTATGCTATTTGATTTTTAATCCAAAGTCATGTCCTTGATCTTTGCTGTATTTTTCTATTATTTTCCTTCAGAATCTCAGCCATCACGGATGCAGAAACTGGGTCCGTTCATGATTCACAACTCTACCCTTCTGTTCTGCTAGACTTAGAATAGTCAAACACATACGTACAAACTAAATTTGGTGCAGATTTGATGTAGGTTTGTGGTGAAATTGGTGTCAAGGAAAACTGCAAACCTCAGTGGTCTTGGAGCATTGTAGGGGGATTTGGAAGACACAACACTGGACTGAGAAGTTCACTTATGGAATTTAAGCTAAATAGCAGTCAAAATGGGAAATGTTCCTTTAGAAAAAGCCCTATAATAGTACATGCTCTTACTTTGTAAAATTTCCTACTTCATAAAATAGTTTTAGTACTCAGCTGAGAGTTAACATCTGAATTTAAAATTCTAAATTTAATAGTTTTATGTAATCCATAAACACATACAGTGTGGTTTGAAATGTGAAATTAAAGAAGTGAAAGAATTTTATTGAAAAGGGAATATGAAATGTACATAAAATACCCTCTGCCTATTGGGGGTTGGGGATCTAAGGAGAGAACCAAAGGTTATATACTATATTCCAATAAAATTACTGCTCCCTTCTCTAAATTTAGTCCCTCTATATGGAAATGACATGCCCATACTGTGCTTTTAGTTGCAATTATGAAAAGCCATAGAACAGTTATCCAATTAGCATCACCATAATAATAATGGCAACAGTAATAATAATGGTAATAAAATATTAAGGTTTAATACTATTCTTTACTAAAATGAATGTAGAAATTTAACTATGTGAATATGTAAGAACTCACTTCAGAAAATTTATTAAAGTATTCCCTCCTTTTCATGCTTTCATAAGAAGCAACTGAGAATTTGAATATATGAACATCTACCAAGTGTGAGACATTGGTGAGCAAACACAATAACATACATCCCACTTTCATTTTCTTTACTGAAAAGAACATTATTCTTCAGTACAATGGGGACAGAATTTAATTGAATATATAATTATGTATTGTCTCCAAGAAAGAAAATGAGAGGGCTTTGGTAGAAATTCATAATACAATAATAATAATTTCCCATGCTTCATGACCATTACACATGCACCTGTTACTGATAAATTACACTGAGATACTTTATGCTAAGCAAATTTATGTGCAATTTAATACATTTTTCATCTATGGAGATTTCTCCTGAGTTTTTGTTAAAAATCTACTCAATTTTCACTTAAGTTTCATTATAAAGTAATCATGTTTCTTATAAGTTTGTTTGAAAAATGATGGGTTAAATTATAGATTTAAATTTTTATTTGAATTTGAATATTTTTAGATAATAGGTAAGATTTTCTAAAATTTATTTGACACCGAAAAAAATTTTGAGTCATTTTTATTGTCATCAGTTTATTATTATTTTGAACACCCTTCTATCTACTTCCAATGATTACTAGTCTTTGTGAATTTATTGGCCTAAAATCACAGAAAAAATACTTTTAGGAAATAAACCCATAATTATCTTTTTCTAAAATACATTCCAATAAAAGTAAGTTCAAGGAATGTGACAGAAGGAGGTAGATTTTAAGAAATGCTACGTGGCTAAATGAAGAAACAGGAAAAGGAAAGAAGAGGTTTCCATGGAGAAGGATTAATAAAATGGTGAACAGGAGACAGGAATATACAAAAGTAAGACTGTGGTAAGAAAGAAAAGATGACAACATTCACAGACTCTCTGGGACAGTAACTCAAGGGGGGGAAAAATGGGAGAACGGAACGGAACAAGGGTAGACTTCCCACAACAGTATGGGCAGTGGAGTGTGGTAAATATATTTAGGTGGTGTGTGTGTGTGTGTGTGTGTGTGTGTGTGTGTGTGTGTGTGTGTGTGTTGTCTCATGAAGGCTATAGAATGAAATCACATGTATATACGAACAATCTTGATATTTGGTAACATGTTATGCAAATAACTTCATGGAAGATTGTAGAAAATATATATTATCACTACTACCAGTAAAATCTTGTAAGTAAAAAGATGATTATGGTTGTTATTTATATATGAGCATCCTCTACTTAATTCCGTTTTTCTTGTAAATATAATGCCATTTATTTTTAACATTCAACATTTGACATTTGATGTTTTGCTTGAAAATGCTAAAAGTGACCCTATTTCCTATTATTTTAAATGAGAAAAAATATAATTGCTCACACATTACATCTAAACTCAAAGCCAATTTTCTAAAAAGTAACCAAAGTACAATAAAATCTGTATACTATGAATAACATGCTATAATGTTTGTTAATATTTAAAATGATCACCTAAAGGTTAATATGAATTAGCATGGCTTCTCTGTGTTTACAAATCTTGGATACACTTTCTTTTTGACAACCTTTGCTATCTTCAAGTCATCCATGCCTGGTTTTGAAGTTTTATCTTCAATGCAAGTATATCTGGAATGCAACTCAATTACCTTCCTAAATATGGCTTTGTTAAAATCTAAGGATGTAAGCATATTTTCCCTATATAACTGCTGGCTGAAATATCATTGTATTGAAAGATATAAATATTGTATGCATTTTGAGAATTAAAAACCAAGAGGTGGTCTGCCTGGAAAACATTATCAATGTTCTGCAGGCCAGGCTTCTATTTAAAAATGCTTTTATTACCTCTCGCTTGAGGATTAATGTAAGAAGATCTTAAGAACTCTAATTCAGATCTGTCTTATTTTGTAGTCTTTCTATATCAGGGAAATAATGTCTTTATCCATCCAGAAGTCCAAATGTCCCCTCATCAGGAAGGTCTATAACCTCCTAATCTAAAGAAGACTCTGCCAATGTCTGTCACATCACCCTAATTTACTTTCTTCTGGGACTTTTTCTATCTAAAATTATCTACTGTGTTATTTGTTTCATGCCTCATTCTTTTAGTGGCTGCAATTAATAGGGTTCAAATAGAAATTAACCATAAATTAACACTCCACCTGCCTCCTCCCCCCCCCACTCTAAAATCAGGTCTATATACATTGAACAGCTAAAGGTTTGTCTGTTGTTGTTATTTGTTTGTTTAATACAGGCCTTTTTTGGTCATGTTTGAACTGTTTTTAAAAATAGTCACCAGGAGGGGAACCTGGGCGGCTCAGTCGGTTGAACGTCCAACTTTGGCTCAGGTCATGATCTCATGGTTCATTAGTTCGAGCCCCACGTTGTGCTATGTGCTGACAGCTCAGAGCCTGGGGCCTGCTTCAAATTCTGTGTCTCCGCCTCTCTCTGCCCCTCTCTCGCTCGTGTTCTGTCTCTCTCTCTCTCATAAAGAAATAAAACATTAAAATTTTTTTTTAAAAAGTGACCCAGAATTTTTTTAGTGTCAAGAACAGTATCATTACAGTTATTAAAATATCCAAATTTCTGAAGAGGATATTTAACATCCATTAAAATGTTTGAATTTCTGAACTCTTATGTAGCATAAGTATCTCCATGTGCTCAGTTCAGATCTGTTCACCCCAGGACAGCTGCAGAGGGGGTGTCAGGGCAGTCTTCCTGTCTCTATCATAGTTCGAACTACTCTTTCTCCATTGTAACTTGATTGTACCTACATTATTAAGGGTGAAAGGAACATGGTCTAATACGGTGGGCACAGTTGGTATTTCTGGTATTCTTTTTAGAGTTAGGTTATTCTTTCATGGATCACGTTTTTAGAAGTTCTTCTAGAAATTTCCAATGATCACTTTTTATGAGGCATTGTACACCAAAGACCTCCAAAGAAATAAACAGATAAGTAAAAAACAAAAGAATATACCTTAGCTCCCCAATCTCAAATTTTAATAACACTGATTTATGTGATGCAAATCCCAAATCTCCTTTATTTCCACTTTACATACAAATGCTGCAGAGATAAAACATGGGGATAGTTGGCACTTATTTTTTTTGTTGGTGGTGGCTTTTGGGTTCTATGCTCTTTCAGAGATTAAAAGAGCCTCATACATTCCTGTTAGCTTTATTTATTATTCTCTCCTTCTCTTAAAGGCAGATACTTTGTGAGCAGAGAAATCATATTTTCTCTATCATATACTTAATAAAAGTAACAGTACCTGAGCAGTGGGCCTTCTAGACATTTACTGAAAGAATGAATGCATATTTCATTTCTAGGGGGCTGGTGGAGCTCACAGTCTACAGAGACAGATGATCAAGAGGCTGGATCCAAATGTATGCCTTAAGGAGCAGATAGGACATGAAGGAGAGGAGATCTTGAGAGAAGTCCTTTCCAGAAAGTGAATACTAATAGCAGCTCTGGAAGGGAGATATAAAATAACTGGGAGGACATTCAGAAGCAAGAACCCAGAAAGAATGAAAATAAAGATTGAGCTATGTAGGAAAATGTAAAAGACTAGCAAACTAGGACATGATTTCTCGGTCTTAGCACTGTTGATTTTTAGAACTAGAAAATTCTATGGAGGTCTATGCTTTGTAGGATTTTTAGCAGGAAACAAGGATTCTGCCACCTACATGCCAGGAGCATCCCCCTCACCACCTCCCCCGCCAATTGTTTTCATTATACCAATAAGGTAGGCAGTTACCCTAATTATTTATAAAGTATTATTATATTTTCACATCCTAGAATGAATTGTTTTACTATGCTGACTCAAAATCAGGTTATTGTTACCCAAATATGTTATTGATTTTTTTGGTGTTAGGGGTTTTTCTCAGTATCTGGTTTTGTAGAGGTCTAATTTTAATATGCTCTTCTCCACTTGAGACTAATTATTATATAAAATGAATACAAAATTTTTGTAGTAAATAAAATTAGTATTTCTCTTAGAACTGTATATCTGTTACAGCTTAAAGTAAATTCAAGAGTATCTAGTTTAGTTTTTTTAATTTAAATTCATGTCAGTTAATATACAGTGTAGTACAGATAAGAGTATCCAGTTAATGTCATTATGCATATTATTTGAAGATTTGGAACCTAGATATTTGAAATTATTTGTTCAGGGAAACTGAATCAGGTGATAAGAAACTGTGATTAAAAGTTGTACTTAGGGGTGCCTGGGTTGCTCAGTCGGTTAAGCCTCTGACTTTGACTCAGGTCATGATCTCATGTTTGTGGGTTTGAGCCCTGTGTTGGGCTCTGTGCTCACAGCTCGGAGCCTGGAGCCTGCTTCTGATTCTGTGTCTCCCTCTCTGCCCCTCCCCCTCTCATGTTCTGTCTCCATATCAATAAGTAAAACATTTTTTAAAAAGTTGTATTTAAGCAAATAAAAATAGTTTATAGTTACAATGATTCCCAAATCTTAAATTGGAAAACTAACATTATCTAGAGAAGGATGCAAAATGAAAGCAATATAGTACAAAAGTAGATTACTTGAAGTTCAGATTTTAAACCCTTTGCTATGGAAGGTGAAAAAAGGGGATGTGGTATAATCCTATAAAATAAATGTCTTAAAAGTAAATTCTGTTACTATCTCACTGAAAAGAAAGAAAAACTTACAACAAATATATTTTGGTTTAAAATTTATTTGATTGAATGATTAGAGGAAAATGTGTTTTTATCATTAAGATTAAGAGCTGAACAAAGAAATACTTTGAGTTCATTATTGGCTGGCTTTGGGTTTGTTGTTGTTGTTGTTGTTGTTTAATTTTGGAGAGAGAGCCAGGAGAGCAGTGGGGGGGGGATAAAGAGAGAGAGAGAGAGAGAGAGAGAGAGAGAGAGAGAGAGAGAGAGAGAGAATATTAAGCACCTCCATGCTCTGTGTGAAGACTGATGCAGGGCTGGCCCCCGACTCTGGGATCATGACCCGCCCAAGTCTAGAGTCAGATGTTCAATCGACTGAGCCACTCAAGTGCCTCTTGGCTTGGTTCCTTTTTTTTTTTTTTAATATTTATTTATTTTTGAGAGACAGAGAGTCAATATGTGAGCAAAGGAGGTGAGAGAGAGAGAGAGAGGGAGACACAGAATCTGAAGCAGACTCCAGGATCAGATCTGTCAGCAGAGTCTGACATGGAGCTCAAACTCATGGACTGAGATCATGACCTGAGCTGAAGTCTGAAGCTCCAACAACTGAGCCACCCAGGCGCTCCTGGCTTGGTTTCTTAATAACAATGATGGCAGTGACAATTCAGCTACTGATCTGTCTCTTTCTTTCTTTTTGTTTCTGTTTATTTCTTTTTAGTTTTCTAAATGGATTTTAAAATTCTCATATACTTTATAATGCAAAATATTATTAGATTAAAAATAAATATATAGTAAGATGAACATATTAAAATTAATGTAGCTAAAACTATTCTATATATAAGTACATAAGATAAATATATAAATTAAACCATTCACATAATCATAGAGTTTGACTTCATAGAGAAGGAATGAAGGCTAAGAGAAGTTAGTTGATTTAACCACTGTGAGAAAAATAGTGGTAGAAACAAGTTTACATCCTAAGTCTTCTGATTATTGATTACATGTTTTTCCTTTTATTTTAAAAGTGTATTTGTTTATTTATTTATTTGCTTGTTTTTGAGACAGAGACAGAGTGTGGGAGTCGCAAGGAGCAGAGAGAGAGGGAGAAAGAATCCCAGGCAGGGAACAGTGCAGAGCCCAACATGGGGCTGAAACGCAAAAACATGAGATCATGACTTCTGCCAGAACCAAGACCCAGATGCTTAACCGACTGAGCTACCCAGGCACCCCAATTATATTCTTTTCCTAAGCTTACCTCAACTTTTACCCAATGAGAAGCAATGTATTTTTCCTGTTTCCCTTAATCAGTAATGGGATTTTATCTGATAAATTATATATCAGTCCATTCTTTATAGGATTTGGTTGGCAAACTGTTTGGTATTAAAAAAAATTCCCTCTTCACACATGTGCTTTCAGTCTTGTTTCACCCCAAAAGTGTAATTCTCTCCATTTTCTTATTTTTAGCTTCCCAAATATTCCCCACTACAATGTGGAAATATCATAATCTTCCATATGTCAGGTAATTAGAACGTGTATTACTAATATATCTAAACTAACTTAGAGACATTGAAGCATTTAGCATCAATATTATATTCATACTTTAAAGGTAGTAAAAACTGGAAGTGAAATTTCTGAAAGGATGAATATGTATTAAATTTCTTGTAACTACTGTTGGAAAGAATATTTAGGGGATTTAAAATGTCTTATATTCATCATAATGTATGTTTATTAATATATTCTATATTGCACATTGCCTTTTTGACATCTGTGAATCTGTGTACATATAAAAAAGGTTTTTAATTGTATAAGTATTTAATGCAATATAAATAATAACTAATTAATGCAAGTGCTATACTATAGAAAAGGAAAATGTTTAAATAGCTACTTCACAGGTATGACATTAATAAATGATACAAACTACAACATGGTCCTGAAAAAGAAGCCCAAAAATAGGCACGTTGGTCATTAGAAGTAAGCTTAGAGCTACAGAACCTAATAAATTTATGTTAATCTAATAACTCAGCACATATTAAGTAGAAAGGAACTAGTGGACACAACCCATAAATTCCTTATGTTTGTTCTTCTTAAAAAATTTTCTAATTTGCTTTTTAAATCAGAGTAAATAAGAATAAAACTTAAGTTGTATATCAAGTTGCATTATATCAAAATGCATATGCAAGTATTGATCAGGTTTAAGTGCCCATAGGGATTTAAATTCTAGACTAATTTTCCCCACCAAAGAACCGTCCAGTACCAGATGATTCTGGGTATTCAATTCAGTGCAACTCAGGTTGCTTCAATCAACTAAATACTAAAGTCTATTCACAGATCCAGAGACAAAGTGAGGTATGAAGTAAAGGGGTTGACATTCTTCTGGGAGAGAACAAACGAAAGTACATAAGAAGTCACTTGACAATCACGAGAGAGCATATAATGCAATGGGAATTTAATTTATCAAGTTATCAAATCCTTATTAAAATGGACTGGGTAAAAGAAAACATATGGAAATAAGCCAAATAATTTATTTGTGCTGGAGAAACCAAAGGAAAATATTTATAATTTCTTTGGTCTAGATTTCTGTTAGTATATTTTCAGGTGATCTCTTCCATTAACTACAAGTTGCCTTTCACAACAACCATAAAATGCACCCTAATCCTCTGATATTGCATGCAATCAGATGCAACCTGAGATAAGTCTGCTACTATGTGCTTTCTGGCAATATTGCTCAGATTTCTGTTGCTTTTCCTTCTCCTTCTAGTTGATATAACATTTAACCTTTAATTCCATCTATGCCATATATCCAGACATTTAAAGAGGACTGAAATCATTGGAACATGAAAAAAACATATCAAAGTATTTTAGACTTAATGAAAAATTGCTTTAAATAATTTTTTTAAAATAGTTTTTCTTGGAGGATAAAAATTTTTAGCACAATTCTAATTATTTGAATGAAGCTATTAAAGTTTAGGTTAATGCAAAATTCTCCATCGTGGTAATGTATCTATCATAATTTTACAGTGTTAAGATGGGATGTATTCACATGTGATTATGTTTATTTTTATCTTGCTAGTGTTTTCCTTTCTTCTCTGAAATATTTTTATACTGTCCATAAAAATAATAACCATGACTATTAACATGAAATCTAAGACACTTTCTAACTTCTAATACATTCAGATGGTGGCAAAAAAAAAAAAAAAAGTGAAAATGAATACAAGGTCGTTCACACAAGCATTCACGGTTACTTTTCATTCGACTACCAACCACAACTGATTTTCCTCACTTTTATAACTGAATAGGGTGAAAACTTGTCTCTGTCCACATATCACAATAAGTAAACTACTTCTACTTACTTGTCTATTTTTCCTTTATGTAAATGTGCCCATAGTGAGATTTAAGAAAAGTAAACAACACTCTTATCTTAGTTTTCTTATTTAAAAAAAGCTATTTTTTTGGCCTTTGGTCATATTTTTAATGACATTTGCTTTCTCATTGTATAGAATATTAAACAACTTTTAGATGTCTTTTCTTCCTTGCTAAAATCAAGAACAATGGGAACCATGGCATCTGTCTGTCTATCTATCTATCTATCTATCTATCTATCTATCTATCTACCTCCCTATCTAGTCATTTCAAATAGCCAGATTGACATATAGTTTTCTCACTAGCATTGATTTCTAACTACAAATTCTAAAAGTGTAATTTTAGTACTTCTTTAATCCATGAGGGAATGGACAGAATAGGTCTATCAAGTGAATTTCTACCTTTATCATGCTCTATTTATTTATGCTGTAGTTTTTCAAATTATAATTTCTATTCCATAAACAAAAATTGCTTTAGGGATATTTAGAGAATAAAATTTATAGGAACTATGATCTTGATAACCTTTAAGTTTTTCTTACTAAGACATGTAAAGAAAGAATGTAAATATTTGCCATTTCAGTGCAAACTTACCTTGCCCACGTATTGATAATCAGATCCTGTATATTCCTCCAGTAAGAAAAATTGATTCCACATCCACCCACGTTTTTGACGATGCAGAACTTTGCCATCACTCCTAGGTACACGTGCACCTAAAATTCTTTGCTGGGGTACAGGAGTCCTTCTGAACATGATCTCTGGAGAACAGAAATGTGGCAGGCACACCCAGAGTAGAAATAGTAGCAAAAATTGATATATTGTCATAGTTCACTTCTTGAAAATTTCCAACGTGGATGAAGAGAAAACAGTCCTATTTTATTGGGTTGAATTTTACTGTGTTTCAACTGGTCTCCAACATCTCATCAATGTTTTGGACATGTTTCCAAAAGCTTCAAACAAACAAATAAAAAAAAAAAAGTCAGTTGACAACGTTATGAATGCTACCTGTCACCTTAAACATGAAAGTGATAAAGATTAGTAGCAACCAAAATACCTACTTCCCCTCTGTTTTATAAAATAATGATTAATTTTGGGAGACACTGCTTGCCTAGTTACATGACAACAATTTATGAAAATATAATGGTAATTTCAGATAAATTCTAAGAAAGGGACATATTAAGCTTTGTTTCTTTTTTCTTCTGTTATTATAACAGTTTTCAGAAATTGTGATCCCTGTGTAGAATAGAGATGTAGTTAATTTTGCACATCAATTTTTTCAGAGTAACTTAACATAAATTTAAAAACTGAAAACAAAATAGTGATTTAAATAAAGCTACAGAAAACATGCATCTGTTGTGTGATGCAATGATATTCTAATGCTTTTTTTTAAACAGCAGCACAGTTTCTTCCAACTTAATCCTGATCAAAGGAAAAAGCAATACAAGAACAAACAATTGAAGTGCCTTTGCCTGAAGACTTCTCTCTACCCTCTTAAAGTAGAAAAAAATCATTACTAAAGTAAATCCATTTGAAATATAATTAATACTACTGTGTAGAGGGAATGAAGGACATTGTCAGCTCTGCTCCCACTGGGAAAGTTCTAAGCCTAGAATTCCACATTGCCCCAGCCAGACCAGGGCCACAGCATCCAGGCTGCTCTCTACCCCCTCCCTGTGCTTTCTTCCTCAACCCAGGCAATCCCATTAAAAAATAAGTCAGATTATGTCACTTGTCTGCACAAAACACTCCCATGACATCGAATCTCACTTTGATTCAAACCCAGTGTGTTACAGAAACCAACAATTCTGTACTTGATTTCATGACTACTAGTCGCTTCTCAGACCTCATATTTTACTCCAATTCCCATGCCACCTCTCAAAATCGACTCCTTTCCAGCCAAAGTGTCCTTTATATTTCACCTTGCAACACACTTCATATTCTCTTCCTCTAAACTAGAACTTTCTACTTTTTCCCTCTGTTTGAGATGTTTTTCCACATAGATGTCCACTTGGTTAGACTTTTTGCCTCTTTCAGCTCTTTTTTGAACCATCTCCAAAGATTCCATATACACCCATACACTATAAATGCTTTATTCTTGGGGAGAAACATTCTGTCTCCCTGCTGTAATCCCATTGGTTGCTTTGCTACTGTATAACAGACTCTTACACATAGTAGATGATCAATAAACATTTTAATTGAATAAATGAATATACTCTAAGTTGATTCAAAAATCTGAGGACCATCCCTTTTTCTCTAGTTATACCCAACATTTATGTGTCGAAAAACATATTTTGAAATCATAATTACTTTATACTTTGTTTATATTATTGTTAATCCTCACAAAATTATTTTTATTTTAAAATCTTCTTTGTGGATTGTTTTTTTGTTCATTTCATGTTAGGTATGGATTTTATTTCAGATTAAGATAAAACATTTGTTATAGAGAAGTAGTTTGGGGACCCAAATTATGGGGTCCCTTTCTTTAATATGGCAATGCATTCTAAGTTTTCTAACACTGACACTGACATTTATGCTTTCATCCACAATGATCTGTAAGCAATCTGCTTATTCTTTTTGGTTTTGTTTTATTAACAAGATTTAAAGGTTACTGCAAACATGCTTTACAAATAAGATTAATGGCGAAGCAGTATTCCCTTCTGTGTATTAAATGACAGTGGATCTCTCTACAGCATGTGAAGCATTCAATATGACAGATGTAAAGTGTATTAAAAAAGTCATGCATTTCTATGCTTGGAGCATAGAAATTATCTGATACATAAAACGATTTTATATTACAAAGCACTGACTTTACAGAAACTTAAATTGATTGGAATCTAAGTAATAGGAACATTTACCAAAACAATGTTTGTCTTTTTATGTAACAGGACATGATAGATGGTATTCTCCAGAAACTTCACACTATGCCTAAGAATTAGAGGGGAGTATGTGTAATTCAGTGTATCTACTTTCTGTAAAAGCTTTAACACTTACTGAAGCAATAGTCATTCTCATTTCATCTCTCTTTTTCTTATTTTAAAAACATAATCCAGCAACTATATACATTATATATGCAATTATAACATTATCTATAATTTTAAAAGTTGAAGCATCAGTATTTTGGGGAATAGGTAGGTGAAGATTATACCTGTGAAAATTGCTGTTAAATAATAGGATTCTACATATGCATGGAAGTATTTTTCATCATTGTTCTAGTTTCTATGATTTAATGATAGATTTTCTGTAGGGTCTATAGTAAAATAGATAGACTCCCATATCTAAAAATCTTTGGGGATACCTGGGTGGCTCAGTCTGTTAAGCATTTGACTCTGGATCTCAGCTTAGGTCACTATTTCATGGTTTGTGAGATCAAGTCCTGCATCAGGGTCGGCATTAACAGCACAGAGTTTGCCCAGGATTCTCTCTCTCTCCCTCTCTCTGTCCCTGTCCTGCTTGTGCTCTCTCGCTCTCTCTCTCTCTCTCTGTCTCTCTCTCTCTCTCTCTCTCTCTCACACACACACACTTAAATAAATAAATAACCAAAAAAATCTTTGCCTAATTTAAGGTTGAGAATATTTTTCTCACATTTTCTTTTCAGAGGTTTATTGTCTTAGTTCTAACATTTAGGTCTATGATCTAATGTGAATCACGTTTTATATACAGTGTGAGATATGAATTGAAGCTCTTTGTTTTGCCTATGAATATCAAGCTGTCCAAGCTCCATTTTTTGAAAAGTCCATTCTTTTCTCCACTGGATCACCCTTGGGCTTTTGTCAACAATCAGTTTGTGCACATATGTGTGGGCCTATTTTTAGGCTCTCTGGTTTATTACTTTTATATATTTGTCCATCTTTATGCCAATAGCACACTGTCTTGATTACTGTAATTTATAAATCTTGAAACCAGATAATGTTGGTTCTTCAACTTTGTTCTTCTTTTCAATTTTTTGGTTGTTTTAGGTGTTTTGCATTTTATATTTAAATTTTATAATTACCTTGAAATTTCTATATAAAAGCCTCTGAGATTTGATTGGGATTGCATTGGATCTTTAGATGAATTGGGGGGAAATGGCCATCATAACAACATTGACTCTTCTGTCCTAAAAACCCTATATATCTCTACATCAAAGAGTTCTTTTCAGTAATGTTTTATAGATTTCAGTGTACAGATCGCAATTACTCTTTATAAAATATAACCCTGAAATTTTCATATTTATGTTGCTATTTTTATTTCTAAATCACTTTATTGAGGTATAGTTGAGATACAAAAAGCTCTACATGTTTAACTTAACAGCTTGATGAGTTTGAATTCTCTTAAATGCATTCCTTAATAATGAGGTAAGACCATTAAAATATGTTTAACATATATTTTGTTTTCCTGCTAGACCTATGAGTGCAAACATATGGTGTCTGTCCTTCTCTGCCTGGCTTACTTCACTCAGCATGACACCCTCAAGGTCCATCCACTTTCCTATGAAGGGCCATATGTCATTCTAATGGAGAACCAGGGGGAGCGGAGGAGGGAGAGAGAGTTGGGGAGAGAGAGGGATGCAAAACTTGAGAGACTATTGAATGCTGAGAATGAACTGAG
>NC_043705.1:129165616-129169111 GCF_006229205.1 Suricata suricatta | reverse complement strand
TTTGCAGATGTTATTTAACTGATTAGTAGATTATGGAGGTTCAGGAGAGTATTTTAAATTATTCATGTGGGATCACTGTAATCATAAGGATCCTTGTAGGAGGAAGGCACAAGAATCAGAGCCAAAAGCAAGACAGAAGAGCACAGAAGCAAGGGGTGAGAGTGCCCTGAGCAAGCGGGCAGCAGCCAGAATGCAGGGAGCTGATGAACTGAAACAGGAAAGCAGTGGATTCTCCCCTGGAGTCTCCAGATGGAACACAGCCCCTGGCAACTTGAATTCAGATGTTTGACATCCAGATATGCAACATATAGATCTACGTTGTGTTAAGTCACTAGATTTGTGGTAAGTTGTTACAGCAGCAGTAGGATTGGTGAACCCTTAAAACAGTAAAAATACATCTACAGTAGAATCCAGTCTTCTGCTCTCAGGTGTTTATAAAAGAAGAATGAAAGTATATGCTCATCTAAAACTTGTATATGAATGTTTACAGAAGTTTATGGATAATAGCAAAAACCTGGAAACAAGCCAAATGTTACAGGTGAATGGATAAACAAATTATAGTATATCTGTACAATGGAATGTCACTAAGCAATAAAAAGGAATGATCCTTTTTGGTTCCACATGTAAGGAGCTTGAAGTTACCACTTCAAGCAAATACAACACAAAGTTGAACATACTGAAAAACCAGCAATTCTTCTTGGATCCAGAAGAGATAGGACTCTGGGCAAACTACTTCTCCCAAGACTGGAGAGACAGACAGATGAATAGAAAGAAACAAGACGTAGCAGCCGAGGTGAGAGAGAAGAAACCATCTTAAAACCAGTAATGGGATAGGAAAACTGAACTATAATTGACAAATTAATGGAGGCTTAGTGCACACAACTCTCAAAATTAAAAACTCCAGGAGACCCAGTCGTACTGTTTGGGAGGAGCTCCTCAATACTATGAGATTTACCTGTGGGATCTTGACCAGTAAAATGTCACAAAAATCCCCGTGTACTTTCAACAGGAGGAGTCAAAAACATTTTGAAATGCTTCAGATCAAGGTGTTCCTAACAAGGTCTGCCCTGAGGGGAAACTAGCTAACCACAGCCCTAATTGGCCTGAGGAAAGGGAAAGAAAGAATTCAATCCCATCTAGCTTTTAGGTTTCACCTAAAGAGGGAAAAAAAAAATTGAGAAATGTTTGTGAAGTTCACAGTACAGGGGCAAAGGCTGACAAACATGATTACTAATCAGAGGCTATAGAGTGCTTCCCTCACCCCCACACTTAAACATCACATTACTACGGGGCTATTTACAGCAGTTGCATTTCCAATACTATATATCCAGCTATCAAGAAAAAATTACAAGGCATACCTGAAGGCAAAAAAAAAAGCAAAAAAAAAACCCAAAAACAAAAAAACAAAAAACCCACACACATACACACAAAAACCCCACAAACTGAAGAAACTCAGCAAGCATCACAGTCAGACATGGCAGGAATGTTGGAGTGATCAGACTTGGCATTTAAAATAACTATGATTAAGGGGGGCCTGGTGGCTCAGTGGGTTAAGCATCCAACCCTTGGTTTCTACTCAGGTCATGGTCTCACTGTTATAGAGTTCGAGCCCCACCTCAGGCTTCAAGCTGACAGTTTGGAGCCTGCTTGGGATTCTCTCTCCCTCACCCTCTCCCCCTCCCCTGCTTACTCTCTCTCTCTCTCTCTCTCTCTAAATAAATAAATAAATAAATAAATAAATAAACTTAAAAAAATTAAACAAAAAATTAAAGTAACAATGATTAATATAATAAGTGTTCTGATGAATGAAGTAGACAGCATACAAGAAGAGATGGGCAACGTAAACACAAAGATGGAAATCCTAAGAAAGAACTAAAAAAAAAAAATGCAAGAGATAAAGAACACTGTCTCATAAATAATTGGGCTCATTAGTAAACTAGACATGGCTGAGGACAGCCTCTGATCAAGAGGACATATTAGCAGCATCCTCCAAAGTCGCACACATTCAGCCTTATACATTTGTTTACCCCCTAGAATGTATAACACCAAGAGTGTACCATAAGGTAAACTATGGACTTTGAGCAATCATGATGCTTCAAGTAGGTTCAGCCTTGGCAAAAACAAACAAACAAACAAACAAACAAAGAAAACATTCAGATAATTGATATGGATAATGGGGGAGGCTATGCATCTGTGAGGGCAGTAAGTGAGAAATCTCTGTTCCTTCCTCTTTAATTTCTTGAAAACCTAAAAATCCTGCAAAAACTAAACAATTCATAAACACACAAATAAAATAAATATAGGAAATTATATGAAGCAAACCAACAGTTAATTTGTTCAATGTAAATTCTTCCTGGGTATGGTCTATGCAGCTAGAAGCTCAGTTAAGAGCCTTTTCAAAATATTGCTCCTTCAAGTAATGATCACAAGTAATCATTCTTTCATTAACCTGTCTCAAAATATGGAACATCTTTGATACTTCCATGAAGTCAAGTCCATCTCCAACACAGTCTCTCAATATATAGCCTTGCTTTTGTTTTGTTCTTCATGGCTGTCAGCTCTTTTTTTTTTCTTCCTATTATATGTGCCAACACACTATTTTACTTATTTATTTGTTTATTCATTCATTTATTTTTTTTTAAGAGATAGGAAGGGAAAGAGTGAGAGTGAGCAGGGGAAGGGAAGAGGGGAGAGAGAGTCTTAAGCAGGTTTCACATTCAGCATGGAGCCTGAAGTGGGGTTCAATCTCACAACCCTGAGATCATGACCTAAGTCCTGAGGTGAAATCAAGGGTTGATGCTTAACAACCTGGAACCCTTATGTTTTCTTTTTATTTATTTTTATTTCTTGAGAGAGAAGGAGAGAAATAGCCAACACACTACTTAAGTCATCATCATTTCATGCAAAAATGTACACTAACAGGTTTCTTCAACTTTCATTTTTTTACTTAAAATATATCTTATAGGGTATTAGCTAAATTAATTTTCCAAAATCCATATCACCCAAATTAAACCTAAATCAATTAAAAAAATTTCAACATATCTAAATACCAGGAAGATAACATGTGAACTTCATAGTTCATTGCAATGTCTGGAATCCCCTCACTAATACATAATTCTGAATCTTATCTAGGTATTTATACTTTATTGAATGTGTTTTATTTATTGACACAGAGAGAGACAGAGCATGAGAGGGGGAGGGTCAGAAAGAGAGGGACACATCAGAAGCAGGCTCCAGGTTCTGGGCTGCAGTCAGCCCAGAGCCCAACCCGGGGCTCAAACCAAACAACCATGAGATCATGACCTGAGCTGAAGCTGGACACTCAACCAACTGAGCCACCCAGGTGCCCCAATAAATTTATTTTCAAGAAACCCTTTCAAAATCACAGTAATTTTCTAGTCTAAAAATAATTTAACATGAGTATCACAAGAATCACAGAACCATTGCTGAGCACGCATTCTGCATTCCCAGATTCCTTTAGACCAGTGCTTTGCA
>NC_043705.1:129133597-129165516 GCF_006229205.1 Suricata suricatta | reverse complement strand
ATTGGGATTTTCTGTACAGCAATCTGTATTCTTGCTGGTAAATGTAAAAGTACAAAAAGACATGACATTAATTTGTAAAATTAGCCAAAGGTACAAATGTGGAGATATGTTATCGGTCATTAAAAATATATTTAATTTATAAATACAGTTATTACATGTGGATAAGCACAGTCATCATTAGACAGATCTTTTTGGTATGCATTTATGAGATGGTCAGGCTTAAATAAAAAAAGCAGACAATTTTATCAGCACTAATTTTTAATTCTAATTATGCTTCAGTATTTGCACAATACTAAAAAGCCCATTTATAGATAGCCTATCTTATCTCTACATGGAGGCCCATTACATAAAAAACGGATTAACTCCTAAATTATGCATCTGTAGCTGAAATATAAAATTGGAATAGTGTTGCATTAAATTTCATTTTCTTGGGGGCAGAAAGGGACTAGATTGTAATTTATTTTCTATTTTTCATAATGGTTGGCTCAATGGTAAATAGTACTTTCATCAGAGATTTCAAACTGAACGAAAAAGACAGTACAAAGCCTATTTCTTTATTTTCTAATATTTATTCACGTTTTTAAGTCTTAAAGGTACTGATGCTTAAGTATGCACTGTAAAACATAGTATGAATTTTGCAGATACTTAAAATATAAGCTATATTATAATGAGCATCGCAAGGCACTAGGTGTACCAACATTTGTGTGTGGATGTGGTTTGTTTCACACATCTCAACCGACTGCGTTTAGAATTTTCACATGTCCATGAGGTCACTGAGGCTCAGGATTGCTCTCTCAGCAATGCTCACAGAGCACTGTCTGTGTGCCACACACTCTGCCCTGTGGAAGCTGTCAAATGTGAACAAAGCCGAAACAATTCTCACCATCTAAGAATGAGAATGAACAGTGTTAATGGGTGAAAAGAGCCCTAAATCCAAACATGGATGATCTGAGAAACCTTTTTGGAGGAAATCATATCCTAGATGACACACAGGAAGAGGAGATGAAGTGTCATTTCGTGTACACGGGTTCCTGTTGTATGTAAGCATGTGCAGCTGTTAAAGTGAGTTCTGGCCACATAGTGGGATGGAACTGTTTTCCATGAACCGGTATGATGGGTCACAAACAGGGAAATGAATGTACAAAGCTCAGGAGAAAAAGAAAAGAAGCATGTGCATTGATTAAATGGAATCATTTCACTTTGATTGTATGACATAATTTCTTAAGACATCTAAGCTCAAACCTAAACTTAGGTCCAGGCCTGTTATAATGCAGAATCTGAGTCATCTAATTCTTCAGCCACAATTTTCTCTATCTTAGCCAGGGTTGTGTTATGACTTCTCTGGGCCCTATGTGGACTTTTTCCTTGATAAAACAGTAATAGCAAATATATTTTATAACACCACTCATATAAGGACACATATATTAGTATTACATATTAAAGAATTGCCTTTGATATAAAAGTTCAGTTTTTGTCTCTGATTTTAAAAGAAATAAAAACACTTTCATAAGTCCCTCCCCCAAAGTATGGTGACCCTAAGCTTTGTGCCTACTGTGCCTAAGGGAGAAATTGCACCTGACCTTAGCAGCAAACATACGCTCAAGTACTTTTGGAAATATTATTTTTTTAAGTTTATGTATTTTTGAGAGAGAGCATGCATGAGCAGGGGAGGGGCAGAGAGAGGAAGAGAGAGAATATCCCAAGCAGGCTATGCACGGTCAGCACAGAGTTGGACATGGGGCTCGAACCCAGGAGCCACAAAAGGAGCCCTGAGCTGAAATCAAGAGTCAGATACTTGGGGCACTTGAGTGACTCAGTTGGTTGAGCATCCAACGTTAGCTCAGGTCATGATCTCCTGGTTCATGAATTCGAACCCAGCATCAGCTCACTGATGTCAGCTTGCCAGCTCAGAGCCTTACAGATCCTCTGTCTCCCTGTCTTTGCTCCTACCCCAATTGTGCCCCCTCCCAAAAAAGAATCAGATGCTCAATCGACTGAGCCACCCAGTCTCAAGTACTTTTGAGATGAGCTTCAGAAATAAATTTTCTCTCCATAATTTAATCTGACAGATATGGAAACAGTTTCAAAAGTAATGTTATATGATGTGCTCAGTCTCAAAGAGTTAGTGTCATAACCAGAAATATAACTCAGGTCACCTGATTGCACTGTTCTGAAATGTCTTGCATAATTTAATAATGAATAGATGTTATCATGATTAAAACTCACACTGAAATACTGTTATCGAGAAGACATCCTGGCTAGATTCCAGTTTGCTGAGCACAAAAAAGATGAACCCAGTTGAATCGGGAGATCTGACACCACAGGAAGTGTTTTGAATTACAGACCACAAGTATTTGGACACATATAGATTCTGGATAAAGCATGTTTATTAAAAATGTTAACAAAAATGTGTTTGGACATGTGAAGTCCACAGATTCATTTGGACTTAAAACGTATCATTGTCATGAAGAATTTTAAATATAAAGCTGCTATTCAAGTCCCTTTGAGAAAAAAGGTTCAGTAGCAATCTTTCTTTTTAAAGAATTATGCCTTTAGAGGAAGTTAGAATTGATTACAAATTAGTTAATAAAATAACATTTTTTCTTAAAATATATGGCTATATTTAGTTGTTTCTGACCCCTACTCTAACTTTATATTCTGTTCTTGACCTCACCACTAGCATTCAATTCCCTGTTATACCTCTTGGAATTCCAACTGAAATACAGCTTACGGTCTTTTATATGATAAGTTTTATGACCTTTTATTTTTAAAAATTCTGGTTTTCATGTAAGTGTAGCTGACTTTTTTCTTTTGTAGTGTAAACACCAATGGAAGAATCATCACCTGTAATCATTTTTAACCAGTAGAAAGTATTGCAGTTTATAAGTCTACTTTACCGAATCATTTAGTGCTTAAATCCAAAATAAAAAAAGAAAAGTCATATAACAAAAATCTGCACTTACTGAAGGCAATGAAATGTACAAGCTTTCAGATAATAAAGAAGATTATTCACTGGTCCCTGAAACAATTATACACTTGACCCATATTCAGTCACAATCACTGTGGGATCTATGAAGATGCATCATTTTAATAAGAATTTAGCAAGTTAAGATCAGTGACAGAAACAAAGCAGCACATCTAAATTCTGGACCATTAAGACTATCTATAAAATGACATCTCCTCAGATAACTGCAAATCACTATTTCAAAAAGAATGCTGTTCAGAATGTCCTAGCTCCCTTGGACAGTAGGTACATATGCGCATGACTCTTTCAGAATTTCTGCACGGGGATTCTTTTTGTTGTTACTTCCTGACTTTTTGATTATTCCTCCAAACATGCATTATGCATCTTGGAAAAAGGCATATTTTTACTATTTTGTGTATTTGTGTGTGTGTGTTTGTATTCTTGCATGTGAATAGCTTTTAATGGACTGAGGTAATCAAAGGAAGTATTACCTAGCTTGCATTTCCATTTGAGGACATTTTAACTTATTTTCCTGCCTCCTACCACCACCGAGAAAGACAGAATCATAGATACCTGGGGGTGGGGAGGTGAGTGGGGAATACAGAAAAGAAGTTAAGTGGAGATTGAGTTTTCTCACTTTTATTTTCTCATAAGTCAGCTATGGCATGAGAATAAGGGATTGCAAAGAAGGCATATGCCTCCAGTCCTAATTTTCTAAAATAGAAGGCTCCTGTATTATTCGAGATTTCTCCTGATTTCCTTGGTAAACATGTATATTCACCTTTCTAAGCACATCACATTGATATCCTCCATAACTTACCTTGGATGATAGAAGTTTCACTTGATGATAAAACTCTAAAACCTTTCAATTTTTCAACTTTTAATAGGAGTAGGACAACGACAAAGGAAAAGATAGAACATCTGTGGCATGTCCACAGGAACAGAGAACATAGTGCGGCGGGAAGCGCAGCATATGCATCAGGAGAGGTATCAAGCACACGCGCGCGCAAACACACACACACACACACACACACACACACACACACACACACAACAGTGGTCTCATACAGCTAATACCGAATTTACCTTAAAGCTCTGAAGAGTAAGAATCCACAGCATTGGGGAAAGGATGATGAAACTTTATGACAAGACACACAAAAACTAAAATACCATTTTAGTTCGTATAGCTTGTAGTGGTCCTTTCCAATTCCATCCCCTCAAATACTGTACATGTATATTTATATATACAATATGTGCATATTGTATATAGTGCAAATGTGCCTTCTAAGTTTGTAGCTGCAAAGGGTGACTGCAAAATTACAATTGAAAACAAATTGTGCAATTGGAAGAAATTAACCAATACGGGGGACTAATATAAAATAGCTTTAGAAGACTTTAAATGGTATTTCACTTGCTAGTCAGTACAGGTAAAGTCTATAAATACAAAGAACAAAATTTTAATTTTGATTTTTAGTTTGATTAGGTAGACTTATCACCATGGATAAAACAGATAATAAAAACTTGCAATAAAGTTCATTATATTTTTAGAGTTAATTATCGAATAAGTAAACTTCCAAACACTATAAAGCTTAGTATCTTCGCTTGCAGTGTACCAGAATGGGTAACAGAGTACAAACTGAGTACATCTGATATAAAATAAGTTCCTCTTGAATAGTAAGATAGAGATAGGTTAAATGTAAAAGAATGCACAATATTTACCATGAAAACACTAATTATAAATATCTGGACTGGCTAAATTAACATCAGATAAAGTAGACTTTAGAAAAAGGAATGTTACCAAGGAAAAAGAAACTATATAATGAAAAAGAGCCAATTCACATAGAAAATACAACAATAATAAATGTGAATACAGACTTCAAAATATATTAAGCAAACATTTAGATAAACCGAAAAATCTATACACTGATTTTTAAAAAATCAGTAATTACACAATTACTTAGGGAATTTCAACATTCCTCCCAATAATATCAGCAAATAGTTTGTTTTCAAATATACATATAAGATGCAGTAAGAAGGCCATATTCTGGGCAATTACATGAGTCATAGCCTGAAATTATACAATATTTCCGTAACAACAGATTTAAATTAGTAACTAATGAGAGAGAGACCTGAATATCCATAAATATTTAAAAAACAGCTCTTAGACCTAGGTCACTAAAGAAGTACCATAATAAATTAGGTTGGGTTAAATTTTTTTTAATTTTAGCTTATCTTTAAGTTTTTCTTTAAATTCCAGTTAGTTAACATACAGTGTAGTGTTAGTTTCTGGTGTACAATCCAGTGATTCAACATTCCATACAACCCCCAGTGCTCATCACAAGTGCACTCCTTACTCCCTGTCACCTATTTCATTCATCCTCACCCCCTTCTCCTCTCCAGTAACCATCAGTTTGTTCATTATAATTAAGAGCCTGTTTCTTGGTTTGTCTCTCTTTTTTGTTTCCCCTTTGCTGGTTTTGTTTCTTAAATTCCACATATGAATGAAATCATATAGTAGTTGTCTTTTTCTGACTAACTTCTTTTGCTTAGCATGATACTCTCTAGCTCCATCCACATCATTGCAAATGGCAAAACTTCATTCTCTTTCATACCACTTATTGATCCATTTATGAGTCTATGGCCACAGGCTATTTCCATAACTTGCGTATTGTTGATACTGCTTTTGTAAATTTTTGTATTCTTTGGATAAATACCTAGTAGTGCAAATGCTGGATCATAGGTAGTTCTATTTTTAACTTTTTCAGAAACCTACATACTCTTTTCCAGAGTGGCTGCACCAGTTTGCATTCCTACCAACAGAGGGTTCCCCTTTCTCCACATCCTCACCAGCATCTGTTGTTTCTTCTTGTGTTGATTTTAAATTGAATAAAATGTATTTATTTTTAAATTTTCTAATGGTCTATTTATTTTTGAGAGAGAGAGAGAGAGATAGCATGAACAGGAGAGGGTCAGAGAGAGAGAGAGGGATATACAGAATCCAAAGACAGTCTCCAGGCTCTGAGCTGTCAGCAGGGGGCTTGACAAGGGGCTTGAACCCATGAGCCATGAAATCATGACCTGAGCTGAAGTCAGATACTTAACTGACTGAGCCACCCAGGCACACCAATAAATTGAATAAAATTTTAAAAGCCGATATATTTCAAAATTTGTAGAATGTCACTAACAAAGTGTTTAAAGGGAAATTTAAAGCATTCCATATCAATTGGAAAACATGTCAAATCAATTATCAAAACTTTTTTTAAGAGACTATTAAAAGAAAAATTAATCTTAAATGAAGGAGACAAAAGCAATATATATCTAATAAATATATTTAATATAGATAATGAGATACTTTATTACATATAGTATATCTTTTATAAGAAACAATAAAATGAAAAGAAAATTCATAAACTTGGGGAAAATAATTGCAAACATAGATGGGATAAAGCATTTTCCATATTACATTAAAAATATCAAAGTCAATAATTAAACAACCCACTTAAACCTGAGCACAGGGGGGCACCTGGGTGTCTCAGTTGGTTGAGCTTCTGACTTTGGTACAGGTCATGATCTCACAGCTCGTGGGTTCGAGCCCTGCATCAGGATCTGTGCTGACAGCTAGCTCAAAGCCTGGAGCTGGTCTTCAAATTCTGTATCTTCCCCTCTCTCTGACCCTCCCCTGCTTGCTCTCTCTCTCTCTGTTTCTCAAAAATAAATCAAAAAATTGGGTGTCATTGCTAAGCAAAATAAATCAGGCGGAGAAGGACAGATACCATTGTTTGCACTCATAGATCTAACAGGAGAAACCTAACAGAGGACCATGGGGAGGGGAAGGGGGAAAGAGAGTTGGGGAGAGAGGGACACAAATCATGTGAGACTATTGAATACTGAGAACGAACAGAGGGCTGAAGGGAGAGGGGGAGGGGGCAAGGGGGTGATGGCCATGGAGGGGAGAAGCACTATGTGTTATATGGAAACCAATTTGACAATAAACTATTATAAATTTTAAAAAATTGAAAAATTAAAAATTAAAAAAATGGGCACAAGCTCCTCCACAATCACAGCAACATACATATGCCAAATAATCACATGCAGAGATGCTCAACATCAGTCACTATTCATAACAATGTGAAAAGTTGACCACTACACTACATTAAATAGCTAAAATAAAATTTTAAAAAGACATTAACAAGTCTCGGTAAGGATGAAAAGCAAATAAAACTTCTACACTTTGCAGATGAGAATGCAACACATTATAGCCACTTTAGAAAACAAATTGAGGTTATTAAAATGTTACACCTGTACTTATCATTTGATATAATATTTTCATCCTAGGTGTCTGTCCAGGAGAAATAAAAATATTTGTTCACATGAAATTACAGTATATGTAAATGATTGCACCCACATTTTTCAATATTCTTTATCATCAGAAACTGGAGACAACCTGGATGTCCTCAAATGCGTGACGGACAAAGATGTTTTGGTGCAACCATACACCGACACGCTCCTTGTCACGAGGAAAGTACAAGGGAACTTTTGATACAACAACATGGGTAAATCGCAAATGCATTATGCTAAGTGGACTTAAAAATCATATACGGCGCATAACTCCATTAATAACACATTCTTGAGAAAAACTGAAGTATGGAGACTCAAAAGATTAGGGTTGCAGGGACTTGATCACCACAAAGTGGCATGAGCGAACTTTTTGGGGAGATGGAAATGTTCTCCATCTTTACTGTGGTGGTGCTTATAAGACTATACATCTGTCAAAATTCATAGAATTTTACACTAAGAAGGATCAGTTTGCTATATGTAAATTACACCTTCATACAGATGGTTAATAGGTAATGAAAAGATGTTCAACATCACTAATCATCAGGGAAAGATAAATCAAAATCACAACTGTCAGAATGGTTATGAAACAGGATAAAGGTCATTTTTCAAAAAGAATATTTAGCTTCATTGTACTTACCTTTATCAAATATTAAACATTTTAATAATTTTAAAAGCATTTAAGAATGTGTACTTTCATAAATTATCCAGAAAACTAACATACTACATATTATTTATAAATCTAACTATGGAGTATTCTAGGACAACTTTATCATTTTGAAATTTTATTCAGATCAATGGATCCTTTATTCTTGTCTGAGACATTGGGGGTCCAAAGGAAAAAATGCCCTAAATTACATGCTCTGCCTTTCTTCCAGTTATTCTTTAATTCTGGCTAAGGGGCACCTGAGTGGCTTAGTCAGTTAAGCATCTGATTTCAGCTCAGGTCATGATCTCACAGGTTGTGAGTTCGAGTTCAGCATCTGGCTCTCTGCTGACAGCTTGGCGCCTGGAGCTTGCCTTGGATTCTATGTCTCCTGCCCTCTCTGTCTCTCCCCTGCTTGTGCTCTGTTTCTCTCTCAAAAATAAATAAACTTTAAACCTAACACGTAAGAGCATGCCAAGTATCTTTTTTAAATCTACATAATGTCATCAATACTTTATAACTCTAGCTTGGCCTGACATTCACTTCAGAAAACAGAGAGCCAGTGCAATGGTGCATAAATATCAGGGCTCTGAAAGCCTGTGCCTGCTTAGGGGGGGTGTGTAATTTAATAAAGTTGTTCATTGATGTCAGAGCACCGGCCCATTATGCTGGAGCCTACAGTACAGAGACTCCCTCTGCTAATTAGATGACAGAGGTAAGATGACAGTTCCCTTGGAGACAGATGCAAAGGTGGGAAAGTTATGCTCAAAGGGATTTAGATTTACAAATATTTGATGGAACAGAATAAAAATAGGGAAGGGCACATTTTAGGGAAAGCCAACTAGGGAAACAAACTCTACAGAGTTGCATTATAAATAAGAGCAGAAGTTATGAAAGATATCACCAGGCTTCTACTGTTCCCACTTTACTCACACACAAATTTCTAACATAAATTATAAATAAAGAATAATATTTTTATGACTTACATGCTAAGCTTTCTAAAACACTCTTGTGAATCCCAGAGGAATTCAAGAGCTATGAGTTAGAATTCCATCTATTGTATTTTACATCTTGCTCTCTAGGGATGCTATTAGTTATACCTTTCCAAATTATTTCCAAAAAAATCAAATTAATAATTTCTTGAGAATTGAATTATGTATCATTCACTGAGCTAGGAAGGGTTTTTGATCTGAGATCATACAAATGGAAGTTTTGTTAGTATTGAAGCAAAAGCAAATACTCTGTGATGATTTTCATAAAAGTGTTTTATTAATACTTTAAACAATATATCTCTTAGCCTGACCTAAATACTGAAGATTATCTTGTGATAAAAAATTATCAACTCAATATTGTTGTAAAGGTAATTTTATATTTGAAGCAAGCCTTATTTTTATTTTTTTTATTTGATAACATCTACCTGGCTATTTTAGCTGCCTCACATTGTTTTGAATCTTCAGTTTGCTACTGAAATATCCTTGACAATAAATGTTAGTATATGGAGGAAGTACACTAAACAGTGTATGTGACACTATATTTTGTATTTTTAATAACATAGACATATTGTTACATAATAAACAGTTGCAAGTAGAATTGTCCCATTTTAAGAGAAAAGATATAGAATAGTAATGGATCCTGTTAGCATAGAGTCATCTTTCTTGACTTTTCTTACTCTACTTGTAAACGCAATATGTTGCTCTTTAATTTACTAATGTTCTAACTATTTTAACAAAATTTAACATAGTACAAATTGCATTGTCACAATATTTGTGAAAACATTTAAAACATTTTATTATCCCATCACTTGATCAATCCGTTCAATCAACAGCTATTTAACATTTTGTATAAACCAAATACTGTAATATATAATAAAAATTTAAAGAACAACACTCTTTTAAACAAACCTAATATTCAACAGGGAATAGAGATATTAACAATATATTTAAATGATATATCTGCTGAATACACAACTTTTCTGAAGTTTTTAAGATTTGTTCATTTAAAACATTTCTCATGACACGTGTTGCTAACTGCTACACCCCAGTTTAACAACGTTCTTTGTGCTAGAGGTTTTGGGTGTTAGGCTCTGTTATAAAGTTCTGTTATTTAGCGCTGAGTTTCCATTTGTATTCTCTTTAGTAAATCTGTAGAATAAATGCCTTGAAAGTCAATAATTGTAGAATTTGTAAAGCTTTACTAAGAACCTCATTATGGAGAGAACTAATGATAAAAATGCAGAATTCTCACTCCACTGGAAATGAGGAAACCACTTTGAATTCTGAAGATGGGCTCTCAGGAAAACAAATAAAATGGCAAGTACTCAAAGAGGGTTAGGCTCCTGACTCCTGATATTTTCTTCCTCTTCTATGCTTCTAGTCTATGCCCTTAAGGCTTGGCTGAGGAATGGGGAGGAAGAGTCAGAGGCATAGACTGGGTGGCAGATAGAAATGGCTGATGAATATGCCTAGGTGGGTGAGTGGGGAGTGGGAAGGCAGACAGACAGAGTCCCATACATTCCAGTGTGTTCTGAGGAAGCAACTCGTGAACCAGAACAAACATTAGAAAGGATATTAGGAAAAAACAAGGAAGTGAGACCACAGACTTCAGCCACAAGATTATGATAGGATCCTACCAGAAAATAATAAGCCAACCATTCTACATCAGAAGCCAGCACAGGTCTGGGGTTTTTCTACCAAAATGATCATCCCTCAAATAATTACAGTGTAGTTTTTAAGGACTAGCTACTTTGCAGCAGAGACCAACAGGTATCCCAGACCAGGCACTGCCACAAGACTATGGCAGCATCCCTACAATGTTCTGCTTTCTGCTATTCTCTACTAGATTCTTTCCTGCATACACATCTCTCAGCCTGGCTTGAGTTATCCTCACCACTGCCGACTGTCTCCTAATTCCCCTAGTCATCTGGCTTTGCCTCCATGATCAGGCACCCATCAGAATTACTAATCATGCCGTTAGCTCTCAGATGTCTGTTCATCTCTTCCCCCACCAGAATTCAGACCATGACATCTGGCAGGCACTATGATGCAAGACAGTGGTGTGGAGCAGAGGACCAGAGAAATGAATCCATTAAAAGTTATCAGCATCCGGTCATCTGGGTGACTCATACAGAGCCCGCTTGGGAGCCTCTGTCTTCCTCTCTCTCTGCCCCTCCCCTGCTAACTCTCTCTCTCAAAAATAAACAAACATAAAAAACTCATTACCATATTTTAAGGGGTCTTGGACTCAGAAATGTTCCATATTGATACACATACACTGGACATTTTTAGCTAGCTGAGCTTTCTTTGTAGGACTTAATTTTATCTGGAGACAGTGCTGGAAATCAAATTTCTTATGTGACCAATTATTACATTCCGACCACTAAGCAAGGAACTTTCACAAATGCTGTTAATTCTTAAAATACTGTGAATTAGATTCCTAATTATATAAATGGGAAAAATAGGGCAAAAATACTTAAGATGCCTGTGTAGGGCTATAGAAAATAACATCATATTAAAGTAACTTCTTAAATAGAAATTGAATTCTTTAATCTTAATTTCAATGTACACTCCATCTTAAAAATAGTCCATTTAAAAAGTGCCCTGACTAGGGTCATCTGTATTTTTACTTCCACTATGCTAATTGCAGTTGATTAAATTTAGAGGTAGATATTAAAATATTAATGTTTTTTCATATTATAAATATGAATGTTTGGCTTCTATTTCAAAAAAAACACTTATGAATAAAACATTACATTTTCTCTGAATGGCAATGTTAAATAGCTCTACCAAATGGAATTATGATCCCTGAATATAGATATTATACATTGATTTAATTTATTTCTGGTGAAATCTTCATACTAGCATCCATAAATACTTCTTGGCAATATTCTCATCCTTAATTTTATTTTCCTCCGTCCAAATCCTCAAGAAGATTGTAAGGGCATGGGCTTCTGTGCATTTAGGGTAGGAAAAAAGGTGGGAAATGACAAAGAGGAGTAGAAATGTTAACAGGTGAGTGTACTAAAGAAAACAGAGATGCTGCCCCTTCTACTGTTCCTGAGAGCATAGTAATTGCCCCTTTTGCCCTTGTTGAGGGATCAACAACCAACATTCTTAAGAAAAAATTTAAAAAGAACAAAAACTCTCTGAAGGGCCAACATTGGCTGGGTGACTATTTGGGGCCAGATATATTTCTATATAGTGTAAATACTATATAAATTCCCATTTTAGACTATATACTATGCTGGGAATGGATTAATTACTTTGTTTTTAATCCCTAGGACCTAGTGTAGATCCTTGTTTATACAGTCATTCAATAAATTATTGAAAAGTAAGCTATTATTTTTCCTTGATAGGAAACCCACAATTATTATATTTATATTATAAACTATTAATCCCATTTAATTGATAAGTCACACAAGTTTGAGGAATTAAATAACATGTCCCAGGCAACATAGCTAGTATGTGACTAAACTAAGATTTTAGAACAGTCTCTTTCATCTTTATTACATGATCTCCTAACAATAGAAGTTCATAACTTGTAAAACAGCAATAAACATAGTTATGGAAGAGAGTATAAAACAAGATCACTGGAAATGTTTAAAAATTCCTGTCTCCTACTTTTCAGCATAGACTTTCATTAATTGTGGTAGGTATACATCTAAGATATTCCATAGTGATCCCTTCCTCTGGCATTCACAATCATGTGTAATCTATTTCTCTTGAATGTCAAGCTGGCCTAGAGACTTGTTTCTAACCAACAGAATATAGGAAAGTGAAGAAATATTAATTCCAAAGATTGTGACTTACATCTTGCTAGCAGACTCTCTCCATTGCCTTCTCTGTTTACATGCTTGTAAGAAAAACTGCCATGTTAGAAAGGATCATGTGACAAGGAACTGAGCCTGGCCCAAGGCCAAGAGCCATCAAAGAACTGAGGCCCTCTGTCCAGCAACCTGTGAGGAACTGAATTCCGCCAACAACCATCTATTCAGTCCCTCTCATGGCATCTTTTTAATCTGTGAAGGATCCTAAAGCATGGACCCAGCTAAGTTATGCCTGAATTCTTGACCCACCACTGCTAAAATATAATAAAATCATATTTTTGACCAGCTAATTATCCTGATAATTTGTTACATGTTAATATATAACTAATGCAATGTTTTCAAACACATTAATGTTTTAAAAAGATCATGTATTCTAGAAAAAAGTATCAGATACCTATGATCATGCAAATTTATGTAGTAAAGGGACAGAGTGTCCTAAAGGCCCACTGGAAGTAAGAATAGTTACTTGAACCACAATAAATGCCATATTTTATGTGGTTCCAATTGCAATATGGTACTACAAAAGAAAATCTTTCAAAAGGTTTAATTTGTTTTGTATACACCCCATTTCCAATGCCCTTAACTCATCAATTCAAAGATGCATTTTTTTTCACATTTTACCACATTTGAATGTAGAAAATATCCTTCAGTAAATGACATAGTTGAATTAAAAGAAGTTTAGAGGCACCTGGATGGCTTAGTCAGTTAAGAGACCGATTTCCATTCAGGTGATTATCTCACTGCTCATGAGTTTGAGCCCTGCATCAGGCCCTGGGCTGACAGCTTAGAGCCTGAAGCCCACTTCAGATTCTGTGTCTCCCTCTCTCTCTATTTCTCCCCTGCTCATACTCTGTCTCTGTCTCTCTCTCAAAAATAAATGAATATTTTAAAAATTCATAAAAAACTAAAAAAAGTTTATTCTCTTATTTACATAAAATAACAGTGCTCATGCAATTGATGAACCACAATGATTTATAAATGTGTTAATGGTATACATTTTAATACTCTTTTTGTTGTTGTTCTGTAAAATTGGACAAAAATCAAGGTTCATGAATACAATAATTTTTAAAGATTCAGAAGTCATCTAAGAAACTATACAGACCTGAAATTTGTATACGTGTTTTTTATGGTAGTTTACAAAGTTATCTTTTTCATTTGTTCAAATGTATTGGTGTGGCTCCTTTTAACCAATATAGTGAAATAGGTAGGACACTAATTGAACTTTGGGAATGCAGGGTCGTTTCTTACTCATCAAAAATGTATATGGTTATGGCATCCTTTGATGGAACATTACATCATATTTTGAGTCATTTTTAAAGGATGTTTAAATTAGAATCGTGCAGTACCTTATTTGCAGACATAAGAACACACCCCTTAGAGATGTAAGTCACATCTACTATTTCTGAGACGGGCTGCAAGAACTGACTGGATATCATTGTTATCATCTAAAATAATCTTAGAGCACTTCCATATAGGGGAAAAAAAAGTAAAGGAGTACAATGTAATGATTTTCATTCTATCTTTAGTAGAGGTATTTGTTTCTTAAAATTGAAAAAGAGTAATTGAGGTCCTCATCAGCTGTAGAGAATGTGCGGAAAGTGGCAGAGGTATCAGCATTGAACTGTTATTATTTCATATTTTGAATATAGCTGTGGTGAGCAAAATTACCTTAAAAATAAAAACTCAGGAAAAACAATGCATTTGTATTCTCTGCTGTAAATATATCTATGAGCAAGTATAAATAACTAGGTGGTTGATGAGACTCATTTTTACAGCAGTATGATTCACTTTTATAGCCTTACTAGCAAAAAAAAGGAGATTAAATCATCTTTATTTTCTATGTATCCTCTTACTTTCCTATATAGTAGTTTTCAAAATTTTTGTTCATTGTTTTCATCGTACTCTTTGATGTATTCTTTGGCTTGCAAGCATCTCTTCACTGAAAAAAGAAAGCAAAATACAGCTTTTGTTTAGCACAAAAATGAAAGGAAGTCCTTGGAAGTATCTGAGGCACCTTGTGAAGACATTTTCAGTAAGTAGGAATTGGGACAGGGTTGCAACACAGTACATTCTGGCAATTGTTTCAGACTTTACATAAACTAATTTTGGGGCACATCATTTATTGGTCATTAAAGCCAGTCCCTTACAAAGGTACCATTCATAATACAGATGGAATGTTTTGGCTATCTTTTGAGTAGAAAGACTTTACAGAAAGGTCTTTTTAAACTGGATGTCTATTGTTCTTCCTTCCCCTGAAAACACATCGACTCAACTATTCAATAAAATGTTTGTTTAGTGAAGCATTTGCTTATAAATAGAAAAATTACAGATGTAACTTGAAACCTGAGGAATTATTCATTTGTAGGGATACCTAAATACCAAAACTAGCACATGGTCTCTTGAAAATAAAACTGTGTGTTCTAGAAACGTATGACTGAAGTCAGGTCACACAGCTAAGGAATACATTGTTGTAACTGTTGATGGGGTGTTTTCTGGGTCTACTGTATGCGTGATGTCAGTACATGGCTATAATACAGACATGGTGGATCTGACAGTGTTAACAAAATAATTACGCACTGCTCATAGAGCAAACTCTGAATTCTAAGGAGAGACCTTATCACTGCAATGATAATTTATGAAGTAGGAAAATATAAAGAAGTATATGCCCAAGGCATGTTTGAATAATGGGACCTGGCATAACACAACATACAATACATTCCCTTTCTAAAACCAAAAAGAAATAGAAATATATATTTTACTTCCGTGAAATTAATTCTAGCTTGGACCCTTTCAATGGTAGCCACGTCTTCCTGATTATATGGTATAAGATTCAGACACCATAAATTTGGAATAGAAAAAAATAAGGATCATGAACCTTAGTTGCTGATCTCAGTGTAATTAAGGATGTACACACAAATTTTAAAGATTCTAAATAATAGAGGGTTAGGGGTGCTGGATGGCTCAGTCAGTTAAGCATCCAACTTTTGACTTTTGCTCAGGCCACAATCTCATGGTTCATGGGTTTGAGCCCTGCTTTGGGCTCTGCTCTGACAGCACAGAGCTTGCTTGAGCTTCTCTATCTCCCTCCCTCTCTCTGCCCTCCCTCACTAGCTCACCCTCTCTCTAAGCCAAAATAAATTAACTGAAAATAAATAAATAAATAATAGAGGGTTAACAAATTAAGTACTTGGTAAAGGAACCAGCATGATAGTGCAGAAGCCAGTGCAATGGGTGAGAAATGAACCCCACTACGTTTTCTCCGCCACTGCCTCTCACAACCTTCTCCTTGTTGAGGACACCCTGTGATGAAGCTAGTTCTCTTCTGTTTTTCAGACCCTGTAAAGAGAGAGCCAGGCACAACTAGCAGGCTACTCATGTCTGCAATAATTCTCTGTGCCAACCAGACTGATATTTGGGGATGAATTCTGCTCACTATTTAAACCAAGGCATAGCACAAGATCCGTATTTATCTCAGCTTTCACTCTTCATTTTGC
Organism: Suricata suricatta; assembly: GCF_006229205.1. Classification (NCBI taxonomy): domain Eukaryota; kingdom Metazoa; phylum Chordata; class Mammalia; order Carnivora; family Herpestidae; genus Suricata; species Suricata suricatta. Next base: position 129,149,254 of record NC_043705.1, on the reverse strand, counting down.
CGCCTGCTTGCTCATTGTTTACCAGCCACACCCAAGAGAACAGGGCTGTCCCCTGGCTTTTCTACTGCCTAGAATAGTAGCTGACAAAGATACACAGGCTTGGCTTCAACCATCATGCCACCTTCAACTGGAGGAATTTAGCACCTAGAGGCATTCTCACACTTTCTGTTGTCTCCAGCGAGTGTGGCCACTGCCCCAGTCCATTTACATACTCTTGACTGTGCTTTTTCTTCTTTTTAAATTAAATTGAGGTACACTTTACATGCAAAAGATGCACATTTTTAACGTATGCATTTTGAGGAATTTAGATATATGCATACACCTGTGATGTCATCACTACAAACAAGGTAATAAACATGTCTGCCACATCCAAAGGATTTCGTGCTTTCCTTTGTCTTTGTGTGTGTGTGTGTGTGTGTGTGTGTGCTCTTGAGTATGTGTGTGCATGCATGTGCATGTGTGTGTCTACGTATGCATATGTGTGCACATGTGTGTGTGTGTATGGTAAAAACACTTAGCATGAGATCTACCTTTTTAAAAATTTTTAAATGTAACACAATATTGTTAGTTATAAACTCTATGCTGCACCACAGATCTCTAGAACTTATTCATCTCATATAATTGTAACTTTATATCCACTGATATAAACTCCCAAATTTCTCTTCCCCACATCTTCTCAAGTTGCCAGTTACTCATAATGCATTATAATACTGCGCCCATCTATTTTCTTAAGTCATATCTTATCTATTTCTCTTGGTTGGTTTTCTTCTCTTCCCATTTATTTTCACCAATACATTCAAGCCCGCTTCTGCATAAGGATCTTTACACCTGCTGCTCCTTCTGTGTAGAAAGCTCCTTGTGCACATTCTGCGGGCTTCCATTTCAACATTTCTCTACTCTCAACTCAAATATCACCTCCTCAGAAATTTCTGACTATATTACTTAAAACTAGGCCTCAAAGACATTCTTGTTCACTTCACCTGATTCATTTCTTTTGTAGACTGGATCATACTGATTTTATTGCTATTTCTATCTATTGTTTAACTATTTGTCATTTATTCCTAAAATACATTCTACATGAATACAGGAAACTCATATTTATTGTTCTTTGTTGCACCCACAAACACAGAGCAGTACTGAGCTCAATGTAGGACACTATTCTGTTAGCAACAAATTGAATGAAACAAAGAATGCATGATTAACTTAAGTCCTTTCTAAGACTAGAGAGCTTACTTAAAACCTGTACCTATCATGGACTGTGCTTCTCCTGGTGAATATCATGCTCCAAATAACTTAAAACATACCTCTCTAACTTTCACTTGACTTCCAGGTACAGTTTAGATTCTCATTTTCAAGCCTATCCATTAGACTGACATTTTTTATCCTGATAATGCCATAAACTGATCCATATATGTAATTCAACAAAGTGATCAAGGTTGAGCATGGCAAGGGTTTTGGAAATTATGCCTTGAAGCGTGAAGTGGTCCTCACCGTGAGTAGCTGTAGCAGATGTGTATTACCCAAACCTGCTTCCGCTTAGGGGTTATGATTTTGGCTATAGCAATTGCTATTTCTCTTTCCACATTTTCAAGCTAGCATGCCTTCTGTTACTGTATTTCAATAAGAACACTTTTTTTTATGAAATGTTACCTCTAATTATTTTATCTGTTATGATTTTTTGAAAGAAAATATATACTCCAATATATACCCATACTGCATGGGTTTAGTTCTTTGCAGCAGGTTAAAAAGAAGAGAGGGGTCTATGTGTAGTAATTTTCAAGATGTATCCAGGTTTAGACAAAATAAAAGTAGATATTAGTTACCTGAGTTTTCTGTTGCAAATAACAAGTAATATTTAAATGTTCACCACTTAAGTCATTAAAAAAAAGAATGGTGTGTGTGTGTGTGTGTGTGTGTGTGTGCGCACGCACGCGCCCTTGCATGTGTGTGTGTGTTTCCCAAACTAATGAGATTTAGGAATTGGCTTTTAAGCAATAAATATGGATTATAATTAAGATTATGGTTTTCAAGATTTCTTGCATTTTTAGGAAATAACTGAGTATGGCTTCTATACTTTGGGATTTCTTAAAGCTAAAAAACAACAGAAAAGAAGAAAATATAAAACAAATAGATATAAAACCAATGGTAGCATTGATAAATGTGAATGAAGTTAGTACAAAGTAGGGGCTATTCCTAGATTGCGATTATTCAGGAAACTCTGGACATAAATAATACCTTCTATATTAAAAAAAAGTATCATACAATCAATCATTCCTGTTCTGTGAAAATTTAGATGTGGAACAAAATGAAATTTATTCTCCAGAATGTTTTAGTAGGCATTCAGATTCATTCATTAATCCTAGATAAGCAAGAGTATCAAATTCAAATCTATTTAAACACTGGACTAAAGTCAAAGCCTTGTGTTTATCAGTTGGCATGTCAGTTCACTCTGTGGCATGACCATAGATTCTACTGGTCCTCAGAGTGCAAGTGTTATTTTTCCTCTACCAGCTATTTATAAAATTTTCTGCATTTTTCCAAGAATGTCCAAGCAATACAGTTATTTTAGAAAAACACACATCTCTCATTATTATAACTCCATTGAATTTAATATCTCATCCTTTTAAAACATGGTTCCCTTTATTCAAAAGTCTTTGCATGGATATCACTGAAATGAAATGGCAAATCCAGAGTCTTGCAAATACATCAAGTTGAATTCATAATGAATTTATATCAGAGTTTCTTGACAGCAGCTCTGCTGATATTTTGGACTGGATAGTTCTTTGTTGTGAGGGCCCATCTTGTGCCAGGTAGGATGATTACCAACAACCCTGCCCTCTATTCACCCAACACCAGTAGCAATGACACCCTGCTCAGTGGAGACAGACAAAAATGTTTCCAGATACTGCCAAATGTTCCCTGGGGAGGTCACTAATTAAGGACCACAAAGTTGTAACATCACCTATAATATTTATATTTAGATGAATAACTTAATTAAGCACTGAAATCAAACCCTAAATACGTGCAAGTATAAAGGAAAAGGAACACTGAAAGTAGGAGCGACTAAAGTCCTGAAAATAGGTAAGCATTGGACGTGTTTGCTAATTAATCTGTGTGCAAACTTAGAAAGTAAGTCGGGTTGTTTTTTTCTTTTATATAATATCATTCTGTTTTCCCTTTCTAAGCTATTTTCATAAAAGCTTGAAGTTCAAATGACTTGAGTTAATCTAATCCAGATTAGTAACGTATACATGCAAGAAGTGAGTCATCATACAGGTAACTTATTTCTCTATGGGTTCATACTAGCATAGCCAATCCAATAGTCCAAAACTCCAGAGTCCAGACACACCAAATTGTCTAAAACACCCCATATGCCTTCAAACACACACTGAGGCTTTCTCTTACCACACCCTGAACCAAAACTCCAGAAAATATCCAAATTGCTCCTTTACACTGAAGTATGTGAACGATGTGGCTTAGGAAGTTCTGTAATAATTGGCATTGAGACTAGCTGGAAAAACCGGCAATGGAGGAATGTGGGAGACGGTTGAGGCAAGAATGTTTTGGTTCTGAGAAGCTCAAAAAGTGACTTTCTCCAAGCAACAGTACACAGCATATATTTGTTAGAGTTTTTATCCTAAGAGACTGTCTGACCATCTCTCTGTATTCTTATCTTGATTTTTATTAGAATCCATTAACTCAACATAGCTGTTTGAAAGAAAACCTACATTTTTGGTTTGGAGGCAATAATAACAGTAAAATATTTGTGGTATTTTTGATGACTTAGTGGTCTTAGGTTATTTGATATTTTTTAATAGGTACCTGACTGCCCCACATTAAAAAAGAAACAGTTGGCACTAATTTAAAATATGGAAAAATACATATATTTAGCTAAATTTACAGATGGAACTAATTGATTATTGAAAATAAAATCAGATTCTTATAGCATCGGCATGCCAACATAAATTCCAAATGACTTAAAGTCTAAATGTAAAATTTAATATTTTTCAAATCTTAGAAGGAAAAAAATAATCAGAGAAATATCCAGCCACCAATTAATGGAAGATGTTACATAGGAATAATTAATTAACCACTCCTGAGTTTTCATTTGTTCCTTCTGTTAAGGTTATGTATCTGTACGCTCTAGAATGTACCTACAAAGAGAACAGCTTCCTTGTTGAGTTAATGACTCCCATATCCTCACTCCATCTTGGCCATGGAACTTGTTTAGCCCAGCTGACAGGCAGCTCCAGGAGCAAGAGAACTACTAACACTTTGTTTTGTTTACATAATAACATCAAAGAAAGAGCTGACAAATATAAGCTTTGATTATATTTTGAAATACACATTAATTTTATATCAGTAGGAAAAAGATAATTTTGGTACTTTAGACAGACAAAAAAATAAATAAAGTAAAATAAAATAAAAACACATTTTAAGATACTGATGGAACGTAAATCAAAATAAACTGAAAGGTAATTATAAAAATGTCATGCCACCATTATAGATGTGACCTTTTAAAAAGTCTCTAAAGAAAAATAGAATACACTGAATAAAGCAAAAATACAATGTAATAGCTAGAGTAATAACATATCTATATATTTCTATAGACAATGTGCATATTTGGAACAATACATGCAACATATATGATAGAGGATTTAATACCTCTAGGGGACAAAACACTTTGACAAATTAATTTAAAAATGAGAACCACAATAAAAAATGAGTAAAAATATGAATAGGCAACGCTTCCCCAAAATATAAGAATCATTGTATTATATATCTGTCGCTATTTTTACTGATAAGGCTATTTCAAATACCTTTTCAATGTTAATTGAATATCCCAGCCTTTAGTTCCTAAGTCCTAAGAAGGAATTCCAAAGAATAGATTTCTTAGCTCTCTTTGCAGTTAGAAAATCCACATGTGACTTTGACTCCACAAACCTGATGTATCACAAATTGAAATGATACATAAATTGGTAGAGGTGGTTGCAGCAACAGAACCTAAGGGCAGTAAAAGAAATGTTGACTTTGTGATCAGGCCTGATGGCTCTGAAAAAAAATCCAGATGAAATTTTATCATCCTGTGGTCTGCAGTAGCAAAATAGCTAATTAAATCATGACCTATGGTAACCTAGAGTAAAATCCTCACTGAGCACAAGGCTTTGAGGAATCAGGTGACTGTTCCAAGAGAACAATATAAAAGGCATGAGGAATGTGTGAACTGTAAAAGAGTTGATTGTTTCAAATTGTACTGACAGCTTAAAGAATAACAAGCTCAAAGCTCTGATCTTGGCTCAGGGCACAGAGAGAAACCACGGGAATTTTATGACTAATAAAATAACCTGTATCATCTATAACTGTAGACCCAAGGCAGAGCCTCAAACTCAAAAGTCTGATCCTGTTAATTATAAAATTTTAAAGTTGGTGTGTACACAGTCTCATTACTACCACAGTGTAAAAACTAGTGAATTATTTGAGAACAAGTAAGGTTCTGAATATTGGAGTTGGGAAATGTGGTAGGATCCAGGTGATTCAGTGTCCCCCAACTCCCAAACATCCCTGATTATGGTTAGCAAAAGCAATCCTTCCTTCCAAGTGTAATAAGCCCCTTTTTGCTTTTGCTTAAAATCCAGTAAGGACCTCATTTGAGAGAGTTACTTTACAAGGCAAAACTACTGTTATTATGTCCGTCTTCTACCACATCTAATTAGCTCCTGGTCTAATTTAGAATCAGAACCCCATGTGCCCAAGGGAGACAATTACAAATTTAGACATTAGAAGACATGATTAATCATGAAAACATTAAAAGAATCGTTGGATTCGTATAAGCAGAAATCTAGAAAATATTTATAGGATTAAATTTGAAGGTAATAAACCCAGTATCACAGGCCATAATTTTATAATGCAACATTTACTAAGATGGTGCCCTTCCCGTAAACTTTAGAATTATTGTGCTCTCCTCAGCACATGATAATCGGTATGCTTTGTTGTTTTATTAGCTAATTAAGGTATAGATTTAATGAAGACTATGAGATGCCCAAAACTCTTTGCTATTTTGTGTATGAAAAAGTTTCATTTAATTAAGGTAATGAGAATGGTAAGGTAGTTTTATCATATGTAATTCACTCAAGTTACTCCTTAGATCTCTTAAAAGATGATGAAAATTTTTTTCTAACTTGGGTATCAAGAAATACATAGATTAAGACATATTAACATATTCCAAAAATCCTGTAGATGTTCTCTACTAGCTAGGAATGCTGCTAAAAAATTTTGCAGTTAAAAAAGCCTCCCCATTTCCATGGGCATGATGAGACCTTTGAGTGTTGAGAGGAAATAATGCCAATTGACCATCAGATGCAAGATGCAATTTCTGTAATTAATAGTGGTACAACACAGCATTTTTCAATGACTAGATGATTCAGTCTCTAGGACTGAAATAGATGTATAGCACTCCATTGTCTACAAGAATTATGCAACTGAGATTCCTTTCAGTTGGTGAGCCAGAAAAAGGATGCTCCAACCACAACAGTGATTTGTCTCTTCAGCCAAATTCCAGAACTGAGTCATTTCAAAGACTCAGAATGACTATTTGGTCACACCTAGATAATAACCATGGTAACAGCACAAATAACTTCTACCTAGATTTTCAAAATGAGACTTTTTGGGATAACTGTGAACTAGGTAGACAGAAATAGCTAGACATTTTGAGAAGTTTGATAAAATTTCCAAGCTTATAAAAGTACTTAGGGACCTAAAAATTATTCTGATACACTACCCAGAATGAGGACAAATGAAGTATTAAAATGGACTTTGATCTAATTTCATCTCATGATCAACTCAGTGAAGCCTCAACCCTATCCAATATCAATGTACACAGTTTCTGGGCATATTATTGAAATGAACATACTCAGAAACTAGAGGAAAATCTCCAAAAGCTAGCCATCTTTCATTCTTTTTCCCTCTTTCTTGAATATTTAATTTCATTCTCAGATTTTTTATACTCAACTCCCACCTTGTCAGCTCATGTACCTCAAGGAAAGACGTAACCACATCTAACTTTACAAGTTCCAGTAATTCCATGCCCCTTGTCCCTGACTGAGCCAAATTCGAATGCTTAACTGATTGAGCCACCCAGGCACTCCTATATATAGTCTTACTAATTCAAAAATAAACTCATGTTTTGGGTGAGTTTTAAGCTTGACTGTTTTACTCAATTACCGAACAATCCTACAGAACACACTAAAACAAGAACAAATAACAATTACAAAAAGTAATATTTTGACAGAAGCTCTTGAAGTCTGTGAATAATTCAAAATTTAAAAATCAAGAAAACATTTGTAAATTCATTTGAGGATGATTAAGAATATAGGAAATTTATTACTGACCCTATGAAATGCCTCCAGATACTTCTTAATATATCATTTGATTTCAATATAAAATAACCTCTACAATAGAGAAAAAAGTCTAAATAAAGATCATAAGATGTTCCTGTAGATACTGAGTTTTGTGCTCATGAATAAACATTTGATTAAACTGTTATAATGCTTAAGCATTACTTAGATAATTATATAACATAACTTTTCCCCCCATCTATAATTCTATAAAGTGGTCAGCATCAGTTAATGGACCACTTGTGTAAACAGTTAAATGGTTCTCAGATGAAACCAGAACTTCCTTGAAATCACTAAGTCAGAATAAAATTAAGGCCAGTGTTTAAAAGGTATACTTGATACAAATTTAGAACTTCAATAAAAATATAAAGTTCAAAAATGAAAAAGGGTTTCATGCTTGCCTATTTAGCATTTGTGGATAAAACAGTATAAATATATTAATCTTTTAAAAAAGGTTTTTAATGTTTATTTATTTTTGAGAGACAGAGACACAGAGCATGAGCAAGGGAAGGGCAGAGAGTGAGGGAGACACAGGATCTGAAGCAGGTTCCAGGCTCTGAGCTGTCAGCACAGAGCCCAACACAGGGCTCGAACTCACGAACTGCGAGATCATGACCTTAGCCGAAGTTGGCCACTTAACCAACTGAGCCACCTAGGTGCCCCATTATAATCATATGAATCTTAACAGTGACATTTAAATTAAGTAAATATTGAAAATCTATAAAATGGAAGTGGGAATAAAGTACTCAGCAACTAGCTTTACAGAATTTGCATGTTCAACCACAGTTGTCTCCTTAACTGTTTGAACTTCTGCTTCACAACTATAACCAGCCTTCAGCAACATTCCAAACAGTGCAGTTTCCAGAGACCAGAAAATTATAGCCATCATGCTAGTGTTAAATTATTTTAACTCAAAATTATCCAAAATTATGCTTATAATAATAGTTCATTTTTTGTGAGATAGGCTCTTGAATGAACATATGAAAAATCACCTCGTGATCTACATAAAATGGTTGAGGAGTAAAACAAACTCCTACCAAACAAACGTTAAGATTGGACATTGATGAAATGGGGTGTATAATCTACCCTATAAGCAGTAGCAGGAGATACAGGGAAAAATCACAGAGCAATTTTGATGATGGTATATAAAATTGGGGATAGAGACACAGTGATTGCTAAGATCCTGTCTTAGTCTTTTTAGATTGCCACACTACAAAAATACCATAGGTTGGGTGATGTAAATAACAAACATTTATTTTTAATAGTTCTGGATGCTGGCACATCTCAGATCAAGGTGCCAGGAGATTCCATATCTGCAGAGAATCCACCTCCTGGTTCATAAGTCGCTGTTTTCTTGCTGTGTTACAATTGGTGAAAGGGCCAAGGGACTCCCTGGGATCTCTCGTATAAGGGCACTAATGCCGTGCATAAGGCTATGTCTTCCTTATCTAATCACCTCTCAGAGGCCCCAGCTGAAAATTATAGCAGATCCCTTATAATTCTAAAATTATATGGTTCCCAAACAAGAACCCAATTTAAAGATGGCTAACTAGGTTTGTAGGTATATTGATGATGATAAAATAATGTCCTAATGAATCTCCTCAAAAAGTTAGAAATCTGCTGTGGTCTGAGACATACATTTGGTACCAAATTACAGAAATCTTCATAGGTGATATATATATATATATATAAATTCATTGTAGTTTCTATTTATCATTTTATCCACTTCTATACCACTCCTGACACATCTTAGACATAATATAAGCTCAATAAGTGATTATGGATTGATTGACCCTTATCATTGAACATTAGAAACTACCTCCTTAAGAAAAAAACAAGGAAAACAAGCAAAAAAAAACAGTGTGGCATACAGCATCTTGGAGAAGTTTTCACATATACTTACACCATTTTGATATTTTTTCTTCCTCCCACACCCAAAGAGAAGAGGCTGAAAATGTTAAATTCAAATAAATCTCACTAAGTACAAAGGGTATAATCTTCCACCATCAATTACTTGAACCCTTAATCTCCCAAAAAACCTATTCTCGAAAAGGATTGATATTTTTAAGCATCAGGAATTCTTCCTAAACAAAGAAAAAAATTTTCCAGGTCTTTAAAAATTATAAATATTTCTCCCTTCATGTCTTAAATAGGAAAAAAAAGTTATTATTAGAAAATCTATCAGAATATAAAGGTTACATATTGATACTATTGTACATTAATACATAGGATGTTTATTGGCATATAGAAACAAATTATGTCATTTTCATGTTTAAATGAAATTTTTAGTATACGTAATATATAGCCAAACCTTGGTTTGCAAGCATAATTTGTTCAGGAAACATGTTTGATGCTTATAATTCAAAGCATGTGTATATCAAGGGGAATTTCCCCATTAGAAATAATCAAAACTCAGATGATTTGTTCCACAACCCAAAAATATTAATGTAAAAATGATTTTACTACTGTAAATATAAGACAAATTAATAAAGACAGTAGAAATATAAAGAAAAATAAAAAATTAACCTGTCCTTACCTTTGAGAATCTTCCTGGCTGGTGTGAAGGAGACCAGAGTGAGGAAGGTTATTATGTAGGATGACTGTCACTATCTCTAACAGAATCACTGCTGTCTATTGGCTCAATGGAATCTTTTGCCTTTTGTGCAACTTTAACAAAGAACCTATCCAATTACCTAGAATGAAACAAAGCACTCTTAAGCTCAGTCTTGAATGGAAAACAAGACTTTCCATAGGTGCTTTGAAGTGACAAAAAACACACATACACCAGTTGTGGGCACCTTCCAACATTCTGAAACATCACTGATTTCTGCCAAACACCATGGCCTGAGACCAAGCATCCAAACAGAGGAAACAATCCCACAATCCCTCAGCAAGCAAGCAAGAGAGAGAGAGAGAAGAACCATTGACTCAGTTGTGATCAAGTGATGTTCAGCGTCACGTTCTGATTGTAGAGCAAGACATCATTTGTTTATCAAGTTAAAATTTATTCGAAATGTGTGCTCGTTTTGTGGAACATTTGCAGAACAAGTTGCTTGCAAATCAAGGTTTTACTGTATTTAAATAAGGAACTGTAAGTGCTTTGGGAAAAGGTGAGGCTGCCATTTTATTTCTTCTCAATAGTTGGATGAAAAGAAAGTTAAATTCAAACTGGAATGTTTGAAAATAGTGCAGAAATTTTTAATAGGTTCTACAAGTACAATTTCATATTATCTGTCCACACATCTTAATATGTTTATATTAATGCTTATACTTTAAAATATAGCAAATATTGCAAGAGAAATCAAAGAACCAAAAATCAGGTTTTAGACATGTCAATAAGCATCACATATGCTTCAGTGTCTCTCTTTTAGAAAGCAAAATAAGCTTCATTCCAGCTCTTCTCTGTCTTCTCCCTCTACAAGTCTAACACTGCCATAAAATCAGTGCGTGTGTTTTCATGCATAGTTTTTATTGTTTTTGCCAAAATTTATTTATCCAAAAATAACACATAATTTTTAATTTTGTATTATTTCTACTTATGTAGTACCACATTGGACTTTTTTAAAATAATTTTTGTTATAATTGAGATTTGCACATAAAAAAGGAATACTAGTAAAATGAACACAGTATACTTAGATGTATCAGCCTAGAACCTTCTCAGTAAAAACCTGTAAGCTCCTTCCTTTTCAATTTTACCTTACTATCCTCAGACATAAAACTCTAATCTCTCACAGATGTTAATATATTAATTTTTTAATCACAGTAAACATAACAAAAGGTTTTCTAATATTCCTGAGGTTTGATTTTTCCGTTTCCTTTGTCAGACAGTTCAAAAGGAGGCAGTTAATTATTGACACTTAGTACATTTTGGCAAAATTATATAGGTTAAAAGAATATTCCATATTGTTTTTAAGATATAAATAGCCTTCCTCAACAATGAGGCCTTCAAATACATGGAGAAAGAGGAGTACTGAGAAGCAAAGTTGTTCATTTTGTCTAAAATTAACAAGGCTTCAAGAGAATCAATTAAGATGAGAAAAAAAAAACTTGCGTAAGACATATAAAATGTGACCGAGTGCTTTTTGTTCTCAAAATCTGTCCTTTGAATAAAAGAAGTTCTCTGAAAATGAAGTGGCTTATTAACATTGCATTTGATTTAAAATCATATAAATCTAACGATTTCTCTAGGCGGGTGGTAAGGACAGGACATATCAACCAGGACATATCTGTCAAGGTTGTACTTTTCTGACCTTTCCATATTGTTTAAAATGACTCTCGACCATCAGCTCTGAATATGACAGTTATATATATGACCACAGTACGGGCTGAAGCAGATTTGTTCCTCCTCTCATTGCCACAGCTTTGTAAGTAGTGTGCGTACCAGTCAGTATTCATATTAGCCATAAAGAATGTTGACAGAAGAGGTGCAGACAAATATACAAATTCCAGAAAACAGCAATCAATTTAGCTAACTGACTGGCTCTGGACAGTTTGTTTTAACTTTTGAAGGTTTATGGAAAATTTGTTTTAGTTTCATCTTATCGTCAAGGTCTAGCTGTCAGCATAATATACAAGACATTTGGACCTATCAGCATCCAACTTCATATTCTGAAGTTTGAAACGGGGGTGTAGCTGCCAACATGCAGCAAACACTTAGATGCAGTTTAATTCGGGGAGGAACCTCCTTCATCAGCCATCTATTCAAGGTCAGTCTGAACTGCCTGGGTCTGGGGAGCCACACCTGGGAGTCCACGGCTGCCCTTCCCTCTCAACGCTTGCCCACAATACCAAAAGGATGTCAGAGCGTCAGTGGGGAGAAAGAAAACCAAAGATGTGATATAAATCTCCTTGCAAACTCTTGGATTGGTCACCATCTAGAATCCCTACAGAATTCCCATACTCATTGACTTACTTAAAATTCAAACAATGCATATGAACGGAGAGAGGACACAGCTAAACAAATCGAACAATATCCTCAGCTGGAACTGAGCTTACATTTTTATTGGAAGGATTCAAACAAACAAAAACATAATAAATAAGTAATACAGCAGAGCAAAACAGGCAAGTTCACTGTCATGATGAAGCTTGATCTCATTGGAAGGATACCAGCAATAAACAAATGGACTAAGTAAAATACATAGTATGTTGGATAGGAGAGATGCTTAGGAAACACCAATATTGGAAAATGGAAGTGTTGAAGGATTGCTATTTTAAAATGTATTTATTTAGTCAGTTAGTCAGTCATTTTGAGAGAGAGAGAGAGAGAGAGAGAGAGAGAGAGAGAGAGAGAGAGAGAGAGAGAATCTTAAGCATGTTCCACACCCGGTATATAGCCAATATAGAGCTTGAACTCACTACCATGAAATCATGACCTGGGTTGAAAATAATAGACACTTAGCTGACTGAGCCAGGTAGGCACCCCCAAGGATTTCCATTTTTAAATAGGGATGTCAGGGAAAGGATTTCCATTTTTAAATAGGGATGTCAGGGAAAGGATTTCCATTTTTAAATAGGGATGTCAGGGAAAGCATTTCTGAAGGGGTCATGTTTGAGTAAAGACCCAAAGGAAAGGAGAGTGAATCTGGCCTGGCCTATACATACACAGATATATGTATGTAAAATATGCATGTGTAAAATCAAATATATAAAATATACATGTATAAAATGGATATGTGGTACACACACACACACACACACACACACACACGGAAATATTTCTATGCAGAAGGTACATAAAAATTCAAAAGCTCCACCCAAAGCAGGGGCATAACAGAATGCTATTTGCTCAGAAACCAAGATGGCAGAGGTGGTGTCAGCCCTGGGAAAGCAGGAGATGGGCTTGGAGAGGGAAAGGGGACCAGACCATGGAGGGGCCTTGCCAGCTCTTACAAAGTCTTTGGATTTTAGGCCAAATAAGGCATTTGCACAAAAGAATGACATACCCTCACCTTCCTGGCTGAGATTAGTTTGAGGTGGGGCAGGCATGGAAACAAGAAGATCCAATGTGAAGGCTACTCAACTCAGTTAGAATGAAGACTCAGAAAAATGTCAGTACAAACAATTTTACAAGACACAGCTGATTTTTAACAAAACATTCATCTAATACAGTGAAATTTTTTCAGCTTTAGAATGTTGTAGGCAAGAGTACACTTGGTGGATGAAGAATATATATATATACACATCATATGTGGGCTGTGAGAATTTGCATGGAAGAAGATAGCGCATGAGGGAAAAGGGACATTGTCATAGCTAGCCATAACAGACTCAGCTCTGTTGACATTAAAAGATCTATTTTGGTAGCCTGCAAAATTTGGAATGCATTAGGATGGATGAGAGTGTGCAGAATCAGATGTGCTAAGTTTTAGCTAAATCACTCTTACCTCTAATGAGAAAATAAATCACCATTCTTAATCCCTGTTAGTTTTGAAAGTGATGATCATGATGTAATTTAAATCTTCTAATATAAACTTCTGGATACACAGGATGTCTTACTCTTCTTCAGGTCCCCAGCACTTAAAATTTCTAGGACAGAGGAGGCATTTATTTATGGTGGCAGTATGGCAGCTCTCAATATTTATGAGATATCAAACACTGCTTCATGTATTTTAATTATAAAGAAATAAATATACAGGTAGGTGGGGTGGGGAACCCTCTAAAGTCATGTTTATATTTTACCTACTTCTGTATGTTTTAAAAATGAATCTTTACTTAGAATTATTCCATTTCATAATTTTTAATGTGTTATTTATTTTTGAGAGAGAGAGAGAGAGACAGCATGAACAGGTGAAGTTCAGAAAGAGAGGGAGACATAGAATCCAAAGACAGGATCCAGGCTCTGAGCTGTCAGTACAGAGCCAGATGCAGGGCTCGAACCCACAAACTGTGAGATCATGACCTGAGCTGAAGTCAGACATTTAGCTGACTGAGCCACCCAGGTGCCCCTCATTCCATGTTATAAAACTTAAAAGAAATAAAAAGATAGAAATCAACTAATTCACTGCTTTCATTTTGAGACCAAATAAAGCTTTGCTACTTGCATACTTGACCTTAGTTCTGGCACTTTCTAGGACATATAAAAATGTGAGGTAGCTTCAAAGAGTGCTGTGCTTATAATGCCAAGTATGTGGAAAAGAAGAAGAACAATGGTATGGCTCTTCCAGAAGTGAGTACTATTTCCCCTTTCCTTTGTGTCACCCAGGAAGAAGGTGCAGGATTGGGAAATAAAGATGCTGGATCAGGGCAGCCTTGTCCTGTCCATTCATAGCCAATTCCATGCCAGCGGTTCCTGCCGATGCAGGCAGCCAGTCAGGCTCACTCCCGACGGGGGGACTAGTTTTATTTAACAGTCTTGAACAGCTGGAGAGCACACAGCTAATGACCGCTCTGAGCCTGGAAGTGTCTGAGGACTGCGTATAAAATATGAAACGCGATAAGGATACAAGGTAATAACAATATATAACAGAACAAATGTGCAGTGACAGCCAGAACATGTAAATCGCATAACAAATTTTAACAGAGAATGTCACTGTAATGTGCATTCTTATAGTAGAGTATTTCTTTCAAATCAGAAATAATTTAAACAATCAGAGGATTTCTCTTTTCAAATACCCCAAAGATGCGTGAAAGGAAATTGATGCGAAGATAGCAATAGAGAATAAGAAAATCCCAAACAGAGAGATTTACAGGTCCGGCAGGAGCTGTTTCAATAGCATTTAAGCAGCATGTGAACAAAAATATTTATGAAATCAAACAACCCTCTGGCCAGAGTATCTCTTACCTTGCAGAAAAGGAAAGCTATCAAAAACAAAGTAAGCAGAAGGCAATGCTGAATTCCAAATGCAAGTGCAGGATGAGCTGTACTTTTAAATAACCACATATATGTTTTTAGGGATTTGTCTCACAGCATGTGCTTTTTTTTCCCTTCACAAAACTGTCAACTATATCAGTGATGAAAATGAAAAATGTATCACTCAAAACTATTTTTTGCATTTTCTGAACTCTACCTTATCTAGTGAGAAATGAAAGTTCTCTCTCTTTTTTTCCCCTACAAAATACATTTCTATAACATTTCTTCATGATCACAGTAGAACAGCAGGTTGAAGGGGAAAAAAAGGACATAGCCAGATACCCACTCAACAACTGTTTTTCAGAGAGCTCGCTAGGTGCTCCAAGATACAGTAGGGACCAAAACCCAGCCACCAGAGTAGTATCCTGTTGAGAGAAAGGAACTACTTTTAGACCGGTAACACCCCACCTCTGCACC
>NC_043705.1:129100934-129133497 GCF_006229205.1 Suricata suricatta | reverse complement strand
TCACATTTTAAAATGTTAATTTTAAATTAACATTTTATCTGCAAAAAAAAAACCCAACAAACACCATTATATATTACCCTCACTCATAATTATGATTTGCAACTACTAAATATTGAGAGATAATTTCATATTTATCATGGGCTTTTATGTTGAATGGTGTTCTCTTATCATTATTCCTGTTGCTTCATTGATGTGAATAACTTGTAGAATAATGTTACTTGAACACATATAAATTAAGCATGAGAGTTTTTTGGTAAAATGACAAACATTTGTACTTAGAATATAACACAAATTAGTATAGTATTCAAATAGTATTCAAATGCATACTAATTTTATGTAAAGGATTATTTTGGTTCACAAAAACTAATTGTTGAGTGTGAATATGGCACTGAGAATTAAAATGGAAGTTATTTAGAGATTAATACATATAGAACAAAGTAGGGAGCCTGGGTGGCTCATTGGTTAGAATACAACTCTTCTTTAAGTCTCTGTTTATTTAAGGGGGGGGGCAGAGAGCATAAGCATGAGCACATGGGAGTGAGGGAAGAGCACAAAGTGAAGAAGAGAGAGAATCTCAAGCAGGCTCCATGACATCAGCACAGAGCCTGACACAGGGCTTGATCTCATGAATCGTGAGATCATGACCTCAGCCAAAACCAAGTTGGATGCTTAACTGAATGAGTCACCCACATGTCCCTAAGCATCTGACTCTTGATTTTGACTCAGGTCATGATCTCATTGATCAAGGATTCAAGCCCCATGCTGAACTCTGTGATGACAGCATGGAGCCTGCCTGGAATTCTCTGTCTCCCTCTCTATGCCTCCTTGCTCTCCTGTTCACTGTCTGTCTCCTTTCTCTCTCAAAAATAAATAAATAAACATTTTTTTTAAAAAAAGAACATAGTAAATTCTTGATACACCTTTCTCTATGTGGCAAAACTTCTGATTAACTCAGATAATTCATCACTATCATTTAAACCTCACTTGGAAAAACCCATAAGATGTTTAATATATAATATTTCTATCTCTGTTGTTGTTTCAGAAACCTAAACAATGCTTGAGAGTAACAATGATCACAATGGAAAAGTGGGTCCTGGAATAACATAAGAGCATTTTGTTACAAGATAGTTATTCACCTTAAGCACATGATTATATTAGATATATCCATACTGTCACATGAAAGCTCACAGCTTTCAAAATTCATATAGCCTGAATCAGGTTTGAGGAACACTGATTTATGTCACAATCTCAGTGTAGTTTTCTAACAATTACTTTTTAAAAATATATAAAATTCCTCTTATTGTTAGAGCCACATGGAAAAAACAATGTTATTGAGAGTTTGCTTGGTAATAACTATTCAGTTTACTAAATCTCAGTAAGTGGTGTTTATATGTACATTCACTTATTAGTTTTTTCTCTTTCTATAAAGTGAGTTGATTTGCTATAATTTGGAATCTTTTATTTTTCATATGCTCAATAGGTTTCCTGATGATTGGCAAGCTTTTCTAAATTAAATATAGTTTTGAAAAATTAGTTCATATTCATAATACTTTCTAATAATGGATGATGTATTAATTAATGTACAAGAAGATGGTTTTCTAACTGTAGACACACGAATCTCTTGCCCATACCCAGAGACAACCATTGTGGCTTTTTTTCTATGTCTACTATAGACATATCCTACATATGCTTAAAATTTCATTATATGCCTTATTTCTCTAATTGGAGGCCTTAAAAAAAAACTACAATGCAATGTTAAGAGAACGACATGACATCCATGAGGAATTTATGGCTACTTTTTTAGATTAGATGTTTTAATAAAACTTGTTCTATGTAAAAGTCTTCTCTGCCATGAATGAAAAAATTTATGAACAAATTTTGATAACTCAATTGTACATATTAATAAAATAGTGCTTAAAATATGGCACATTTGTTGTAGTTTTACATGCTAAACCCCACTTATTTTTAGGACAATGTTCTCTTTGAAAAAGAAACAACAAAAATAGCCTCTGACAAATAGAAACTTTACAATAAGGAAAACAGGAATAGAAAAAAGTAGGTCATATATTTCTCCTTTCAGGAATGCATCTGTCACTTAGGTAAATATGGGTGAGATGGTAAGAAGAGCAGGGACCATGTCAGAGTTTGCATTCTGTCTCTCTCACATACTGCCTTTGTGCTTTGTGAAAGTTAACTAACCTCTCTGTGCCTTGGTTCTCCATTTCAAAAATGAGATAATAATATTATTCATTAAAAATCCATCATCTTTAATGATGATTAAGAAAAATCCTAGATGTAAATCATATTGAGCAGGGCTGGGCACTTACAAAATTCTCAATAAATGACAGTTATTGTTATTATGAGGCTTGTTAATATTTAGCCATTTGCTTTAAAACTTTTTAATGACAGATCTAGCATCTTCTACAAATAATCAGTATCAGCAAATGACTATGATAGCCTTAATTATTACATAAAGAATATGCAGTGCATACCACACAACCGCAGTGAACACATGTATGACCTCAGTTAATTATAAAAAAATAAACTCATGCAATTGATATTGCCTGACGTTCCCTTTTATAGTGAAGCAAACCTTTACTACTTTTATAGAATGGTAGAAATAACGCAGGGATGGAAATTTAAAGACATAAATTCTACTTTGTATGTTGCCAATAACTGACTATGCGATTAAGAACAAGTTGTTTTCTTAAGAAAAACACATACACACACAAATGGACCTCAACTGAAGCAGAATTTTTAAAAAGCTATGTGACACATCAAAGATGCTAACTCATTAGTGTCACCATGAGTAGTTTTCATAGCTTTGGAATACGACATCCCATCAGCAAACAGGGACGAGAAACTACACTTCCGTCAGTGGTAGAAAGACACTGAATAGCAACCAAGCCATTAGGAACAATGTATAGAGGAGAGGAAAGCCGCAGACAGAATTTGGTAACTCAGAGTACACCAGTGTTTGGGAGCACGTCCAAGAAAATTGCTGGTGGTAGAGAAAGGGCAGATTCAGACATACTGTTTATCAGCATAATTACATTAGCAGTCTCAGGTTGGCTAACTTTGGGGACAGAGTTTTGGTTCACCCTGAAGAACTTGATTTTATATAATAACACCACCATTTGAGGCATTTAACATGTCAAGCATAATACTTATCTAAGTTTATTTATGTTGAGAGACAGAAAGAGACTGAGAGTGCGGGGGTGGGGGGCAGACAGAGAAGGAGATGGAGAATCCAGAGCGGGCTTTGTGTCTTCAGCAGGCAGCCTGACACAGGGCTTGAACCCAGGAACTGTGAATTCATGACCTGAGAGGAAACCAAGAACTGGCCACTTAACAACCGAGCCATCCAGACACCCAAGGTTGACTATTTTTTAACCTTATTTATTCCAATGAATTCAGGGTAAAGTAATATTTCCTTACTTATTAATATTAGAGCATGTGCATGAGCAGGGTAGAGGAGCAGAGGGAGAAAGAGAGAGAATATTAAGCAGTCTCCATGCTCAGCAAAGAGCCCAGTTCAGGGCTCATTCCTACAACCCTGAGATCATGAGCTGAGCTGAATCGAGAGTCACATACTCAACCTACTCAGCCACCCAGGTGCCCCAAAATATATATGTATGTATTTTTAAGAGCTTTAAAGTAGTACATCTTTTGTGAATGCTTTAATCACGTCTGAACCCGTAACTTGTTGACAAGTTTCTTCAAAAATATAGTATTCCCAGAGAAAACACAGCTTTGTTCCTTAGTGGCCAATCTTCCATGGTCATTTCTGGGTTTGCTCATAGTGATAAAAACAGTGAAATGACTGCGCTTTGCAAACGTTCTAAATATCCTTCAAGCAAAGGTCAAATAACAATTCAATCTTCCCCATTACTTCACCTTTTGAACTTTTACTAATGATTCCTAAACCTAAACTGCTTTAGAGTCATTTTAGTGCTTAATCACACACAACCAAGTACTGACTATGCTACCTTGTTTCTCAGTAACATAATATGTCTCTTACTTTTTCCTACACTTATCTCAGTATTATAACACAAAGCTCTACATAACAGGCGCTGAAAACAATAAATAACTATAAAGCAAGAGTCAACTAAAAAAATAATCAAATAAGAATTTGCATATCTCAAAACAAGTAATGTCTCTTTCACTGTGGTTACTTTCAAGAAAAAATACTACTTATTTTCAATGTATTTATGAAACTTTATCTTTTAAAACTGGTTTGAGATCAATTTATGGGCCCAGACATAAAAACATCACAGTATTTGTAGTTACAATATATATATGCTGTCATCCAGCAAGAGTTTTAAAATATGTAAGGTCAGGAGTGCCTCAGTTGCTCAGTAGGTTAAGCACAGACTTTAGCTCAGGTCATGACTTCCCCATCCATAAGTTCAAGCCCCACGCTGGACTCTGTGCTGACAGCTCAGAGCCTGGAACCTGCTTTAGAGTCTGTCTCCTCTCTCTTTGCCCCTCCCCCACTCACACTCTCAAAAATAAATAAATGTTAAAAAAATTAAATATGTAAGGCCATATCATAACTCCAAAAATTCCAGGGTGCAGTCATTTGTGTACATTAAATGAATATGATAATAAATCAATCAGTTTGAGGAAAAAAAAAACTGCTTTAGAGTTTATACTTATAAGAATGAAAATTGCCTTTTGTTAAAGGAGAGATAGTAAATAGTGTCCACTGGATATAGAAACACCATTTGTGTCTTCAGTGAGTTAATCTTTGAATTACTCTATGGTAGTATACTTATCGTTAAATTGTAATCCATTATATATGTTCAACTTGTCTCATGCATGAATTTCCATATCATACGTTTGCTACTAAGTGGAAGTTACTGATAAAAATCAAAACAATCCTGATTTTAAGAAAGTATATATAAAATGGAAATACACAAGAAAAATAATTCAAGACAGATGATGACTCACAGTAAAAGAGACGTGTAAATAAAAAGGTAAGACTTTTCTAAAACCAGGAAGGCCTTCTAGCAGGAGAAATCAAAGAGTATCTCAGAAAAAAGTAACATTTGCAGCCTATCTGAATGGTAAAAGATTTCATAAGTAGAACCTGGGAGCAGAGTGACCAATATAAACAAATCTGGGGAAGGGCGCCTGGGTGGCTCAGTCGGTTAAGCCTCCGGCTTCAACTCAGGTCAGATCTCACGTTCGTGGGTTCAAGCCCCACATCAGGCTCTGTGCAGACAGCCAGCTCAGAGCCTGGAGCCTGCTTCTGGTTCTGTGTCTCCTTCTCTCTCTGCCCCTCCCCCTCTCATGCTCTGTCTCTCTCTGTATCAAAAATAAATTTAAAAAAACATTAAAAAAATTAAAAAAAAATCTGGGGAGATGCAAAATAATAGTAACTAAATAATACAGAGAACAAAGAATTCTCCTAAAACTGAGAGATGGTCAATTTGTCTGTATTAACAAGTCAAATCACTAGGTGTGGGCAGGGTGGTGGGAATGCAGAAGGACCTACAAAGATTTAATAGAAGAAAAAATAGATCAGATTAGGTTCAAAAATTTGAATTTTAGGGGCGCCTGGGTGGCTCAGTCAGTTAAGCGGCTGACTTTGGCTCAGGGCATGATCTGATGGTTCGTGGGTTTGAGCCCTGCATCAGGCTCTATGCTGACAGCTCAGACCCTGGAGGCTGCTTCTGATTCTGTGTCTCCCTCTCTCTCTGACCCTCTCCTGCTCATGCTCTGTGTGTCTCTCTCTCAAAAATAAATGAAAATTAAAAAAAAAAGAAAAAAGAATAAATAAATAAAATAAATAAATAAATAAAATCATTTGAATTCTGTCCAGCAAGTGATAATAATGCTGGTAATATTTACTAGGAGTTTATAATCGCAAAACAAATTTCTGTGTTATATAAGTACAGCTTCATTTAATCCTTTCAGCAGGCTTAAGAAGTAGCCATCATTATCCCGTCTTCCAGATGAGGAAACAGAGTCTTAGCAAGATTAAACACTTTGCCCAAGATTTCCACTCTCCTTGGTGGCAAAAGTAAAACAATATTGATCCCTCCACTCAACTCTGGAGTGAGACTAGTTTACCACCACATAGTAGCATCTGTCAAAATGGAGATAAGCTGGAAAACTTTGGTGCTAACGGGCGACACATCTTTACGGGCATCACATTAATTTCATCTCTGAAGAAACCCATTCTTAGTATCTAACATTGGCATATGCCCTCATCTTTAACTTCAAAGTTCCCTGTGCTTATACTGTTCCTTGCAGTCATCAGACTATATTGTAATTTGTGTTTTGATTTTCTCCTGGAAAATACTAGAAGGCATTAAAGGTTAGAAAGTTTGAATATTACTCATTGTCCATCATACCTCGGTATCTAATATTCTGCCTTTTTCATAATGGAAAATCAATGAATAATAGTAAAAGAATAATTATAAAAATATATTTTAGGAAGGAGTAGAGCAGGGAGAGAGAAGGTCACCAAGGGGATTTTGGATTTGGACACAGTCATGTCTCATGTTTCATTAGTTTCGCTTTCAATAACCAATTAAATAATGAATAATAATAATCAAATAACCTTTCAAATTCCCCTTTATCTCCTCTATGATTAAACTGTCAAGTTCCCTTGTCTACATTCTCCTAAAACCTCATTCATCCTTCAAGCAAAACACTAAGTAATTGTAACTATATTTACCTTTATATGTTGCTTTTTTTCTACTGTATTTTCATCTCATTGAGGAAGGGACCAAAGTATGTATAACTGTTTCCCAGGTTCCTAGTAAACTCCATAAAACATATTAAGAACTCTAAAAAATATGGTTAAACTGAGAAGGAAAGATGAATTTGAACCTTCTCTGTATTACTGAATTGGAATCAGAAAAAGGATCAATTTTAAATTTTTTATACATTAGAATTTAAAAGATTCATCAAATAATCATATTTGAGGGGGGAAGAGTTAAGATTTACAAGCAATGCATTTGTACTAAATAAAAATGATTCAAAAATTTAAAAATGTGGGGCACCTAGGTGGGTCAGTCAGTTAAGTGTCTGACTTTGGCTCAGGTCATAATCTCAAGGTCTGTGGGTTCGAGCCCCACATCAGGCTCTGTGCTGACAGCTCATAAGCCTGGAGCCTGTCTTTGGATTCTGTGTCTCCCTCTCTCTCTGACCTTCCCCTTTTCATGCTGTCTCTCTTCCTCTCTCTCAAAAATAAATAAAACATTAAAATTTTTTTATTAAAAATGATCTCAGGAATAATGATTAATGATAATACTCCATTATCTTGGGTAAATAGATATGCTCTGTTTTAGACTAAACTTGAGAAGGAACTTGAAATTTTTAGCTAAAAGTGTTTCGGGTCATTTCTTGATTTTTACTGACCAGGGGACATGTTTTTATATGTTTTCTTTCTATATTTATGATTATCCATTTGCTATCCATTCTGCGAAAAACCTTGTCCAAAGCAATAGCGCAAAATAGGAACATAACATTATCAAAAGGTTTCATCTAAATTTTAAACATTTCTAAATTCTTAAACACAACATTTCAACTTCTATCTCCATTTTGGATTATAATAAATGCTTTATAGGCTTATTTGAAATAATACAGTGTGTAGCATTGCACAGAAAAAAAAAAGCTAGCAGTATTTTGAGAATAAAAGCAAATCAATAGTAATATCTCTTAGAATAGAAGCACTTTTGTTGACAGAGGGAACATAGCTTAATGGGAAGCAAAGTAATCTTTGTTTTCAGTCAGAATATTGGGCTGTGCATGAGAAATGATATGCTCTGAGTTGTTTTACATTAAGAGGCAACCTGGCATGTTTGAAATAGAGACAGAAAATGATTTGCTTTATAAAGATGGACAACTCAGGGGCACCTGGGTGGCTCAGTCAGTTGAGCATCCAACTTTAGCTTAGGCCATGATCTCACGGTACATGAATTTGAGCCCAGCATTGGGCTCACTGCTGTCAGTGCAGAGCCTGCTTTGGATCCTCTGTTTCTCTCTCTCTGCCCCTCCCCTCCTTGTGCTCTCTCGCTCTCAAAATTAAACAAGTTTAAAAAATAAAAAATAAAAATAAAGATGGACAACACATAACAGAGAGAAAACCTTCATAAAGTATTTTGTGATTTTATGAGTTTGTCTTTAGTTCCCATTGAGCTTTATTCTCTTAATTAAAGTAAATCTTCTCAGTGATCCAGAGAGACAATTCAGGACCGCTTCACACTGTGGGTTGTAAATGTGACTAAGTGATCCCGCGTCCAATGTGGGGATTGAAGTCTTACTCAAGTGATGATGATGATGAAGATGATGATGAAGAAGATGATGATGAACAGTGTTACTTCAGTACGGTGACATAAAGTGTCCCAAGAGAAAGACAAATAGAAATAGAGGAAGATCTAGATACAGCTCTACATATAGAAATAATAAAGGAAAATTTTTTTCTCATCTTTTGCTATGGGCAATGTGGGAAGAAAATTTATTCTCATCAAATTTCTTCATTTTTCCCTGTACAGAATAAAGTGAACAATGGGGAATAAGGCCATATAAGCAATCAATGCCTGATCCAGATTTAAAAATCTAGAAGTGCTTATTTCTGGCTTCTAGAAAATAATTGTACTGCTCTGTAGTTCAATGCAGGTACTCTCTTTCAAAATTGCAAGAGAGGCAGTAACTGTGGGTTTTACCCTCATGCAAGTGTGTTGCTACGTTACAGAAAAACTAGTAAAAAAGGTTTCACGCTTTTGGATATGCACCTTATGCCACACAAACTACAAATTATTCTAGCATTTAAGGAAAAATGAAAGCAAACCAAGTTGTCTCCCTAAATTTCCAATGAGCTTAATTCAAAAACACATTCAATCACAATCATTTACTTGCTTTTCATGCAGGCTACATATTTATGTTGACGTTTTACAAAACTCAAGAGTAACAATAATGCAGCTTCTGGTTTCTTTGTGCTGAACAGCAGAGGATGCTGTAAGAAATTTTGCTTGAGAAAGTTACACATTTAAGGAGTCATTAGAGTTGACTAGCAGCTACACGGTGAAAGAGAATTAAATTGTATCTCGCTTTGGGGCATTTGGGGGGCTCAGTTGATTAACCATCCAACTCTTGATTTCAGCTCAGGTCATGATCTCACAGTTTGTGAGCTTTAGCCTGTGTCTGGCTGGAAATTCCAGCCCCATATGCTGGCAGCGAGTAAGCTGCTCGGGATTCATTCATATTCTCTCTCTCTCTCTCTCTCTCTCTCTCTCTCTCTCTCTCTTTCAAAATAAATAAAACTTTAAAAACAGTTTTAAAAAATATTTTTCCTCAAAAGTGTTGTTTAAAATATTTTATTCAGGCATTTTCAAAACAATATTTTATAACCTCACTTGGTATATAAAAATTAAATTGAATTAGTGTAAAATTATCTATTTTAGTGCTAATGAATAGCACATTATGTTCTTATGAACATATGAACTATGTTCACATTAGTTTCTTTTTTCTTTTAATATTTCTATTTTACTTTTTAAAGTAGACTTCGCAAGTGGTGTGGGGCTTGAACCCACAACCCTGAATTCAAGAATCACGAGCTCTACCTACTGAGCTATCCAGGCACTCTTACAGTGGTTTCAATGCTTCCAGGTGTAATGATCAGTTAGAAAAGAATCTGGGGGCTCCTGGGTGGCTCAGGTGGTTAAGCGTCTGACTTTGGTGAAAGTTATGATCTTGCCATTCAGAGTTCGAGCCCCTCATTGGGCTCTGTGCTGACAGCTCAGAGTCTAGAGCCTATTATGGATTCTGTGTCTCCCTCTCACTCTCTCTGCCCCTCCCCAACCTCAGGCTATCTCTCTCTCTCTCTCTCAAAAATAAACATTAAAAAAATTTTTTTAAAGAATCTGAAACCAGACAGCATTCCCTAATATACTAGTATATGGCCACAAGGTGGCTCCAAAGACCTAAGTATGTTGTTATTTTACTTGTTGAGGTAAATAGAATTTTACCAGAAATATTAATAGTAATTTGTCCTATAAATGGGACAATACTTCAGAAACATATACTCATTTCAACATTCAAATTAAGTTTTGAAGAAAAATTTATATTATCTTACAATGCAGATAGTCAAAACAACATGTGAAATGGTTGAAACCCTTAAAAATTTTGAAGGATTTTGAAAAGAAATGATTATTTAGCCTATATTATTAATTATTCAATAATATTTATTTTGTCTAGGATTTTATAATTAATCTCTCCCCTAATTTTGCACCATTTGATTCTCAATTGATTTCCAACTAAATGAAAGAAAAATACTGCAAGTTAATGAACTTTTTCCCTAGCATAAAGAATTTCAAAGCTAAAGAGAAAGCATGTCTAATTGCTTTTAATCTTTGGAAGGCTTAATTCTAAAAGTACACACTTTGAGAAAATCTACTAAACTAAAATATATAACATTAACACAATATTTTAAGTTAGCCATCTTAATAAGCCATAAAATAAAAACATTTATCCAAATATAGTGAAGTCAGGGAGAAAAATGAATGTTATTAAATAATCAAAGCATTTACTTAACAAAGATGACATAAGATGACCGTGAATTTGGTTAAATAAATAATAAGTATATATGTGTAATACATATAAATATGTAGCTATGACAAAAAATAAGGATTATCTTTATTATGTTCACAAAAATACATCTGTTAGCTAGATCTAGTGGTCTCTATTATGACTTATTTCACCTTTACATGTGGATGGATAATAAGCTAAGTATATTCTTTCAATGTGTGAATTTCTAAAATAAGTACATTAATTAGGACTAGGTTATAAATGAAACTGAAAAATGAAAACTGTGTTATTATTCAGGATTTCAAAAATGAAGTTTAAAGGAGAAAGATATTTATGGACTTACAGAAATGTATATTTTATGACCTTAATGTTTTGGTTTGTTTTTGTAAGCCATAGAATTCATTCAACAAGCCTTTGAAATTACCATACGCAGCCCCAAGCCAGGAGGAAGAAAAAGTGATTTTAAATTGATCTTCATATCACCTTAAATATGAAGGATGAAAAGAAAGAATTATCTAAATAAAACCTGTTAAAATTTTCACATTTTGCCGCAGATCCTATGTCTTGATCAGACAGTTTCTGGAACCTAGTCTAAGAAAGCAGTAGTCCACTGACCTTTCAGCCTGTAATACAGACTGCAGAATTATTCTTGAGATTTATGGGTATCCAAACTTTAATGGGATTATTTCTGTAATGCACTGCCTCTGTTCATCATTCTTGTTCTAATTCTCATTACTCTGACCTCAAGAAGGAGAATCTGTTAAAAGAACCATTACTGCCTGTATTCAGAAATGGTTCATGCTTCACCTGAGTGACTTTATGTGGCTTATGGAACTCACAACAGTCTCTACCTTTCTAATGCTTTCTCCCTCCTCTGTCCCTATTTTGGGTCTTTATATCATTTTCAAAATTCATGTCCATCAATCCCTTAGTTCATGCAATTACTATATATGATTCTGAGAATGTAATTTAAGTTTTCAGGCTATATTCTCTTTATGCAACTGACATTTTCACAATCATTAGGGATGAATGTATTTATAGCGGTTATATACTGAACCCTTGCCAGATACCACAGCAGATTGGATGAGCCCTTTCTAATTACAGCAATAGATAAACTGTGTCTTTGGAAATTATATGATTCAAACTTCCATTTCATAAACAAAACATAATTAGAAAAAAATTATGACGTTATCAGTAGAATTAGTGACAAAATCCAACATAAAACACCAAGGATTTCTCATTCCAACTTAAACACAAAATTACCACTATAGGATACAAGTTAAAGCTGTCCAAAATTTTAAAGTGGAAGTCCAAACTATATTTGATGACACGGTTAAAATAAAGCACACTCAACATTAATTAAAGAAAAACATAGATCACAGGAATTTACATACACTATCATAATACCAATAAAAATAATAGGCAACAATATGTAGCACTAGAATAGCTATTGTCAAGTATTATCTTTTACATCTGGAAGTTTTGAAAATTGTAACAATTGCACTGTTATGTAAGTATAATTATTAAATACATTTTACAGATGAAAATGTATCAGGAATATTAAATATTAAATACATAGTAAGTGACATAAGATTTGAAGCCAGACAGCTTGGTGCCACGGTCCATGCTTTTATCCATCAGAGAAATTCTAAGAAAGGCAATCTTGCCAATCTTACCATTCCAAGAAAGCCAACCTCAGTGCTTCTGGCATGTAGCCTTATCCCTGTGGAGCCTCCCTATTAAACATGACCTTCATCAGGTGTCCTTACAAAACCAGAATATCGTATCAGAAACTTTTTACAGAGTGACCAAGTTTCAAACACAATGATTTCTATGCCAGTGAATATTTTCATTGCTTGTGGGTCTGTGAGAGCTTCCGTTAACAGTTTTTATCAATAGAATTTGGGGGTCCATATGGTCTTCATACTTGTTATTTAGGCATCTTGTCTGGGACGAATATATTAGTCTCAAATTTGAGCCCTTGCTACAAGGTGACAATTGGCTACTGCAAATGAGAAGTATAAAGTAGACACCAACCAAGATGGTAGCCCCTAACTGAAGCACCAATTGAGAACCCTCTTTCATGAGGCCACTGAGTGAATCTGAGGTTACACAAAAATGTATCTTTAACTAATCTGCTAATGCATTGTGACATTTTCTTGAAAGACACCACATGGCTTTGAATATAGTTTTTTTAATTTTATTTTTAAATTTTTAAATGTTTATTTCTGAGAGAGAGAGAGAGAGAGAGAGAGAGAGAGAGAGAGAGAGAGAGCAAGCACGGAAGAGCACGCACAAGAGTGGGGGAGGGGCAGAGAGAAGAAAACGGCATCCAAAGGAGGTTCCAGGCTCCAAGCTGTCAGCTCAGAGCCCATCACTGGGCTAGAACTCAGGAACTGCAAGATCATGACCTCAGCCAAAATCAGACACTTAACTGACTGACCCACCCAGGCATCCCTGAATATAATTTTTTAAAAATAGGTGGCTTAGAGCCCCATGTCATTCATTTTAAAAGTACCTAGTACTCATCTTTCTTTAACAAAACTGGGTGATAATAACAAATCACGGGATTTTTTATTTAATGTCTCAGTGTAACAGAGGTTAGGTTTTGTTTTGTTTTTCTCACTTTCTCTGCGTGTGGACCTTTAGATGTGGCTTACAGTAGGCACTTTAAGAATGTGTGCCAAATGGAGGAATGACTGAAACAAGGTACTGAGAAGTTTCATCAGTAGCGTAAATAACAGAAAATCAAAACTGAAGATTTTTGTGTTAGGTGGAGAAATAGGTGACTGTCTAAATGAAAACAAACATTTCAAACATAACTCTTGAGCCACCTGGGTGTCCCAGTCGGTTACGAGTCTGACTTTGACTCAGGTCATAATCTCATGGTTGGTGTGTTGGAGCCCTGCATCTGGCTCTGCACTGACAGCTCTGCGCATGAGACTTCCTTTGGATTCTGTGTCTCCCTGTCCCTCCTCTGCTTGGGCACTCTCTCTTTCAAAAAATAAAATAAACTTAAAAAACCTAACTATTTAATATTTCTATTATAACGTGTAGTATTTACGGTGAATATATTTATTGTGAATGTCTTACATTAGAATCACCTCTCCTCAAGTATAAAATTTGCATTGGGTTCATCTTTAATATCTCAGATGTGGCACTAAGGGACTGGCTCATGGAAACCTCCCCTGAAATAAATGAAATCAATTAGAAGCTGAACGGCTTATTGTTTAGATTCTGAGATATTATGTAAAAATATAAAGCAAAATAAAAGTGAAAAATATAATACATGCAGAAGAATATGATAACCTAAAGCCATAGGGAATTTAAAATAATTATTGTGAAGTTTACTTCACAAGTGCTTAACCTACTGCCTCTATTAAAAATTGAAAAATTCTATCAGGAGTTTTTTGAGGACAATGGTTTATACGGGACATTACACGTTGCTTCTAGAAAGGACAGGACTCTTCTCATCCATGCTTCTTTTTTTTTTTTAACCTTGGCTCTACCCAGAAATGGGTTGGATCTAGACACTACTTATCAAGTGAAGTGAAATAATGTTTTTTCTCTGTGGTCAAGATTATGGTTCTCATTTCTCTAACCTCTCTACTGGGCTAGATGTTCAATACAGATTGTACATGTAACAATCACATGGCTTTGCCCTAAGAAAGAAAATGTGCTTTCCCCTCCCTTCGTTCAGATTTCATATTATGATGGAGGCTAATCCAATTCTAAGAAAAGAATTAGTACAGAAATGATTTATTATAACTTAAAATGTAGGGTTACTTCATTTCCCAGCATTTATTTATTTATTTAAGTAGGTATTGAAACAAATACCTGTGCCTACTGCCAAGGTAGTAAAGTTTTACAAATTAAATTTTTTAAATGTAGAACAATCTCATTATTAAATGTTAAAAAAAATTAGGGCATATATTTTAAAAGGCATAGTAGCTAGAATGGAAGAGATTCTTGGACAATACGTAGAGTTCTCACTATTTTTTAACTTTCATCCAACCAAAAAGCTTTATGTCCAATACAAAAAATACTCCTTTGTTTCACAGAGAAATTCTGCAGAAAATTTCCACTCTACAACTCAGCAGGAACACACACACACACACACACACACACACACACACACACACACGAAAAGGTAGAAATATGGAAGAATGCCTCTAGATCCATGGCTGTATTTAGGATGTGACGCTGAACAAATCTCCAAAAGAATAGCTGAAGCCTGGGTGAAGGAGCTGATCAAGAAATGAATATTTTCCATGGGTTTCTATTCATAGGCAAAGGCTTTTATACCCCACTTTATCTGCTGGGACTACATTCCAAGATGCCAGCAACAGCAGAGAGCACCAAACTATGTTTCTACCTATACGTACATATTTGTGATAAAGCTGAATTGATATGGGTGCATTAAGAGATGGACAATAAATAATAAACTAGGACAATTATAACAATACGCCATAATAAAAGTTACATGAAAACGGTCTCTCTCTCTCCCTCTTAAAATATCTGTATCCATCCTTCTCCATAGGATAATGTGAGGAGACAAAAGGCCCACATGATGAAAGGAAATGAGGTGAATGATGTAGGAACTGTGACACAGCATTTGTCTACTATTGACTTTGTGGGGTATGTCTCGAGGGTCATCTGTTTTCAAAAAGCACCTGGCTGTGAGTAACTGAAGCTGTGGACAGCAAAATTATACATAAGGGGGGTGGGTATGGTCCTCGAATTCAAGGAGATGTACACAGAGTAAATGTGCATGTTGAAGGGTTTCACTCTCCAGAGTGTAAACATCAAAAAGTCATTCTGGCAACAAAATACTGCTCAAGACTACAGAGCAGGAAGAGCCGCTAACTTGCCATGATTTAGGAAGAAGCCCTAAAAGAAGAAAAACACAAAAGAAAGAAAAAGAGAAAAAATATACTTGACTAGGCTAATCGTTAGTCATTGTGTACTGGATTTTTGCTTATTTGATTGAATAAGTTGACATATATGTTACTTTATTCCAATGGTTTATTTTCTCTATGTATTTGCTAAAGCAAATAAAATACTATACTGCCAGTATTAACAGTATACGTAACACCTATTTGGTCAGCAAAAGATTTAAACCAATGAGTTAGAGGTAGTAAAATTTTAATATTTTAGTTGTTTTAAGCAAATATTTTTAATAAAATAATAAATACATTCCCCATTTAGAAGATTTACATGGTAGACACGCAATCACTAAAGTCTGGCAGATAGTACAACTATTTTCAAATCTACCTAAATAAAAGACTACTAATTTAAAGGCGATGGTTATCAATCAAATTATCCGTAAATATTATGGTGCTTCATATAAATTTGAAGACTGATTCAAGAATTATGGAAACATTGATAATTATATAAATTCCAAAAGTTACCATGGTTTTCAAATGGAGTTGATTTCATTTGATTTTATTGGGAGTAGAGTTATATACAAAAGGAGGCTTGGTCACAATTTTTAAAGTTATATTAGCATTATGCAAAAAATATACTCAATAGCGTAGGCAAACATTGATTTCCTTTGATGCATTCATATAACTATGCCAAATTTCAACTTTGATTCTTGTGTGTATAAATTCTATGTGAACATTGCAGAGAATTACCAGAATAACCCAAGTTAAAACATCTACTCTATTCAGATTATTGATTATTTTAATTTCCATAGATTCTGCATAACTTGATTATGGTTACAGTTTATGTTTCCCAAATTTTCTACTGAAAACAAAAAGGAGCAAGGACAGTTCTTTACAATATCTATAAAAGACATTGCTCATTATATATTAGTTTACATTCTTACATTACAAACTGGTAATATTCGTGTCTTGCAGCAAAGAAGAATCAACATTTCTAAGGAAGGACTGCTTCCTGGAAAGTGCAATTTATGTTTCATTTATTTTTAAAACCAGGCCTGTCAAACTATTTCAGTATCCTCTGTTGCAGGAAATCAACAAAGATTCCCAATCAATAAACCAATGTACTGAATATAATAACTCATGTCTATGCATTCTACATTCTGATACTTTGGAGAAGTCATTTCATTAATAAATGCTGCAGTTCCCATACTTTGCTTGCTAGTGCAGTAAACTACATTGATGCCAATTTCAATTCCTTAAAAGCCTACGTGTTAGAATATCTAAAAGAATCACTTTCATTTTAAAGGACATGAACTAGCCAACTGAACTGTCATAGACTTTATGCTGTAATGCAAAAAATAATGTAATAAATTAAATGTATAATGTGGCAGATGATCGAGTACTGGCTATAAAAATCACAAGATTTACAGAAACATTATTTCACATAGGGTGATATTTTTAAAAAGCACATGGAAAACTCATTCAAGGACCTTTGTAATTGCCATAAATGAGGGAGGAGCAAAGGAGGGAGGGAGAGAGAGGGACAGAGAGAGGGAAAAGGGAGGGAGGGGCGAGAGACAGACTGAGAGAGAGAGAGAGAGAGAGAGAATGAGTTCACACTGCAAATTTTCTGAGCATCATCAGAACTCTGAAGTGTCTAGACATGTTATTTAATGCTGAATATCCTGTTGTGAAGCAATGCTGTATTATACCTTAGAGCCTATTGCTTCATTCTGTCCTGAAGTCAAATGTTATTTAACTTTGTATATTTTTGTCATGTAGAGTATGGAGAATCTAGGCTGCTTTATAAAAGAAAGGGGAAGGATATTGAGATCACATAGTTTGGTAAAGGGCTTTATAATGTTACTGGTAAACTCTCGACTACATTCCTCTACTACAAGGGATAGTTATATGAAGGCATTTCAACTCCCGAAGGCAGTCACTATTTTTAAGAAATGCTACATTTTACTTCTTATTATGAGATGACATGTAATTTCATTTTATTCATTCTTACTCAATTTCCAGTTTTCCCTTTCTTTAAGTCCACCACCCATGTGGTAATGTTTAACAAATGTCTCCTAGTACTACAGAGGATAAACTATCACATACATTGCAAGAGATAAACAGTATAAAAATATAAAGACATTTGTGAAAACAAAGCATCTCGATTCTTTAAAAAATTACATTACTTTTTTTTCTTGCAAGAAGTGGCATTGATAATAAAGAGTTAAACCAAAGTTCTTTCGAAACAGTTTTTATAAAGCTGTCAGATTATTTAACTGATCAATGTTCACATAACGTTAAGGATAATGCATTTCCAGCAATCTACAACTTTAATGTGATGATGTCGTCTTACAGTGTTTGGCCCTTGAGTTAGTTGAACTGAGCAGTGACAAAGGAGGTTATGGCAAAGGCAGAAATGGCCTCATGCTTTAGATACCCTTACGAAAGACACCATGACCAGATTTGAAAGGGCTCCAAGTCTCATACTAAAATGTCAAGTGAAGTGAGGCTGCTGTGTAGTAAGAAGGGAAGAAGAGAAGAGAGGTAACCCTGAGCTGATATTGTTATCTTAAAAACCAGGCACTCCTTGTTGATTGAAATTTTCTCGTTCTTCATGCGTGAAAAAAAATCTGTAAATTTCAGTGTTGGACTTATTAGAGATAAAAGCAGGGAATGCTATATTAGTGATCTGTGAACATATTCCAAATACTTTAACCAGGGGAAAAAAAAAGAGGACAGATTTAAATTATTGAAATTTAGGAAATTTTTCTTCTACCTGCATATTTCAGATTATTTTAATTATGACAAAATAAAATTTTTTCAGTGAACTCATTGATCTGAACAAAGTATCAAGAAAAGGAAAATATGTTGCCCTATGTTTACTTTCATTTTTCAAATATATGTTCATAATGATATTCCTTGGGCTCTTTTTTTTTTCAAAAAATTCATAATAGGAACCATATATACTTAGTATAATGCTTCATCAATATCACCATTGCTCAGTATAAGCCTAATAAGAATGAAGGCACCAGTCTTGCTACTTGGCCTTTAACTTCAGCCTATTTCAGAGAGGACTGCTAAATATAATATGGTTAGTAAAGTGACTTTTCTGATACCCTAATCAGATAATACTTTAGGTTAATCAAAACCAGAGTTTTCAAGCATAGACCTAAAATTTGGAGATCAAATACCTGCATAAAATTACTTATGATTGGTATAAATAATGTTTACATTTCCCTGCTTATACTTTGTTACTTTATATCGGTATTTCACAAGCACTTCTAATGGGGTAACAGTATTAGAACGCAATTTGTGTAGTAGAAATAATGATATACTATGGCTAACAGTTTTCAAACCCAAGGGCTAGACTAGAGATAGTTGGGTTTACATCCATGATTTGTATTAATTGCTTACTATGCAACACTCTTCCTGATAATAACACTTAGCAAAAATATGGTTCACTTTGCTGCTGAATCAGCATCATCGGTGCTAATGATATTCCTGTGCTGCAGCCTAGCGGAATGATTTGGTATAAAAATGACATATTCCAGGAGGACAGTGTGTTATCACTTGCTGCAAAGTAGGTTAAGAAACAGAGGAAATAAGTCGTATGTCCAGAAATCCCCTACATAATAAATTCTCTGCCTCAGTTTTGTGTTTATATGAGAAATTAAGCATGAAGATCATGAAATGAGTCTTAGAGTCTGGACAAGGGTTCACGTATTTTGGAATTAACCTTTTGGTTTCAAATAGACTCTTTTTCAATAAGAAAAAAGCCATTCTTCCTTCAGATTACACTACTTCCTTAATAATGTGTCAGAAAAGTATCTCCCTAGATATAAAATCAATTTTCTACCCTTTTTTAAGAAAATTTCAGTGTAGTAAAAATCTAATTGTATGGTATTAAGTCGAATACCTGTGTCGTACTGGTAACACCAAATAGCTAGTTTTTATAAACATCGAGGAATATCACCTGAAGCATTGATCAGGTACCAGGCAAGTTAACCACTGACCTCATACATATCCATACATATGTGGATAACATACACATTATATGTTGCTTTTCTATTTTCCTATTTTTTTCCCCCTGAGACATATAACTATATGGGATCCTATTCTTTGATTGGAGTCAGGGAAGGTATATGCATTCACCAGGAAAGTCAATTTGTTAGCAGCAAGTATTTGAAACCAAAAAAGTCTCTGATTTTTTGAAAACAGACATCGACTCATAGTTTAAAAACAGCAGGGGAAAAAAAAGTGAAAGCAAATGAAGGAAGCATTTCTTTATGTTTTTATCATTAGAATAGATTTGTATTTGATGGGTCCCAAAGACACAGACACATTTTGCTTATATTT
The DNA here is from genome assembly GCF_006229205.1 of Suricata suricatta. NCBI lineage: Eukaryota > Metazoa > Chordata > Mammalia > Carnivora > Herpestidae > Suricata > Suricata suricatta. Next base: position 129,113,710 of record NC_043705.1, on the reverse strand, counting down.
GTATACTCCCGGATCTCCCCCCGCACCATAAACTACTTATGCATTACACATTGAATACATTTGTGCCACATTTCCTACACTGCAGGCAATAGCGACAAGGTACATGATCTATACAACTTATTTACCTATTTCTGTCTGACACAAGCTCTTCCTGTTTTCCTCATCACTTTAACTAAAAATGAACCTCGAGCTCTTGTCAATGACATAATGTTTTCATGAAAGTTCTACTAATTAAAAATCTCCACCATACCAGACCTAAAAAATGAGCACACTCTTGCCAAGTGTTATTCACCACAGAGAAGCTCTTGTAGCTACATTTTAAAGAAGGACACAGAGGGGGATGGTGTGGAGGAAGAAAGTCTACCAACGTATGCATTGAACTATAACTGTTGTCAGCATCAGAGGGGCAGATGATTTTTAATATAGATCCTTTAGGAAGAAAGAAGAAGAAGAAATAACGCATCTCCAAACAGTTGAGCGTAATGGATGTGCAGTTTGGGATAACAGAAGCTTTTACTGGAATGAAGAACCACTATTATAAAGAGATTTCTGCTTTTTGAAGCAAAAGATGATAGAGCAGTTTCAAAATGATGTTTGTCTTTGATTGCACCTGTACCCCCCCTCCCTTTTAAATAATAAGGAGATGGTAGGTTTCTATTGTAGTGACATAAAACCACTTTCGGACGACTGCGTTTGCCCATACTTATAGTGCTATCAATAGTTACTTGTTGGGGACATGCATTTAGACTCGCAATGTGCTGCATTAATTTAACAGCACATAAAATATGGATTTTATTGCAGCAGAGACAATAAATGCTGCTGACTACATGCATTTAGTCTCTCTCCTTCATCTTTCCCCTTGTACTTCTGACTTAGATATGAAATGTGAATGTAGGAATTATGCCCCTTCTATTTCTGATGAATGCCAATCTAGTTTATTTATGTAGATGCTTAGTGACCATTGACAGTTTCTAGGAATCTGTCGACTGAATGCCTGTCATTTCTCTTTATATTGAACGTACAATGAACTATGACTATAAAAAGCGCAGAGTGAATCCATTCGTATGGAATGCAAAGTAATGTTAGATGATGTTAGAGTTCACAGCAACAAGGCTATCTCTTCAACTGATTTTTAAAATAAAGACAAACAGTATGAGCATGACAAATTATACTCCATGATCTGTTTTTAGCATTTGTTCAGAGTGGATGAATTCACAAACTCTAGTCTCATGACCCCACTGTTGAGCATAATATATAATTTAATCTAGGTTTACATTACCTCTATAGATATTCAAAGCAGTTGTTTCTAGAATTTAATATAGAGTTTCATGCTTATTAATTTCTTCATGTGTTAAAGATAAGTATTTGGAAATAATTGCTAAAAACAACTTAAAAACAAACATTATCCCCCCACCCCCTGGGAAAGAAAATAAAAGACCTTAAGGGGGTTGGGGGGGGGAAGAGAGGAGGGGGAGAGGTGAAGTCTTCCTACCTTTTTTTTAGCAGCTTCTGGATAACGGAAGTTGGTCCCAGCCAAAATAACCCTGGAGAAATTGCCACTGTGTCCCCTTTTTGTTTGTTTTCGGCTGTTATTTTCTATCACTGCTGCTACTTCAATCTAACTCAAGCTTTCTCTCAGCATTACTTTCAACTCTGGACGGCAGGGAACCGAAGAAAACGGGGGCGAGCTCTCTCTGATTGGCTTTCATTCAGTGCTTCTGATTAAGAGGAAGGAAAAAAAGGAGAGGAGGGGAAAAAAGCCCTTCCTCACGCGGAGAGAAAGGTTCTGCTGATAGAGCGGCAGTCCTCGCCATGGGAAGGTTAGAGACTGGGGAAGTGCTGGCTTTCGCTAGCACACAGCGATTTGCAAGTGAATGCGAGGGGAGGGCGCATCCAAGACGGGAGCCGGGGATGAAAGGCTTCCCCTCCCCCGCAGGGCAGAAAGACTCTCTGTTTCAAGGCGAAGGTAATCAGCCCAATCTAATCCGGCTGTGTCCGTAACGCAATCTCAGGAACCGGGCTGCTGCTTGCAATGCTTCTTTAATAGATACTTCTTCTGACATATATATTCCTGCACCGTCCTCACACCAGACTCCTGAAACACAAGTATTAGCCGGTGCCAAGTCACGTTGCAACCAGATCTGATACGTTACCAGAGTGATTTGGGTTGAGGTTCATTTTTATTTATTTTTGCTTGCAGTGAACTTTCTTTTTTTGATTCTCCAAATACCTTATTTTTGTTACTTCTTGTCATACGAGAACATAACGTGGCTGACCGTTTTGGTACGTCTGTGAGCCAGTCTGGTCTCCTAAATCTGATATCTGCTTTGCATTTTGATTTTTTACAGATAAAATATTTTATTCATAATTTAAATATGCAATTAAAACTATTAAAATGTTTAGACTTTGGACTTGGCAGGATCTTCTATCTTTTTTTCCTTTTTACTTTTTTTCTCAGAAATTTGGGTTTTATGCCCACATGTGTGTGTGTGGACAGATGTAAATACATCTGGGTGGTTCTATTTATTTATCGACCATCTGATTGTCCATCTCTCTCCTCATCTATCTCTACACTAAGTTGTATTTGATCGAAACCTTGCCGAAGGATGTCAGTATAGCTCCATAAAATAATGAATACCTTTATATTTTTCTGGCTACATATAGGATTCTTTTTAAAGTAAATAAATATTATAAACATATTATGAAATAATAATGTACTATAAAATGATTTTAAAGCTGGAGGAGGGATTGTGAAGATAATCTTGTTTAGCTATGACTTTTATAAGTCAGAAATGTTAAATGACTTGCTTAAGGTCACAGAGCTTTCTAGTGATATACTTAAAACTATAATGACTTGATATTGAATATTGATATAACTCTGTTTATGTAAGTATATAACATATATTACATATATGTATAATTCCACTTTAATACTGTTTCTGAGATGCCATACCACCTCCAGGGTACATGTCTGATTATTACAATATCAGTAGGTCCTTTACACAGTAAGGATAATGAGAAAGGAAAGAAATTTAATCTGGGAGGAAAAAAGGGGGGAAGGAGATGTTAAATCAGATTGCAAAAAAGTTTTAGCATACCAAATGTTATTGTATGACCAGCGTTACTTACTAGTTTTTTATTTTAAAATAGCAAATATTTCTGGGGTGCCTGGGTGTGTCAATGGGTTAAGTGTCTGACTCTTAATTTCAGATCAGGTCATGATCTCAAGATTTGTGAGTCTGAGTTTGGAGTAGATCTCCAGGCTGACAGCACCGGAGCCTGCTTGAGATTCTCACCTCTCTCTCTCAATCTCAAAATACATAAATACACTTTAAAAAGTAGCAAATATTTCTGCTCAACAAAGTGGTATTTAGAGCAGAAAGAGACTTTTTGAAACTCTTGTCAAGGATGAGGGCACTAAAATCTAGAAAATTGTAATGTGTGTGATAATCAAGTTAGAATCCTCAAACTTACCCCTAGATTGTTCACCCATAGTTTTTTTCAACAGAATACTTTTTAACTTTAGAGTAAGGTAAAAATAAATATTCTATTATTTTTTCCTGTAACATATATGTTAATATACATTAATATGCATATGTGTCTTCAATATAATACTGCCATTGACATTTAAATTGCTTGTCAAGAGAAATTGTAGAATCTCATATTGTCTATATGTTATACAGTGTTTAATTAAGTGCAGGAGGGCTGATGGACACACACCTGATTGGCTCTTATTAGAGCAACTACTTTTATTTCTTTGTTGTTAGTTTCAGAATAAATGGCTATATAACATGAGGAGTTATCTGGATTATATTTAAATGCATCTAGTTTAAAAAATAACCAAAGGCTGAAGTCAGATGTGAAATGCTATTTTATACAGGAAAATATAAGATGTGATGCTGTATTCTAAAAATAATAGTTTCTCAACAAGATAGAAGTTTGTTCTTCTCTTACATAAATTTCTGAGTTGGCATCACTGCTGTGCTCTGTGCCGTCCTCAGAAACGTGGGCTTCTTCTGTCTTCATGCTCAACCATTCTTAAGGAGTTGAACTCATATATAAGACCCAAGAGAGATCAGCCCCACATCTACTTTTTATAAAGAGGAATAAAATGAACAAGGAAAGTACGCTCCCTCCCATTAGAATCTTCTCTGATTTCACTGGCTGGAAATGAGATACTTGGCCACAAATTTGTTGTGAGAGAGACTTGGAAATGTAGTATTTATTCTGGAAAGCCATTTGCCCAGCTAAGACCTTGATACTATTGGAGAAGGAGATAACAGAATTGGATACAAATAGCAGTAGTGCTGTCATATGGATATATCATGTAGTAGTATGTTTTCTAGCTTTTTACAAGAAAAATACTGTTTTTTCTGAAATTAAAATTTGTCATGATGTTGGAGATTGGAGCCCGTGCAAAATGATAGTTGTATTTGAAAACTTTAAAGTACGAGACAATGATTTTGCCTGTTAACTGCATTTTGTTTTACGTACAGGTAGTATGTGTAGTAAATAATAAATAAAATATCCATGTATTTTAAAGTCCAGGAAATATAGATACACGTATATGAAAGAGACAGAGCATCTGAACAATGAATATTTTAAAACTTTTCCCATTTTACTTAATGCCTTCCTTTTAAAAGAGAGACTCATAAGCTATCTTATTGAACATAAGCTTTTTAGTAAAAATTAAAATACAGAACAAATAGAACATTACTTAAAAATTAAAACATCTGATAAAGAGTTTTGTTTTATTAAACAATATCATTTTCAATGCCTTCATCTTTTCACTCTGTAAATGAGTTAATGGGATTCGGCAAATCTTTCTATTTCTTTTGAGTTTTCTGTACTAATATGTAAACTAGTTCTGTGAATTCGATAAAACTTCTTTAGACTCACCAGTGTTAAGAAATGTTAGCCCATGACAGGGTGTGTGTGCGCGCGTGTGTGTGTGTGGGGGGCGGGGTGCGGGTTAAGCCTCTGACTTCAGCTCAGGTCAAGATCTCAAGGTTGGTGAGATCTAGCCCAGCCTTGAGCACTGTGCTAGATCAATGAGTCAGGGCCTCAGAAGTGTCCCTCATTGTAAGGAGAGGCCACCTGTCCATTAGAAGAGAATAAAAGCTGATGAAAACTTGAAAAAAAATATTCCCTTACTTTTATTTTTTTTTTATTTTTTAAGATTTTAATGTTTATTTATTTTTGAGAGAGAGAGAAAGAGCATGAGCCAGGGAGGTGTAGAGAGAGAGAAGAGGAGAGAGGATCCATAGCAGCCTCCTTGCTGATGGCCTGATATGGGGCCTGAACTCACAAACCATGAGATCATGGCCTGAGCTGAAATCAGATGCTTTAACTCCTGAGCTACCCAGGCTCAAAAATCCCGTTTTCTATACTTTTAAAACTACGAGAAGTTACACAAAAGATGCCTTATGATAATCATAAAACACTCAAACTAATGAAGAGCATTCTGTCATTATAATAATGGGACTTTCTGAAGGCTGACCCCTTTCAGCAAATGTAAAATACTCAATGTTGTTAAAACCAATTAAATAAAACAAACTTCTAGTTTGTGCAGAATTATATGCCTAAAAGTTGTCATGCTGTTGCTAAATAATGTGTCAGTCTTAAGGTGTCACTTAAGAGCTACACACTTGTTAAAATCAATAGCTTTCCAGCCACCCTTTCCTGGGTTCCTTTTAATCTCTAATATTAGAGATAATATCAGTTTCCATTATTATAGGAAATTAAGCAAACCTAATTCTCTATGACTATGAGATGAATGTAGAGAATGTCTACACGGCTTCCTTCTCCACAAGCACATTGGAGGAAGAATAATTTTGCGTAGTTTTTTGACACATTTTTTTTCCTAATTTCCTTCCAGTCTGCCTTATGGACTGTAGAGTCTGGAAAACTAAAAATTACATTCCCCTGGCAGTGAGCACTCAGGGTGGGGGTGGGGGGTGATTCATATGCTGTTTTTTAGATGTCCTCATGATCCTTAAATTAGAAATTGAGTCAAATAAGGAGAAGGAGAAGGGGGAAGACATTGATCTGGTCCCCACGGAGGTAAATGGTTTTGTGCTCACCACTACCTGAGGCCGTGTTGGCAGCTGCTTGCACCACAGCACCGTTTGTGTGATTCTAGGGCAGGAAGTACACTTGTTAATCGCCGAGTCGTTCTCTTTCTGATCATGTTGTAAGCTCCCATCTACATTCAAAATGCAATTATCACCATCATCACCATCATCATCCCCATCATCCCCATCATCATCATCATCTAATGCAGATAGATGTGGTTCCTGTTATCTGCAAGTAAATTGTCACTAAAACCTGTTTATAACAGTAACGTCTGTTACTGTTACTCTTTAATCATATTTCAACATACCTTAGGTCACATTACTTGGAAAAGGAGGGAGGGCTGAGCCAGAGAAAAGTTAAAGTATTAAATAGCCAGTTATATTTTTTAAAAATGTAATTATCTTGAAAAAACAATCAAGAGGTAATGAAAGAACGTGTGATCTTAAATGTATTTTGATAAGCCACGTGTTCTATGTACTTTAGGTTAGACGTCAGGGCTGGCTTTCTCCTAATTTTCTCAGATCAAACCTGAATCATACTCTTTGAGTTTTTTGCCTACTACTTTTAATGTAAAAATTTTTGGTTATATATGAAAAGATTTACAAATAAATTGAATCTCATCTTCTTAGCAAGACAGAAACAAAATAGATTGAATACTTCTCATGTTTGATTGAAAAAAGTAAATTCTTACTCAATCTGACTGCTTGCATCCACACCTGAATAAGGTGAGTGGCCTATTTTAAATTTTGAAACATTGGTGAAGTGAAAGTAATCAGGAATCAATTTTCCATTGTCTGGTTGTGATTTCAGCTTATGCCTAAGACAGTGAATGCAAGAAATATCTTTCAAGTAAAAAAAAAATAGTGGCAAAAATAAATCAAAAGTGTGATGTTTTCTGCAATTGCATTTAAGGAACAGAAATATAATTTTTAATTTAAGTTGGATTGTTAATGCAAAGACTAGGTCTGAGTGGTTCAAGCAGTATTTTAATTAAGATCATCACTAAATAATTTCTGAGGATTCTTAGAATCTTTTTACAGATTTAATATTTTTAAATAAATTAAGAGTCTATTATAAAAAGATTAGACAAAGGTAAACTATTGTTTCATTTATTTGTTTTTGAAACATGTTTCTGGGTGCCTGGGTGGCTCAGTCACTTAAGCATCTGACTTTTGATTTCAGCTCAGGTCATGGACTCCTGGATCGCTCCGCTCAAGCCCTAAGTTGGGCTCTGCACTGACAGCATAGAGCCTGCTTAGAACTCTGCCTCACTCTCTCTCTCTACCTCTCCCCTGCTCAGATTCTGTCTCTCTCTCTCTCTCTGCCTCTTTCAAATTAAATAAAAAATATTAAAAATGTATCATTTAATTCCTCCTCCTTTCCATTATTATTTGTCAATAACTTAATTTTGTGATACTTAACCTACTTCTAAGCTATCAAGTTACCTTGTCAACTTCATGGATGCTTGGCAAAAAATATGAGACGTCTAAGTCAGAGACAAAGGGCACAGGAAGCAGCCTGGCTGTTGTATTTGTGTCAATTTCAGTTGTCTTCTACATCTCATTTGGACACTGCCTGAGAGGGCTCAGGTGGATGTGGCCCAGGTGGTGGCTCCACATCACCACTGAAGGACACCAAGCTTGGGGAAGCCCGTGTTTTATATAATGGACTGTAAACAAATCTGATCATCCTCAATATTTGATCAGGTTCCTCACGTTCCACCACCCCTGACATGATGTCTGATCACTGTTTTCTGCCTACAGCAAAAATCTCTCCCAAACCCCATCCCCATCTGATGTCTGAAGTTTCCTCTTAGTAAATTTCCATCCACTGACCCCATCTGCTCCTTGGCTATAAATTCCCACTTGCCCATGCTATGCTCTGAGTTGAGCCCAATCTTTCTTTCCCATTGCAGGACCCCGTTGCAGTGGTCCCTGCACCAATCAAACTGGCCTCCTTGAACAAAGTCTTCCTCACTGTGCTTTGGCAAGTGCCACTGAATAATTTTTTTCTTTACTGCCTGGATCAATGGTTCTCAAAATGCAGTTTATGAACCAACAATGATAGCATCACAAGGGACTTTGTTACAAATGCAGACTCTCGGACCTACTGAATCAGAGGGCCTGTTCCAAACTATGGGAGTGGTCAGCACTCTGTGTTTTCAATTGTCTGAAGGTGATTCTGAGAGCAAAAATCTGAGAATCACTGGGCTTCAGTTGCTTTAACGTAATCTAGCAAAAGAAAGAAACCCTGACTTAAAACTCATGGTTTACAAATAAGAGAATTGTTTATGCAAACACTTATTATTTTTAACACACACTTAAGTATATAGGATAGCTGCAAAACATATGCTATTTATGAAATTGAGGGGGAGAGCTATAAGCAGGGTCCTGGCTAAGTAACGATTTAACCCTCTAATGCGAGAGGCAGAAACGAAGAGAAGGTATACAAGAAAGTAAATGAAGGGGAAGAAAGAAGGGAATTTTGCCAGGGGTGTCATGAATGTAGAAGTAGTTACTTTCAAGATTTCAAAATACAATATTACAACTCTGATGAATGTCAATGTGGGTTTTCATGTCACAGTCAACTTGCTGGAAGAAGAATGGCAGTGAAAACTCCTGGCCATGATGCTTCATCCCAGCAGCCTGTTGATTAAACAAAGTCCTACCACCGTTGCCAAGGGACCAGAAGGAGGGGGAGTTCTGAACTCCTTTCTTATAGTCCCCAGTGGTGGCACCAACTTGCCTTACATACAAATGTCTGTCCTCAGCCAGGCCCTCTTGTGATTGTGCTCATCTCTGTGCAATCCTTGACGTGATGACATTACTGGAAGTGGTTAGGAATTGGGAATAAAAAATGAGAGGTAACAGGAGGCGGGGAGGGTCAAAAAATCAGATTTCAAACCTAAAGGAAACCAAAAACCATCTTTCTCCTTATGGACAGGGCTTACTTTATGGGTATGCCTCCTGCATAGTCGCACACAACTCTGTGCTTAAGAAGGGGCTTGCTCTTGATTTAATGCACCGCTGGTACATTCTTGAATTTCTTACAAGTTCTGAACAAAGGCGCTTCACGTTTCATTTTACATGGGGCCACATGATTTTGTAGCTGATCTGCTTTTTAACCAGCTGACAATGCTGATGCAGAATGATGTCACCCATGGACTAAAAAGACCCTGTCATAGATGAATGTTTGAACAGTAATCAATGTTGACATTTAACAGACAAAAACATCAATAAATCGATCATTAGTAAACAAGGACAATAAAGTGTACTTGACTCATGTTAAGCTGGGCTTGACTCTGTTACATTTGATCTCTAGTGTCAAGGCACTGGCATACGTCCTCAGTGAAATCAGGAGGTAAGATTTCACTCATTCATGTGTTCAGCTATTCATGCTCTGGCTGGTGATTGAGCTGCTACAATGTGGCATACATTTTGCTTAGCCCTGGAGAGTTGATGGTAATCAACAGCTCAGTTAGCGCTAAGCCACATAGAGCTCACCCTCTAGCTGGAGACAAGAATAATTATTTAATCTCACAAATTATTATATTATGATTCATTGCAATAAGTGCACTGAAGGAACACACTTGATTCTATAGTAGCTTTCAAGGTCTTAACTTGGAGGGGTAGGTAGGATCGGGGGCTGATAAGGAGGTCAGATCAATTTCCTAGAGGAGGTGAGGCTTGAGGTGAAATTAGAAACATGATAGAATGTCCTTTATTCCAGGGAATTTTAGAAGAAACCGTTTTGTGTTTCTTAACACAAAAGTAGTCCTTAAATCATATCCTCCTAGCACCTAACTGGCGGAGCACTTCCATTACTGTCGATGTCCGTAACCTCTGCCACGACAGATTTACCAGGGATGTTATGCATCTGTGTATCTCTTTGGCTCCCCCGAGCACATCATCTTACTCATGCTGTTGGTCATGGGAATACAGGAACACATACTTCAGCTACTACAGTGAGCCGAAAGTTAAGTCTGTCTAGCTTCTATGAGAGTCCTCTAATCTTTGCAAGCTTTTCAGCCACATTTCAGCCCCAGAAAAGGCAAAACAATAACAACTATTGAACCATTTGTTAATGCTTTGGTATCAGACCATATTTTAGGGAAATCTTAGGGGGGGAAATCTGTGTTGGAAAATTTCATTTATATGATGAACTATGCCATTATTTAATTCACATGTAAGGATTTATCATATTTTTTATACCATGGCTCCTGCTTCAAAATATCCTTTGGCTGAAAAGTCACCGAGATCTATCAAGTATTTAGATTTTTGTAAAAAAAACACAATCTCATTCAGTCCTTGTTTAAACCAAGGGCCAAAATAAATTTACTTTGATTAGAGGAGTGTCACTTTTAGATAAAGATTTACATTTCATAAACTTCATCATTTAGTTGATACAATACTTATTCAACTACATATAATATTTCTGGGTATGGATAGCATAATGCTTAATATTTTGCATTTCCTATCCTAATTCAATTAATACAAATGGATTGAAAGTCTTTGTAAAAAAATAAGCAATCAAGCACAGATTTTAGGTGATTTGTTAAAATTATTAATAGTTGCCTAATTTAAAATATTAATTTAAATTAAATCAAGGCATAAGAATGGTCACTTGTCAAATTCCTGAGTCGATTTCTATTAATATTACTACAGGAGTGGAAATTTTTTAGTGCATTCTTCATCAACTTTATGTTTGCTATTTGCCTTTATGCTAGTACAGTAAAATGGTTTCCCTCCAAAGTAAAAATGAAAATGATTAATTTTTAAGAAAAACAATGTAACATCATTAAACAAAATAAGAAGTGCTAAACACAGAATTCCAAACAGCAGGAAAGACAAGATGCAAAACTCTCAGTGCTAATACACTAAAGACTTACATTTTCTGACCCGTATGTGGTTATAAATTTCATAAGCTTTTCAGTGGATTTTATTCAGGTATAATTTTCTGCTTTCAGAAGAAAATAGAAAAATGAATTAAATGATACTGACCAGAGAGACAAGGACAAAGACTCTTAAGAATGTATGTAGAACTTTATCAAGATGGTGAGTCATAAAGTCCTATTGTAGCATAGTGCACTTTGCCTTCCATCCTGGCTTTCTGGTGGGGAAACAGTCTACTGTTGTGGTGACATCACTGATCCCAGGTCCACAAGCCTCCGGTGGTGAGGCTGAACTTGGAGGCCTCCCTATCCTGGGGCTTTGATTCTAACTCAGGTCTTCCCCACTTCCAAGTGCCTGCATATCCTCCTCAATGGAGGCCTTCTCTCCATGCTTTTGCCCTCTCCCAACCCCAGTGCAAGATTTAAGAAACTGAAAATATGTAAGTTGATTAATATTAGACTATGAACAAATTTATTCACAGAATGTCACTCATGGAATTTAAGAAATGAAATGGATGAACATAAGGAAAGGTAAGAAAAAATCAAATATGATAAAAATAGAGAGGGAGGCAAACCGTAAGAGACTCAACTACTAAGAACAAACTGTGGGTTGCTGGAGGGGAGGTGCGTGTGTATGGAAAGGAAAAGATGGGTGATGGGCATTAAGGAGGGCACTTCTTAGAATGAGTATGGGGTGGTGTCTGTAAGCGATGAATCACTGAATTCTACTCCTGAAACCATTAATAACTCTCTGTTAACTAAATTCAATTTAAATAAAATCTTGGAAGAAAAAAAATGACTGGAAGACTTACAAAGGGAGACATAAGTGAGAGAGAAAGACAGTTTAGGATTAAGATTGAAAAACAATTTTTTGGTAAATAAAAACATAATAATAAGGTTTAAACATACTTTGATGGTTGGCATATGGTGAATATCATGTCTATATAAACACATTTAAAAGTTTTAAGTTTATTATGTTATTTGATATAAGGTATCATTGAAAGTCACTGAGAGTTTTATTTTACTTTAAAAGAGACACAGAGAAGGAGCCAAGATGGCAGAGAGGAAGGGAGCTCTGTAAACTTCATCTGCCCCATCGATCGAGCTGAGACGGACATTGCTCTCATCTGCAAGAGCGGAAGGAGAAAATACGGACTCCAGAAGGAAGACAACCTGAAGGATACCTGAGTGAGTGAGTGAGAACTGGGGAGATTGGAAAATGGGCCAGCCCAAGACGGGCAGGGGAGGTGGGAGCCCCAGCCCAACGCAGGGCAAGTGCGCGTGGAGCCTGAGAGACAAAGGGAAGAGACAGAGAGACTGAACACGCTCATAGTACTGTCTCTGGGGAAGAGGTAAAGAACGCTTAACCATGCTTGAAGAGAGAAGCTCACTCCATAGATAACTGCTGGGTAGCCTAAATCCTGAGCCCAGGTGGTGCAAGGGAAGGAACCGCTTCCAGCCCAGCGCCATCTTGGCAAGGAGTTGGCGACCAAGGCAGCGGCAGTGTCAGGGGTGCTCACTTCGACCTAAGTTTTGGGAGTGGGAGCACGCACCTCATTTCCACGGCGCATCTCGCCCCCAGCATTGGCTGCACAAAACCTGAATCCCGGGTGCCAACAGGGAAAAAATACCCCCACCTCTGTGCAATCCTGGCAGGGAGTTGGCGGCGGTGGAGACCTGGGTGCGTGCGCAGGCTGCAGGAGCTCCCAGCTCATTTCCAGCAGCTCCCAGCGCCTCCGGCAACAGCTGTGCACTCATTCCTCTCCCAACACTAATGCAATCCCCGCTGGGAGTTGGGTCTGAGACGGTG